>NC_135962.1:8733959-9103744 GCF_053455715.1 Rhinoraja longicauda | reverse complement strand
GTTTCGACCCGAGACGTCACCTATTCCTTTTCTCCAGAGATGCTGCCTGACCCACTGAGTTACTCCAGCTTTTTGTGTCTATCTTCAGTTAAAATAAGAAACACATTACTGATAATACAGAATAGGATATAATCATTTAAGAGGAACCTAATACATGAGGTATGAAGGAATTAAGGGATATCTTGATAGGATGTCAGGAGATCCTTGTTGAACAAAGATTAGTTGGAATTATAGATACTTTTTCTGTAAATTATTTTTTAAATTTTGCCCTTTGTGATGTATTACTATTTCCACGATTTCATATAAGTATTTACAGGACCCACATCATTCCCAAGGCAAGATGGCAAGTGTGTTGAAATGTTGACAGACTTCCAGCAATTTTGTTTTGGGGTCAGCTAGGAGCCATGCAAGAACAGTTCATGGAGATTTATAATCCCAGCATATACTGTGTGGCCTCAACCTTCTTCCAGCCTGCACTGGACCCCTGATTGAAGATTAACATTGAGAACCTTTGAAATGTGTCCTAATGGTGTGTTTGAAAATAAGGCTTGAATTTGGATTTTGTTGTTTTTCTAGCTATGGTTGGCTAGTGCCTGACAGTGTAGACAACAGGATATTGAAAGCTTTCCACCTTCTCTGGTTGCACTTTTGGCTTTAGAGTGAAACAGGGTCATTTTCTCTCTTTGTTCAAGAGTGAGGGACCAGTCTGTGCCATCTGCCACACAGCTTAGTGAACGGTTCCTTTGCGGTTCAAAATGAGCAAGGATAATAAACAAATAGCACATGCCATGTTGTTGAATTGCCGTGATTTCCTAATGCAAAACCACAATTGCAACCAGACCTCGCTGTTTCAATTTTTGAAAGTACACATTTTAATTAGGTAAATCTGTGCTTCTTCATAGAATAGGCACAATCATTGTTAACTTTCTGAGTGCGAGACCCCCAACCTCTGAAAATTTAGTGGCTGTAAATGTTATTAAATGCAATGAACTGTTTAAAGGTCAGGTACGGGATTTAAGGTTCTATCTTCATAGTTTAAGTTGGATCTAGAATATAAGGAAATAGCAGGAGTAAGTCATTCACTCTCTCAATTCAACATCATAATGGCTAATCTGTTTCGGACCTTGTCTTTTGGGGCCTTGTTTCCCTGCTCTTTTTTATTTCCTTTTTGTGTAATCCTAATGTTTTGACTTCCACACCTTCTAAGGCAAAGAATTCTGCAAGAATTTGTTACACACACAGGGCAGCATGTTTCATCATTACATTCAACACCTTGTTCACTTAACATTCCCATCAGAACCAACCCAGTCTGCTAATATCCTAGTATCCAACACGGACAAGCTAGATGCAGGAAAAATGTTCCCAATATTGGGGAGTCCAGAACCAGGGGCCACAGTCTTAGAATAAAGGGGAGGCCATTTGAAACTGAGGTGAGAAGGAACTTTTTCAGCCAGAGAGTTGTGAATTTGTGGAATTCTCTGCCACAGAGGGCAGTGGAGGCCAAATCACTGGTTGAATTTAAGAGAGAGTTAAGGGCCTGTTCCACTTAGGCGATCTTTTTGGCGACTACAGCGACTGTCAAAGTCTTAGCAGATCGCCGAACTTTTCTTTTACCCGACGATAATGATCACGACAATGCCGAGTCAGGTCGAGTTTACAACGTCTTCTGAAACATCACGAAAATTACCACGCTGTCAATGCTTCTCCAGCATCCTAATTTTCGCTGATATCACTGACAAGTCGGTAAGTACTTGAGCAGTTTACTAATAGCTGTATTAAAAAAATTTTTTTTTAAAGTGGTTCAGTGGATTTTTGTGAAAAGTGTGTGGGCATTCTTTGAAAATGTAAGGGAGATGCATATCTGGTTTCTGGGTTGAATATCTGGGTTCGGAGCCCACTTTACATGTAATGGCGGAGGCCAAAAACATTGCGAAAATTCCCACGCTTACCTGACCGTCAAACTGTCGCCTCCAATCTACCTGTCAAATGTCCTGACGGTAAATAAATTGATTAAACACAAGCATTTTATGGTATTTTGAAATTACTTT
Organism: Rhinoraja longicauda; assembly: GCF_053455715.1. NCBI lineage: Eukaryota > Metazoa > Chordata > Chondrichthyes > Rajiformes > Arhynchobatidae > Rhinoraja > Rhinoraja longicauda. The sequence continues at coordinate 9,101,696 of NC_135962.1, read as the reverse complement.
ACTTATTTTAATATTATGTGCTTCTGAATGCATCTTAAGAGAACCTATCAAACCTGGGGACAGCATGCGACAGCGACTGCAATAAGCTACGATGCCTGGCGACAAGCCAGCTGTCGCCGAGTGATTTCAAGCCGTTTGATTTCTCGGCGACGCGCCGAGATCCACTACGATTCACTACGATCTTTGGAAGACTCCTCACGATCATGCCCGCGACACCCTGGTGAACGTGCGGCGACAGCCTAGTCGCCGACAATCGCCTTAAAATCGCTTAAGTGGGACAGGCCCAGATAGAGCTCTGGGGGCTAGTGGAATCAAGGGATATGGGGAGAAGTTGGGCACAGGTTACTGATTGTGGATGATCAGCCATGATCACAATGAATAGCGGTGCTGGCTCGAAGGGCCAAATGGCCTCCTCCTGCACCTATTTTCTATGTTTCTATGATTCACTGAACAATTATAATTTTCTTAATTGAGGCAAACGGTAGCATTCCCTGCACCCTGCCCATCTCAAAACTCGTTTAGTTGCACACCTCTGATGTCACAATACAGCATACAGGTCCACCTGAATTGTCGAGACTGTTCAATTATGCACTGGGAACAGAACAATAAATTCTTACTTGCTGCAGCATTACAGGCACATTAATGCAACATATCAAATAAATATAAAATAAACAATAATAATATAAATTATCGGTTGTACTAGATATCCAGACCCTAATAGTGCAAACTGAAGTACGTTGTACAGTCTGTACAAAGTCCAAAGTAATTTGGTGTTGTGGTTCAGCTGTGGTTAGAGTTGTGCAGCATGGTTCAAGAGCCTGATGACTAATGGGAACGAGCTGTTTTTGAATCTGGAGGTAACGGTTCTCAAGTTCCTGTACTCTTTTCTCGTGTTACCGGTGAGATGGGAACATGATTAGGGTGGTGTGGGTCTTTGATGATATTACCTGTCTTCTTGACCCAGTACTTCTTGTAGATCCCTTTGATGGTGGGGAGGTCAATACCCTTTATGACCAGGACAATGTCCACCGCTTTCTGTAACCTCCTTCATTCTTTGGGCATTCGAGTTACCAAACCAGGCGAGGATACAGTCAGTCATTATGTGCCTGTAGAAGTTCCATAGAGTATTTGGTGACTAGCTGAATTTCTTCAAACTTCTGAGGAAGTAGAACCATTTTATGTTATCTTTGCTCACATAATGGGGTTGTACAAAATTATTCAAAATATCTGCCTGTTTCAAGGCAAATCATACCATTGTTTCTCGTTTTGAGAGAAAAAGATGACGTGTGGTGTCCGGCATTAGAAGGCTGATGTTTCCCAAATTATTTCCCAAATTTACAGTTGGAAATTAGTACAACTGGTGGATTTTGTTCCTTATTTGGTGATATGTTTTTTTTTTTTCTTTCTTCACAGATAAAGAAAGCATACAGACAGAAGGCTTTGAAATGCCACCCTGACAAGAACCCAGACAATCCCAAAGCAGGTTAGCTAATGGAGAAATTTGGGTAGTCCCTAATTTATTACTAATTTGGATAAATATCTTTAAATCTGTTGAATAATGTAGTTTACTAGAGATCAACCTTGTTAATTTCCAGAGCAGAACAGACTATAATTTGCTCTAGATACTGGATTGATGAGTATCTAATAAGATGGCCCTTTACTCAATTAGCAACTTTAGAGGATCCTTGAGAAGTTAGCTGATAGGAGAGAATGGGATGGTGCTAAGAGTGGATCGTTTATATGTTGACCATATTTTAGAAATGAAAGAGAGAAATTATATATTTGTAAACCATTAACGGAACTTGAATGTTTGGGTGACGTACATGCAGAAGACGGTTCTGAAAAATGACGGAATTATTGGTTTGAATTGAGTTACTATTTTTGATGTTGGACATTTAGCAGATGAGTGGGTAAAGTTAAATTTATCAGCAAATGATTCCACAACTTCTTCATCCAACTTAGAGAAGTGCCACCGATTGCATTCCATTCCTTGCACCTGCGTGGATAAAGGGGGAAAAAAGGGTTATTGTGAAACATGTAGAGATAAGCAGGGGTGATAAAACCAGCAGGTGTAGATTTGCAAAAGGCATTTGATAAGGTGTGGCATAAATATTCACTGCACAACATAAAATCTCCTAGAATGGGAATATACAGTATACATGGTCCACCTTCAAATTGAAAACTGTAATTTGTGAGGTTCTGCAAGGATCAGTGCTGGGACCCGAGGCATTTGCAGTCTGTTAATGATTTAGGTAAAGGGACCAAGTCTAAAGTATCCAAGTTTGTTGCTGAGGAAGCAATAGGTGGCACCGTATGTTGCTCCAAGGACATTCTGCTCCAAGTTTATAATGGACTGTGGACACTGAGCGGACAAAAATAAAATCAGTACCTGATGTAAAATAAAGGCGTATGTAAGAATTTCTACTCTTGTGGAAAAAGCAGAATCTTATGTTATGTTGGGAGAGTAATGAATGCTCGTGCTCAAAGATATCTGGGTTTTCTTCACGCAAACTTCATATTTCACAAAGATTTACTGTATAGGCAAATAAAATAATTAGGAGACCAAATTGAATAATGGGTTTTACTGCAAGGACATGAAGTGTAAAAGTAAGTCTTCCCACAACGATGCAAAGCTCAGAAGAGACTACAAGAAGTACTGTTTAATTTTGGTCTCTTTATGTAAGGAAGATTCACAAAACTTGGAGATGGGACTTCATCATTAAATGATGAAGCAAATTTGAGGATTGTATGGCCTAATTCTGCTCCTATTTTTCTTGCGTGCTTAGTGACATTTTTCAATTAGTTGAATGTTGTTTTGGGTTTCTTAAATTAAAAAAAAAGTTTTTGTTGTTTTTAATTAATAATTGTAGTTGTTTATTTTTCCATAGTTTTTGCTTGTAATAAGTATTAAAAAAACATTCAGTGTTTTTCAAAAGGCGCTTGACTTAGCTGGCAGTCAAAGATTTGAGGGGAAACTTGTTTTGGCCTGTCCCTTCTCTCCATCAATGGATGCAAATCCTTGCCAATGTAGATCATCTTCAACCAGTAAGTTGTCATCAGCAAATCTATGAAAAGCAATTTGTATCTGACATGCAGATAAGTAGCAACCATGGGAGGGAGACCTGTTGCAAAGAGAGAATTCTGGCCCAGAGAAAGCTACTTTATATTTACATTTTTGAAAATGTATACTTTCAGGCTATTATTTTTGTTGGAACTGACTCGTCCAGCATGTCAAATTAAAATAATTTATGCAATTGATAAATCTATCCTTGCATAACTTTAATATCTCACCTTTTACCACAACATGGCAAATAACTCCACAGACAATGTGGCTGCAATCATTATTATATTGTCCAGTTAATTTGGCAAAGACTTTGCACAATAGCAAGTTGAAGAATTAGTATATATATTTATGGAGTCACAAGGAACTGCAGATGGTGGAATCTGGAATATCTGGTAACATTGGCATCAGCTGAAGCAAAAAAAAAAGTTCATTCGAAGATCTACTGTAAAGGGCACCCTTTGTTTCATCTGTTGTTAGAAGATGGCATCCTCAAAATATTGCTCTTTTTACCTTGCTCTTTAATAATAATAATAATAATAATAATAATGCATTACATTTATATAGCGCTTTTCATACACTCAAAGACGCTTTACAGGGATTTAAAGAACATAGGGAAGTGAATAAATAGATAAATAAGTAAACGAACAGAGAAAGGAGACAGAAGGTGAGGTGACCTTCAGTGGTTGAAGGCAGTACTGAACAGGTGAGACTTCAGTGATGTTTTGAATGTGGTGAGTGAGGAGGAGTCTCTGACGGTTTGGGGTAGTGAGTTCCATAGGGTGGGAGTAGCGATGGAGAAAGCCCTGTCCCCCCAGGATCTGAGTTTGGTCCGGATGGGGGGGGGGATAGGAGATTGGCAGCAGCAGAGCGGAGGGTGCAGGTGGGAGTGTGCCTGTGGAGGAGGTCAGTCAGGTAGGATGGGGCCAGGTTATGGAGGGCTTTGTAGGTCATGAGGAGGGTTTTGTACTGGATTCTCTGGGGGATGGGGAGCCAGTGGAGTTTGTAAAGGACGTAGACGGGCAGCGGAGTTTTGAATGTATTGAAGTTTACTGATGATTTTTGAGGGTGCGCCATAGAGGAGGCTGTTGCAGTAGTCCAGACGGGAGGTGATGAAGGCGTGGATTATACGATAAAGGCGTCCATTATACGATAAAGTCTCCAAAGCGGGACTTAAACCCACTAGTGTTATTTCAAGAGGATTTTGACTGAGGTAGAGAGAACCAGGTAAAGGCTGAAGAAGTGTAGGGAAAAAAACTGCAGATGCTGGTTTAAATCGAAGGTGGACACAAAATGCTGGAGTAACTCAGCGGGTCAGGCAGCATCTCTGGAGAGAAGGAATGGGTGACGTTTTCGAGACCATTCTTCAGACTGATGTCAGGGGAGGGGACAGGACAAAGATAGGATGTATTCGGAGACAGGAAGACTAGTGGGAGAACCGGGAAGAGGGAGGGGATAGAGAAGGAAAGCAGGGACTATCTGAAGTTAGAGAAGTCAATGTTCATACCGCTGGAGTGTAAATTACCCAAGCGAAATATGAGGTGCTGTTCCTCCAATTTGCGCTGGGCCTCACTCTGACAATGGAGGAGGCCCAGGACAGAAAGGTCAGATTGGGAATGGGAGGGGGAGTTGAAGTGCTGAGATCAGGTTGGTTAAGACGGACTGAGCGGAGATGTTCAGCGAAACGATCGCCGCGCTTGGTCTCGCCGATGTAGAGAAGTTGACACCTGGAACAGGTGATGAGGTTAGTGGATACAGTAGATGAGGTTAGTGGAGGTGCAGGTGAACCTCTGCCTCACCTGGAAAGACTGTTTGGGTCCTTGGATGGAATTGAGGGGGGAGGTGTTGCATCTCCTGCGGTTGCAGGAGAAAGTACCTGGGGAGGGGTGGCTCCTGACCCGCAATGTCGCCTATCCATTCCCTCCACAGATGTTGCCTGTTCCACTGAGTTACTCCAACACTTTGTGTTTTGCTCAAGATTCCAGCATGTGCAGTTCTTTGTGTAAGTAAAATGCCCGATGGTTCAACCTTGTCCCAGCTGCAAGTTATTAAAATGTTCTTAAATTAACCAAAAACATAACCCACTTAAATAATTAAATATATTAAACCACAAATGGTTTTAAAGAAAGAAGCTTGGCCTATTCTTCCCTACAGACTCACAGATTCTATCCAAATGATTGGGCTCATAGATGCTGTGCCATATCTAACCAGCCCTAGGAGCTGAGAGTAGACTGTCCAGCAAACTGCTCCACTGCTGACAATACAAGGAAATAGCTGACTACATTTGACCTGTGTATCGGTATGTTTGCATTTGCACGGGAATCCTGAAACTTAATCGTACTTTGCTGTTCCGTGCACAACTATTAGCATTTACCAGCAAATTCTGGGTTGTCACTGTGGATTATTGGACATCCTGCCCTTAAAATAAATTGGCAAAGTTTCAGGCGAGTGCTGTAATGTTAATTGTGGAATTCAAGGGTTGGGAGGAGAGATGTACAACATTCAATTTTTGTTTTCTTTGGAGGAAAGATGATTGAAAGGGAGACTTGATCCAGGTATTTAAAAGGCTGAGAGCAGAGATGTTGTAGACACAGGAAAGTTGTTTAGTTTGGATTGTGAAGACAAAACTAGAGGATAAAGTTCAAAATTAACAAGCCTCAAGCAAAATTGGAATTCCTTTACCCTCACAGATTAGTGGTTATGTGGAACAGACCATGCTGCCTCGATTAACTGCATGAACAAGAATTAGATATCTACTTTGGAAAGCAATGGAAGTTTTTAGGGCAACTGTAGGCTTGTGATTCAAAAAAATTCCATAGTGTTCGTGAGTTTTTCAACATTGTGCAGAGGAGGTCTTCTATCTGTGTTATTAAGATGTGACAGTAGGTTAAACATCTGTTTGGGATATTTAGGATTGGGGACTGTGGAAATTTGTTTTCTTCCAAGGACGAAGTGCATCACAGGGCTGATTGTATTATTCAGTCAAGGATGTATTTGGGACAATACCATTTTCAATTAATTTATTTATTCATTTCTCAGCTGTAGGCATTGCTGGCAAAACCAGCCTTTGGTGCCAGTGAGAATGTGGTGGTGAACCACTGCAGACCAGCTGTAGTGGTTGCGATATGGTTGAGTAACTTGCTCAGCTGTCTCAGAAGGTGGTTAAGAGTAAACTAAATTATTGTAGGTTTGGATATAGGTCAGCAAGGGCAAGGATAGCAGGCTCCCTCCCATGAAAGGCATAAATGAATTAGAAATGTCTTTACAGCAATCTGGTAGTTATTTTCTACACCTGATTATTAACCAAAATCAAATTCCACTGTTATCATGATGATATTTTGAATACCCGTTTTCTCTTTTTTTTGATGCAGACTTATGGGATACTGGTCTGGTAACTTTATTGCTCTGCCACTAGCTGACAGAATTACAAATGGGCTTAAAGTATAACAACTATTATTTCTTGTGAAGATGTGGATTCCACTTCCCATGACCTCCCTTGACCCCTTCAACATCTGTGTGTTGTCAGCTTACTAGTTTCACAATCCTAAATGAATCCTATTTTCTTCCAATTCAACATTGGGAAGTCAATTTCTTCAGCTTCTGTCTCGAGCTCTATTATCTCACTGATGATTTCTGTCTGGGTGAACCAGACTGTATGAGCATCCACAGGGTCTGCTATTACTCGACACTAAACAGGTGTTTAGAAATTTTTGCAAAGTAATTAAAAAGAAATAACTGAAATATCACATTTACATGTATTCAGACACTTTACTCAGTACTTTGTTGAGACACCTTTGGCAGCGATTACAGCCTCAAGTCTTCTTGGGTATGATGCTACAAGCTTGGCACACCTGTATTTGGGTAATTTCTCGCATTCTTCTCTGCAGATCCTCTCAAGCTCTGTCAGGTTGGATGGGGAGTGTCGATGCACAGCTATTTTCAGGTCCCTCCAGAGATGTTCGAGTGGCTGGACCACTCAAGGACATTCACAGACTTGTCACGAAGCCACTCCTGCGTCGTCGTGGCTATGTGCTTAGGGTCGTTGTCCTGTTAGAAGGTGAACCTCTGCCCCAGTCTGAGATCCAGAACGTTCTGGAGCAGGTTTTCATCAAGGATCTCTCTGTACTTTGCTCTGTTCATCTTTCCCTCTATCCTGACTAGTCTCCCAGTTCCTTCCGCTGAAAAATATCCCCACAGCATGATGCTGCCACCACCATGCTTCACTGTAGGAATGGTATTGGCCAGGTGATGAGCGCAGCCACTTGGCATTCAGGCCAAAGAGTTCAATCTTGTTTCTCATGGTCTGAATCTTGTTTCTCATGGTCTGAGAGTCCTCTAAGTGCCTTTTGGCAAACTCCAAGTGGGCTGTCATTTTCCTTTTTACTGAGGAGTGGCTTCCGTCTGGCCACTCTACCATAATGGCCTGATTGGTGGAGTGCTGCAGATATAGTTATCCTTCTGGAAGTTTCTCCCATCTCCACAGAGGAACTCTGGAGCTCTGTCAGAGTGACCATCGGGTTCTTGGTCATCTGCCTGACCAAGGCCCTTCTTAGTTTGGCCGGGCGGCCAGCCCTATGAAGAGTCCTGGTGGTTCCAAAGTTCTTCCATTTAAGAATGATGGAGGCCACTGTGCTCTTCGGGACCTGCAATACTGCAGAAATTGTTTTATACCCTTCCCCAGATCTGTGTCTCGACACAATCCTGTCTCGGAGGTCTACGGACAATTCCTTCGTCTTCATGGCTTGGTTTGTGCTCTGACTTGTACTGTCAACTGTGGGACCTTTAATAGACAGGTGTGTGCCTTTCCAAATCATGCCGAATCAATTTAATTTACCACTGGTGGACCCCAATCAAGTTGTAGAAACATCTCAAGGATAATCAATGGAAACAGGATGAACATAAGCTCAATTTTGAGTGGCATAGCAAACGGTCTGAATACTTAAGTAAATGTGATATTTTAGTTATTTTTAATTTGCGAAAATTTCTAAACACCTGTTTTTGCTTCTTCATTCTGGGGTATGGTGTGTAGATTGATGATTAAAAAAAAAGAATTTAATCCATTTTAAAATAAGGCTGTAACATACCAAAATGTGGAAAAAGTGAAGGGGTCTGAATACTTTCTGAATGCACTGTCTCTAGTATAAGTACATAGTTCCTTGAAAGTGGCATCATAGGCAAATAGGGAGGTGAAAGACGCTTCTGGCAAGCTGGCCATCATCAGTCTGGGAACTGAGTTTAGAGTTACAATTGTACAAGACATTAGTGAGGCTGCACTTGGAGTATTATGTTCAGTTCTGGTCGCCCTTTGGTAGCAAAGCAGTCATTAAGCTGGAAAGAGTGTAGAGATTTACATGATTTTGCCAGTCTGAGCTATTGGGTTGTACAGACAGGGACTTCATTCCTTGGAGCACAGGAGGCTGAGGGGTGATATGATAGAGATGCATAAAACCATGAGGGGAATAGATAGGGTGATGCATGGAGTCTTTATCCCCAGGGTAGGGGAATCAAGACCTCAAGGGCATAGGTTGAAGGTGAGAGGGAACAGATTTAATAGGAACCCGAGGGGCAACATTTTTACAGGGGGTTGTAGGTGTGTGGAACGAGCTGCCAGAGGAAGTAGTTGAACCAGGTACAGTAACACCATTTAAAATACATTTAGACAGGTGCATGGATAAGAAAGTTTGAGAGGTGTACATGCCAAATGCAGGCAAATGGGACTAGCTTGGAAGGGGCATCTTGTTTGGTATGAGTTGGGTGAAGTGGCCCCAATCCATGCTGTATAACTTTAACTGGATTTTAGGTTACCTTGGGATTCATTGGAAGCCAACTGCCTGAGTCATGTGGGATATATAGGGATATTAGATTCCTTTTCTTGAACCAAATAGGTTTCTGACAGCCCAATTCCCGCAGGTTTGATTATTTTTTGTTGATACTAGACCGCAAATTGCTAGATTTAATGAGTACAGTTTCACAATTTGCTGACTGTGGATTTGTGCTCAATAGATGGATTGTGTTTGAAATTAAGGCACTGTTCCCATTTGCTTTAATGTCTAGTGTCCAATTTGTATCCTATCATTGTGATGTAGCATCTGCGTTCCGTACGGAGAACGTCATACAGCCTGTTTTGCAAATTGATTCAGTTAGAAGTGCTTTGTCCCTCAATTCCAATGAATACAAATGAAGGAAGATAATGCTTCCATTGAAAATTGCATTGATGTGACTATATTAGGAGTATCATGTGCAGCAAGGAAGGATTTCCATGCATTGGATGCAGTTCAGAAAAGGTTTAAGAAATATTGAGATGAGCTCTCGAAATGCATTGGCAAATATGGTTATGGGGCTGTGTGATGGAAATTGGATTGGCCTTGATTGCTGGCATGGACATAATGGACCAAAGAGTCTGTTTCTTTGCTGCATGACTCATCATCCCATGATGAAACTTTGCACATGCTAGTCTTGTATTACAGGAATTCAGAAGAGATGATTGATTGAAATGTAAAATCTTAATGATTATTTGCAGAACGATTTTGGAGAGGATGATTCCTTGTGGGAGAATCTAGAACCAGGGCTAGTTCTTTAAAAATATAGGATACTCATTTAAATCAGCTGAAGCACCTTTTGTCTTGAAGCTCATGAGTCTTTGAAATTCTCTTTCTCAAAGGGCAGTGAAACAGAATATTTCAATAGATTCTTCAGAAGCAGTGGGGCGACAGTTAATCATGGTCCGACAGAACTGGGCAGTTGAAGTTACTGTCTGATCAGCAATATTTTGACGACGCCCGCAATGGCTGCCTCGCCAACAGTCTTTCTCATCCGTTCCTCCTTTGTTATTTTTATAGTATGTGTTGAATACATTTTTAGTGTTCTTTAGCTTGTTTTATGTGGGGGGCGGGGGATTTAAAAAAAAATCTCTTACCTCGATGAAGATGCAATTTAAAATAAATAAATAAATAAATTTCCGTATCGTATCTCCGTCTGCACTGCGGCCCAACATCGTGGAGCTGGTGGTCCCTGTCGGGGATCGACCTCGGAAGCTCCAACCACGGAAGCCTGCTGACTTTAACATCGTGGAGCTTGCGGTCCCTGGTTAGGGACCGACTTCCAAGCCACAGGAGCTTCAACCGCCCCGATCGCGGGGGCTTCGACCGCCCCGATCGCGGGGGCTTCGACTGCCCCGATCGCAGGAGAATAAAGAGGAAGTAGATTAGACTTTATTGCCTTCCATCACAGTGAGGAATGTGGGGAATCCGCTGTGGTGGATGTTTATGTTAACTTTTATGTAGTTGTGTGTCTTGTTGATTTTTATAGTATGGCTGTATTGTAAAAGCTGAGTGCTCCTGATTCACGTGTTCATTTTTACTCCTTGTTTGAATTTTTTCCCCTTGACATTCTATGAAATGTTGTAAGTTCATGGAGTCATAGAGTCATACAGCACGAAAATTGCCCTTCGGCCCAACTTACACATGCCAACCAGATGCCGCATCTACACTCGTCCAACCTGCCCACATTTGGCCCACAAACCTTTCCTATCCATGTACCTGTTAAAGTACCTGCCTCAACTATTTCCTCTGGCACTCGTTCCATATATTCACCACCATCTGTGTGAAAAAGTTGCTCCTCGGGTTCCCATTAAATCTTTCCCCTCTCACCTCGAATCTTGGAAATTAAAATTGTTCCTGGATTCAGCCTTCTGTACATCTATGAAACCTTCCTTTCCTTCTATTCATTATTATTTTGTTTTAATTTGCAGTGGAATTGTTCCATCAGTTATCACAGGCTCTGGAAGTTCTCACAAATGCAGCAGCAAAGGTAAGATTCTGAAAGAAAAACATTAAGCCTTGGATTTGTATAGTCATTTTCACGGTCTCAACATCGCATGCTGTTTTATTGCCAATGAAGTCTCTGCTGTAATACAGGAAATATAGTAATAAAATCCTGCTTAGCAAGCTCCCTCAGTACTGACAAAATGATCTATTTAGATTTTAGTGATGTTGATTAATGGATATCCATTGGTTAAAGAACTCAATAAGTCTGCTGGTCTATTTTTTGAAATGACGCCTCGTGATCTTTCTTGGTACTCTGGTAAAGAAGATTCGACCAAACAACTCATCCCGAAAATGGCCGTTTGCCATTACAGTATTCCCTCAGTATAGCACAGGGGTTTTAGCCAGGATTTTTGTACTGGGGTCTCCATATTAGAACTTAACCATAGCTTTTGATTCAAGTCACAAGTTCTATAAACTGAGCTGTAGCTAACACATACTTGCTTGCTGATACCACCACGATGTATTTGTGGCTTAGACAATAGACAATAGGTGCAGGAGTAGGCCATTCGGCCCTTCGAGCCAGCACCACCATTCAATGTGATCATGGCTGATCATTCTCAATCAGTACCTCGTTCCTGCCTTCTCCCCATACCCCCTGACTCCGCTATCCTTAAGAGCTCTATCTAGCTCTCTCTTGAATGCAAGTTTCAAAGATGGCATTTACATAGTTTGTACATTCACAGCACCCTTTTTTGAAAGAAGCAACCCATCGATCAATAGTTACTATTTCTCCCATCCATGACTGTGAACATCTCCAGCAATTGTGTATAGCTGCAGCAGTTTTTATGTCAATTCTGTTGTGAAAATTACAGTTATTAGTATTGAGGATTTTGCCTAGTTTTGATGCCGTTATACATTCCAGAAACAACATGGATTGGATGTAACATAAAATTCATTATATCTTGTTCCAACAAGCAGTTCCAGTCCTGGTGCAGCATTGCATGGATGCAAATTAATATTTTCTCTGTATTTATACATGAGGTATTGTCAACCAGGTCAGTATTGGTTGGTATAAAACTCCCTCTACAGTATTCCATGAATCCCATGTGAGCTTGAGATTTGTTCGGTTCATAGTAAATAATTCCCTACCATTCCTTATTCCATCCTCAAACTGTTTTCTACTGTGCCAGAGTGTCTCATTTTTCTTTGGCACATTAACATCTGGTGGTCTTTGAGAGAGATTTCCAATTTGGATTTTATTTTCATTCTGGTGTTGAGGCAGATGATTTCGGCATCTATTAGTGTTGATATTTAGTTTTTCATGAGCTTCTCTGTCATTACACTGCAGCTTTCAACATTGCATGAACCACAATTCATCAATAAAATGGACTATAATTTACACCAGACATTGGTTACAAGGATGTTTACAAATGATTGCCAGTTCATTCCTAGTGTAAAGGCTTAAATGTTTTCACCAGCTGATTAGTTGCAGGTTGGCATCAGAATAAATCTTGTTGAAACTTTCCACAGAAGATCACTTTCATTCTTTTCAGTTATATTTCTTCCTAAAACAGTGTCCACTTCCACATAATGAGTCCAATTGTAATATATTGTGGGATTACCTGCTCCTGTTGAAGGAAAGGGATTCTTGTCATGAGATTCAAACAATAGAATGGAAACAGCCTGACAAAATACTAGTTATCGTGTAGTATAGAATAGTTTAGATATTTGTTCCCCGGCTTCATGGTGAGTAAAAGCGCTATCTCTTACAATGCTGAACTGGGCAGGCCAGATTTCGGGTTCATTCCTTGGCCAGTGCCAAATTAGCTGGTTTCATCCATAGCAGAAGATGGGAATGGAAAGATTGCAATTGGCATTCTGGAGAGAAAGGACCATTATACAAAACATTCTCTGGACTACTTGTGTACCTGATTTCTTCTAAAAGCAGCATGTGAAGATCATGGTTGGTTGAATTGCACAATGGGAAAAATCTACAAACGAGCATCAATTAATGCTCACCGCAAGGGTTGAAGCTGGAGCTTGCAGGGCGGTTCTTCAAGTCTCAGGCGATTCAGATGGGAAATGTAACTTTTAAGTTGCCCAATGGAAGGGTGTTTGATTAGTTTCACTAACTATATGTGCATTTAAGATAGTCCATTCAGAATGACTATCTCACACTCTCAATTGAAACTGATTCCTGAAGCTGGAAAAGGTATCCTTTATTTTCTGATGTTCCCTCAGATGCCACATAAATGAAACCTTACTGGAAAATGTTCCAGGTTTGCTCTAATACAAGCATGGTTCCTTTTTCATCTGCTTAGCAATGTGCTGTCAATGAAACAAAGTTCAATGACACGCAGGAGCGGAAGATTTACATTTAACCACCTGTCTACCAGGCATTGTGAATGCAGTCTTTAATCCATAAACATTCATGCCTTCCACCACCACCTCCACACTGTGCACCATTCACAAGATGTTCTGCAGCTAATCTCAGGAGTTTTGATGAATGTCCTTCTACATGTTGGGTAGTGAAAGAATAGCAGATGCTGGGGAAAATTACCAGCTGTGAGTTCTCTTCCAAATTACACACCCTCTGACTGGGAAATATATCACAATTCCTAAATGCATTCTAATTTTTTGAATTTCCGACTCAACAGCACTCGGGGAATAAGTGCTGCAGCAGTTTGCTGCATTGATTTCATGGGCCACAAAGTGGGGATTAAATGTTGATTTTGCCAGCAATGCCTTCATCCCATAAATTTAAAAAAAAAAAAAGACTTCAGCCCCCAAACTTTCGACTGGCAAACTATTTTGGTTTATGTTATGGATCTATTTTCCTCTTAATCCCTTGAATGATCATTTATTTTCCCCTAAATGCCTCCACTCGAACAGAGCTCCTAATAAAATGCACAGGTATTGCTATTGATTCTTAACTTGCATCTCAAAAAAACAGTAAGAGGACATTCTACTATATTTTGTTGTTTATTTATAGTGAGAGAACACCTCTGGTACCTAGATGCAAAATTATAAGTGCTATTTTCTCTGCCTATCTCACCCGTGTGGCTTTCAGCCTATACTGTTCTTTTGGAAGGCAAGCGAATGGGAGTCTGTTCGGGACCACTGCTGGCAGTTCTTGGGGACCATAAAGAAAATTTCATTCAGGAGTTTTTGAGAGGTATACAGAAATTGCCCTTTGTATTGTTAGATGCTGGCAACAAAGAATGTGCATTGTGCATGCCAATTGCAGGTTATGTCAGTTAAATCACTTCAGCTTGTATTTCACATGTAGAAACATTGATAAGTATACTAACTTCATTTTTCTTTCACCTCAAGGCAGCCTATGACCAAATTAGAAAAGCCAAAAAGCGAGCAGCAGAAAAAGATCGAAAACTCGACAGCAAAAGAAGGAAAGTAAAGCTTGGTATGTGCGATACTGACAAGCATTATCAGCAATTGAAGAAAATAGAGATTTTACCCCTTGCCACAAATAAGGCACCAAAGGATTGAGCTTGCAAAATGTTGGGGCATCCCTGGGGGGGATTGCATGATGTTGGATCCACGGATAACTCTAGAATGGATTCAGCGTTATTGAAAGGATTGCAATGTGCCTTGAAGTTTTTCTGTGGCACAATGAAAGCCTAATCTTGAAGCCTTTGATAGGACAGTGCAAAGACAGAACTACTTTAACTATCTGCCTTGGAGCATAACATTTAATTGTATTAGCTGCATAAAGTGAAGGAAGTCTTGGAGAAAACACATGAAGTCACAAGGAGAAAGTACAAGCTGTGTACAGAGAGCACCCGAAGTCAGGATCGAACCCAGGTCTCTGGCGCTGTAAGGCAGCAACTCTACCATTGCACCACTGTGCTGCCCTTAGATGACATGCCACATTGCCTTCTTTCATATTCTTCTGAATGTTGATATTGGCTAAGATTCAGTACAATTTCCACTTGTCTTTTTCCTACAATGGCCATTTCACCACATGGCGCAACGGTAGAGTTGCTGCCTTGTAGTGCTTGCAGCACCAGAGACCGGGTTCGATCCCGACTACGGGTGCTGTCTGTACGGAGTTTGTACATTCTCCCCCTGACCACGTGGGTTTTCTCTGAGATCTTCGATTTCCTCCCACACTCCAAAGACGTTCAGGTATGTAGGTTTGGCTTGGTGCATATGTAAATTGTCTCTAGTGTGTGTAGGATAGTGTTAATGTGGGGATTGCTGGTCGATGCGGACACGGTGGGACGAGGGCCCTGTTTCCGTGCTGTTTCATGAAACTAAACTAAACTATAAAACTTGTTATATATGTATATTAAGACATTTGGATTCCTGTGTGGATGGGCTGATTGTTTGAGGTACTTTGCACTTTCTTTTAGACTGTGACACTGGGGAATCACTGGAACTGATTTGCAGCCAGAGCTGCTCGCAATGTCTGAAACCTGACTAGGAATGGTCGATGAAAAATTTGCTTGGCTGTTGCCAGTGCAAATGCAAAGAAAAATCATTTTTGACATCTTGACTCCGCTTGTTGATACCACAAACCTCAATCTTCATCTCATTCAATCCCATTGGGAAATATTGGTTGCAACTCTTATCAAAGGCGATGCAGTTCATGATTTCAGACAGGGCATTGGCTTTTAGAGTGCTGGGTGCTCTTCTGATTAAGGTGCAGTCACCTTGGCTCACTTTCACCTGGACACAATATTTAAAAAAAACATTTTGCTTAAGACTATGAACATCCTTTGCCTCTGAGCATAAACTTTTCTGTGACCGTGCGCAAATAAAAGTTATCCCTTTTGAAACCCAGCATCAGAGAAGATGTGCCATAGTTGATCTTTCTCCCCCGCGTTGGAACTCATCGGTTTTTATTATACAGAACATTACATGCAGTATTATGATTCAATTACAGACTTGGAAGCTCGTGAGCGGGAAGCTCAGCTCATTGAGGAAGAAGACATTAAGATTGCAAAGAATTTCGATGAAGTGGTAAGTGCTAAAGCAAATCAAACTCTTCTCATTTGAGTCAGACAGCATGGAAATGGGCCCTTTTGCCCAACTTGCGTACACCAACCAACATGTCCCATCTACACTAGTCCCACCTGCCTGCATTTGGCCCATATCCTTCCAAACCTGTCCTATCCATGTACCTGTCTCTGTATGGGAGGGAGCCCCTGCTTGAAAATGAGCTGTGCTTGCAAGGAGTAAGTGATTTGTACTGTGTATAATCTCAACATTTTACACTGATTAACACATGATCGAGGGATAAGGTAACTTATTGTTGCAGCTCAGTTCTATTGTTCCCTTATTCTTTAAAACATAAGGAAGATTGAGTAAAATGAGTTGCGATAGTGGGGAACTTCAATGATCCTAATAAAAATTGGGCGGAGAGGAATTTTTTTTGAAAAATCAAAGACGAAATACTCGACCAGATGAGAGTTAATTGAAGTAAGTTGCAAAGCAAATTAGTCCAAGGTGATTGGAATCAAAGATTGGCAGACCACTCAGGGGGCAGTAGTGTAGAGGTTAAAATGAAATGTTCATATAAGGGTCAGATGCATAATTCAATAGATTTACGTTCTCTGCAGTGAACCTGATGCATCAGGCTTCTAACTTAAAGGTATCGGCTATGTAGAAACAAGGAACAGCAGGTGCTGGAATCTAGTGTAGAACTGAAAGTGCTGGATCAGGTAGCATCTCTGGAGGACAATGATAAGCAATGTTTTGGGTCAAGAAGCTTCTTCAGACTGATATTTGTAGGCAAGAGAAAGCTGGAAAAGAGGTTGAGCTTGAGATAGGACAAAAACTGGCAAGTGATAGGTGGATACAGGTGACTGAGGATTTGGTGATTTTTATTGGCAGATGGGTACACATAGGCAAAAGAATGTCAAAAGAGAACAAAAAGAGCCAAAAGAAAGACAAGATAAAAGAGTGTCAGATAAGCAGGAGGGAAATGTAAAGCCAGAGGGAGGGATAGAGGTGGGTGGGGGGAAAGAAAGGTGGGGTAGTGAGAAATGGGGGGGGGGGGGGGTGTTGGGGGGGTGGCCACAGGAACGCGGGGGGGGGGGTGTAGGGAAAGGAGAGAAAAATAAAATTGGGAGGTGGGTGGTGTAATCTAAAGTTGGAGGATTAAATGTTAATACCGTTAGATTGTAAGCTGCCCAAGAGGAACAAGAGGTGCTTTTCCACCAGTTTGCTTGTGGCCTCACTCTGGCAATGGAAAATATGCAGGACAGAAAGGTCAGTATGATATTAGGACGGTTAGCAACCGGAAGATCTGGCAGGCCAAGATAGACTGAGTGCAAGTGTGCGGTGAAAGTGGCCCTGTCTACGTTTGATATTGCCGATGTAAAGAAGGCCATTGTGGTCTTTTGCTTACAGATGCTTGATTTCTCAGCCTTGCAAAAAGATGGATTAGTGGTCATTATCATATGGCTGCTGGGGAGAGCATGTTCTCCATAAATCAGCTGCAACATCTATATTACAATAAGTGAACGTTTCTAATCACTTCATTGGATGTATTGCGCTTTAGGCCATCCTGAGATGGTGAAAAGCCTGATAATGTTGCAAATCATGTAGAGAATCAACCTGAAATTAAAACACTGACAAAGGAATCAGCGAATAAGGGATGCACAAGAAGAGATGAGCTGCCAACTTCAAAGATCCAAGTCAAGGCAGTGGAGGCCAATTAACTCGATGTTTTCAAGAGAGAGTTAGATTTAGCTCTTGGGGCTAAAGGAATCAAGCGATATAGGGAAAAAGCAGGAACTGGCTACTGATTTTAGATGATCAGCCATGATCATATTGAATGGCGGTGCTGACTCGAAGGGCCGAATGACCTACTCCTATTTTTCTATGATTCTATGTCCATGAATATATAGTCAATAAAAGGATAATCAGGGATTAAAAAGGACTTCATCTGCTGGAGGTGAAAGATATTGCTGAGATACTAAATGAGCTGTTGTCACTGAAGGAAAATATGCTGCCAGTATCAGAGTAAAAGAGGAAATGAGCAAAGGATTGGATATGATTAAAAACAGATGAAAAGTTACTTCAAAGTTTGACATTGCTCAGAATAGAAAAGGCACTAAGTCCACAAGAATGCTTCCTAAGTTAATGAGAGACCGGGCAGAATCTCCAGTTCTTTTTGAGAGTGGGAGTGGTGTCCAATAAATGCTGCAATTATGTTCTAAAAGGGGAAATGATGATGCTGGTTAAATTTTAACATCAGCGATCTAAGACAAGATTATTTGGTAAAAAGCAAACCAAATTCACTTCAAATTTTAAGTTTTTTATTCTCAAACTGTTCTACAGACCCATGCCACTCAATCTATAAAGATCTGAAGGTCAACTTTTGTTTCTTTGACTCCAATCTTTAGCCTTCTCATTGATGGCCTTGTGTTAAACCATCTAGATCTTTACATTGTTCCCACCCATGTATGGCCTCCACTCCATCTCCCAACCAATCTGCCGGCATATGTCATTGTAACATTTTGTATGTGTGTACTGGTGTAATTTCCCTGTCTCCAAGTCGAAGGTGTAATTTAATTATTGGTATAAATATATGTACAAAAGAAAATGCCCACATCACCAACCTCTTGTGCTTTGGTCACATTGTCACTGAGGTCAATGTCACAATATTTGTTTGCGCTGTTCACGTTCATCCTTTGTGCTAGGTTTTATTTGGCTGAAGCAAGCCCCTTGATGAAGTGAATTGATGAAATAAATCTCATTCCAATACTCAAGCAGGTAATGGAACAGTGGTCAAATTTCTGGGATAGTCAAAATTCTAAGCTACTGACACCAAGCCATGTTCAAATCCCATAAGGATAGTTGGGAGTTTAAATTCAGGTCATTACATCAATCTAGAGCAAAAAATAAGGAAACTACTTGAGGAACTCTGGGTTGAGCAATGTCTATGGAGTGGGGGTAAGGAATCGTTGACATTTCAGGTTGAGACCTTCCGTCAGGACTGAGAATGGAGAGAAAAGGTACCTGGTGTAAAGTGAAGTGGGGAGTGGTGAGGCAGGGAACTAGGTGACTCGTGTCATAGTTTTGTGTTGTGTTAATATTATTTAATGAGTAATATAGGAGTGCTACATTGCTGGAAGTGCAGTGCCTCAGCTGATAGGTTTAACCAAATAATTCAGATAGATTTTAAAGTTCACATGGCGCTAGTTAAAGAAGATGGCATTCTCCTTTGTCCTGGACAATATCGTCCCTTCACCAGCACCTCTGAAAAACAAATTAACTGCATTTTTATTTAATTGATGCTTGCAAGCATGCTTCCAAATTGTTGGAGCACTGCTATTATGCAATAGCACTGCTCTTGCATAAATTAAACTTTAGGTTTAGGTTTATCATTCTCACTTGTCCCAAGATATAGTGAAACCCTTTATTTTGCATGCCATCCAATCACATCAGATAACACTATGTGAGTGGACTCTTATACATCAGCGAGACCTACCTGAACTTCCGGTTGCCAAACACTTTAATTCCCCTTCCCATTTCCACACTGACCTTTCTGCCCTAGGCCTCCTCCATTGTCTGAGTGAGGCCAAATGCAAATTGGAGGAACAGCATCTCATATTTCGCTTGGGCAGCTTACAACCCAGTGGTATGAATATTGATTTCTCTAACTTCAAATGGCCCTTGCATCCCCCCCTCTTTCTCCATCCCTCCCCCACCCAGGTCGTACCATCTTCAAAGTTGTCTTGTTGAGTCAAATTGTCTGCAACTCGTTCTCACCTAAGACAAAGCTAACAATGGCCTGTTTTCTTTATCACTATGACATTTTTGCATTTCTTTCATTCATTTGTTCTATATCTCTCTACATCACCGTCTATATCTCTCATTTCTTTTTCCTCTGGCTCTCAGTCTGAAGAAGGGTCTCGACCGAAACATCACCTATTTCTTTTCTCCAGAGATGCTGTCTGACCCGCTGAATTACTCCATCTTTTTGTGTCTATCTTTGGTTTAAACCAGCATCTGCAGTTCCTTCCTACATAGAAAAATCATGGTCATGGCTTCATGTTCGGCACAGACATTGTGGGCCAAAGGGCCTGTTCTGGTGCTGTATTGTTCTATACTCTGAGGTTTAATGCCCTATCCTTCACTCCTATTCCTTCCCTCCAAAATCCCCTTGACTCATGTTCTGATTAAGTGACCCAAATAAATGTATGATCTTGCAAGATGTAAGAAGTAGCTGGGATTTCTGTTGCTATGGGTTCCCCAGCAGCCCCCACCAGAAAGAGTAGAGTATCAATGATGAGTAGACTCCATTATATTATGTTTGAAATGTCTGCTGGCATTATTCTGCAAGCAATAGTGCTTCAATCAGGAGCCAGTAGACATACCAAGAATTGTACCCAGAAAATATTCGTGCTCTCAGGAGGGAAAGTGAGGTAGAAATTTGGAAGCACCAACAACTAAATTGTGTGGATTAATATAAACAGGAATTACATTTTTAGATTTGTTTTTGTTGGCTTGTCATGCTGGCCAGAATTTTGGCACAGTCTTGTTCTTTGTCATTCACAATATTGATTAATTCCTCAGATACATTATAAGCCAACATTAGGTTCTTGTCTTCCTGCAGATTGCAAAACTCAGGGAGGAGGGCTCCAGAAATTTACAGGAACAGCAGAGGCTCATCAAAGAACAGATAATGCTGGAAAGAGAACAGAGGTTGAGAGGTAAATTGTACCTGTTCAGCAGGATGCTTGATTTACTAGAATTTCCTAGAATGGGCAGATAGATGGCATATGAAATTTAATGTGGTATTTAATCTGGCAGTTAATGCACAGTAAATGATAACCTTTACTTTTAAATTGTTAAGCATTTTTAATAGTTCAGTAGCACGTTGATAGGAGCTTTATTTTCTTTATTGCAGTGTCAATTGTTTCTACGGTAAAACTGGTTTTGTAAATATGGACTGGTTAGGCCAAATGTTTGAACAGTTTGGGGCATTTCATTGGCAGGTCAGGTAGAGACTAGATTAGAAAACAGTGGCAGAACGACAGTAAACTATAAAAATGTAAAAGGGGGGCAAGAAAGGATGTGAATGTGTGCTCGACACCACATTATAGTTGTGGTATATTCCACGGAGCGCAGTAATGGTGAAGAGTGGATTGGAAGTGGGAGCACCTCAGGGAAGAGCAGAGTGGAGATTTGCCAAGAGATTTGGGGAGAGGTAAGCTTGGAGCATTCAGGGAACGAGTCAATGGGAGGAAGGTGAATGGAGTTCAGGAGAAAACAGAGGAGCAAGATAAGGACGAATGTGACAGTAAATTCGTAGGTGTTCACTTTTAATTAATCGGTATAGTATAATAACAACAAAAATAAATTAGAAACCTTGTGTATTACGATTGCTTGCAGTGTCTGTTTATAATTTTGTTCTAAGATACTTGCTTTGTAAATGTGCATTTTGGGTTACATAGCTTCCTTTTATCCCAGGTTCTGATGTCCAAACAGATTCCAAAAACAAATCAACCCCAAAACTGAAAGTAAGTCCAGTTTTCATGTTTTTTGTTAATGTCCAATGGTATGTTTCAGGGTTATTGACGCTTAGGTTTAGGAAATTAAGAATGCAATTAGTTAGAAAGTACTATATTTACTTATTTAAGGTGAATGTTTACCCTTTGATTTCTGGTTTTGAATACTTTTATAATCTTCCCTGATTTCCTTTTACATTTCAGCAGTCTTCCTTTATCTGTATTGAATGGAGCAGATTCTTGCCAACACAAGGAGCTTTAGGTTTCAGTGGATCTGCAATAGATCACATTTTCTCCTCTAAAGCACTTTGAACAATTATAGTGTCCCACTTGGTCCAAAGCAGCTGCCACATCAGCTACCCTTCATATCAGTTAGTGCAGCTGAATTATTATCCTTCGTGTATGCAAGAAACTAGAGTCATACAGCAGGAAGCAAGCCCTTCGGCCCAACTTGCCCACACCGGCCATGTCCCAGCTACATTAGTCCCACATGCCTGCATTTGGCCCATATCCCTCCAAACCTGTTCTATCCATGTACCTGTCTAACTTTTTCTTAAACATTGGGATAATCCTAGCCTCAAGTACCTCCTTTGGCAGCTCGTTCCATACATCCATCAGTTTATGTGGAAAAAGATACCCTCGGTTCAAGAGTTATAAGGTATATGCCACTAAAAGGTGTGGCACTGTTGCTATGGTGTGCTGCTGATGTCACCGGGGGAGATACCAGCAGCAAAGGTTTAATTTTAATGGAGTAGGGCAAGACCTAACATTAAAGGATATTTCTTGCTCAGCTATTCAAGTTTGTATCAGCCTGCTTCTGTTGGTCAGGGATGCAGAGATTCATGGATGCAGAGACTGAACCCTGTAAGTGTTGTCCTATATCAAAGAATTTATATTTTTCTCTCTTTGATAGCTGAAATGGAAGTGTAACAAGGATGATGAATTAAATGGTGGTTATTCTCACGAATTTCTCCTATCAATTTTGCAAAAGGTGAGTTCTTCTGCGGTGGGGTCATTGGACAAACAAATCTTCCGTTCCTTTCCTCAATAAGTTACCTAGTATCTATCCAAGTATATGTGTTATGATGGAAGCACTTTACTTTGGGAAGTGGGAATATTTTGAAATACATGCTACTCGTCAGCAGTTACGTAACACAGTAGTAACAAACTATTCAACCCAGGAGCTCCATCCCATACACTTGCCCCATACAAACTATGCTTATTCAACTCTGTCAGCATACGTCATTCTCTATTATAAATTTATCAGGCTTTTTCTTAATACATCAATAAACAATGATGAGTCTATTTTTTTCTTTCTTGAAGAATAACATGACATCTCAATGGTGATTTTCCTGATGCCAAATCATGGACATTACTTAAATTACTACTAAAACACAAAAGTTCTTGCGCTATAACACCATGAGAAGCGCTCAACCAAGAAAACCAAGCCAAAGGCCAAAGTGGTATCTAAACTGCTTATGCACACTTATACTATAGAATAATAACTAACTCCAAATGTAATAATAAGCTATCTACATGTTAACAAGGATACAAAAACTGATTGTCTAGATGCCAGTATATCATTGGAGTTATGAAGTGGACACCTCCCTTCACTGGTGTTTCATTGAGTTAGGCCCACGGCACCTCAGGAAGGCTCAACAGTAGTTCTGGAATCAAAGAACCACCCCCCACAATACCTGCTATCGCCACCTATGCTATCAGTATCTACTAAATAAAGGAAACTACAGACGATTAATTCACTCAAACAAACGCAAAACACTTGAATCCTGACTTATACATATTCTAACTTGTCATTAAACAATCACAGTGCCACAAATATCATCCTCGTATATAAAACTGATACACTTACATGGAATACACTTACAAAGAAATACATGAACCGCGCATTATACATTTCCTTTCTCCCCCAACAGACACTGTTTCTTCTCCACCAAATTCACCTACTGCCTTGCTCTGCTGCCTCTGACATTTCATTTACGGCCTGATGGAAATTGTCCACAAATTCCTAATTCTCCAAATAGCGACGTGGTCGATCATGCTGTGAAACCCCTACAACCCACCTCTACCGGATGTACTCTTGCTCTCCATCCTCGCTGCTCATCATAAATAATTTTAATGAATTTTACAACTTACCCAGCCAAGATTTGAATTCAGAATTTCTCAATTGCTGGTTCACTTCAATGAACAATATTTTACCATTTTAAAACAGTTGTAGAACTGAGTTCTGTTGACTGAGCAAAACAGATTGCAAAATAGATCCAAGGGGAAAATTACTAACCTTTAATCTTCTACTGACTTACTCCAACAATCATCGGTTTCATTGCTGTTTACCATCTTCATACTAGAGTCATAGTGATACAGTATGGAAATAGGCCCTTCGGCCCAACTTGCCCACATTGGCCAACATGTTCCAGCTACACTAGTCCCACCTGCCAGCATTTGGTCCATATCCCTCCAAACCTGTCCTATCCATGTGCCTTTTTAACTGCTTCTTAAATGTTGAGATAGTTCCTGCCTCGACTACCTCCTGGCAGTTTGTTCCAAACATCCACCACCCTTTGGGTAAAAAACTTACCCCTCTGATTCCTACTAAATCTTTTCCCATAAATCTCTCATGATCTTATACACCTCTATAAGATCACCCCTCATCCTCCTGCGCTCCAAGGTATAGAGTCCCAGCCTACTTAACCTCTGCCTATAGCTGAGACCCTCTCGTCCTGGCAACATCCTCCTAAATCTTCTCTGTACCCTTTCCAGCTTGACAACATCTTTCCTATAACACAGTGCCCAGAACTGAACACAATACTTTAAATGTTGCCTCACCAACGTCTTATACAACTGCAACAATACCTCCCAACTTCTGTACTCCATACTCTGGCTGATGAAGGCCAATGTACTAATAGCCTTTTTGACCACCGGATCTACCTGTGACTCCACCTTCAGGGAACTATGCACCTGTGCTCCTAGATCCCTCTGCTCTACACACTACCCAGAGCCCTACCATTCACTGTGTTGGTCCTGCCAATGTTAGACTTCCCAAAATGTAACACCAACTTTTTCTGCTTTAAATTCCATCAACCATTCCTCAGCCCACTTGGAAAATTGATCATTAAATTTTTTACAACCATTATCACTCTCTGCAAAACCACCCACTTTTGTATCATCTGCAAACTTGCTAATCTTGCCATGTATGTTCTCATCCAAATCATTGAGATGATTATTTTTTTCTTTCTGGAGTAAAATCATATTGAAAGTAGTTACTAAGAAGTGAAGACTCATTTTGCAGTTTTGAGATGTACTGTCCTACAGATTTATAGTTGCCCATGTCAAATATAGCAACGGGGGATATTAGATGTCTTGAGGAATTGGGTGAGGAGCCATGGAAGGAAGTTAGCGACAAGGTGAGTGGCAGACAAAGAGTGATGAGAACAAGATGCAAACTATGGTCAATCTAACTAGTTTTACTGCTTTGACCTGGAAGTTGCTTATAAGCAAAATAGGATGAACAGAATCATTTCATATCTCCAAGTTAACAGACCTCCAGTTAGCGACAGATAGCTTTTTCACTATGACAATGGACAATAGGTGCAGGAGGAGGCCATTCGGCCCTTCGAGCCAGCACCGCCATTCAATGTGATCATGGCTGATCATTCTCAATCAGTACCCCGTTCCTGCCTTCTCCCCATACCCCCTGACTCCGCTATCCTTAAGAGCTCTATCTAGCTCTCTCTTGAATGCACTATGAATTCTGTAAGAGATGTAACTTTTTTGTAATATTTAAGTGTTAGCAGAGAAATGTTTCTGTACTCAGACTAGGAGTTGCAAAGGGAGAAGTAATGAGCAGGAGAGTAGTAACTTAAGAGGTCAAAAACTGACAAATCAAACAAACATTTAATTGATGGTAGACATAATATGCTGGAGGAACTCAGCGGGACAGGCAGCATCTCTAAAGATTTAATTGACACAACGTGCACACCACCCTACATCCCCCATCCTCTTGACCTCAGCTCCACATTAGGGATGACCTTCCCTTCCTGCATCTTCCTCTCTGCTGTCAAAGACCTCTTCAAAACATATTGCTTTCTGTAGAGGAAATGGATTTGTTCCGCTTATAGTTTCATGGAAAAATTAATGTAACACCTAAAGTACAGTTTGTTTTCTTTTTGCTTCTCTTCAATCTCTGCTATGTATAGAAGAACAAAATAATGATAGAAGTGCAAAAAGCTTATGGAGCAGGAAGTGAAGAAAATTATAGATCAACACCGACACTGCATTTTATATTTTAAAAATGATTCATTCAAATCTTTCTCACTCGTGTTTGAAACTCCTGATGTTTAGCTAATTATCACGCTTGCTTTCTCCTAGTGAATTGGGATTTTGTTGTTAAACAATGACTATAATGAAGATTAATTCTATAAAGGCTAGAACCGGTAGAGCTCACCTGCTATTGGATACTGATTGATGGCTTTTTATTGCTTGCAGTATGGCGAAGTTTTAAACTTGATCATATCCAGTAAAAAGAAAGGCAGTGCTATAGTGGAATTTTCCTCGGCTAAGACTGCTGTGAGTATTGCACTCTATATTTTTCCATTTGAAGTTGATGGACAAACAGTTGTTCTTCCTCTTATCTTTTCTGCAAGTGGTGTGATCTTTGTGATTTCTATAACCTTGTCACTCTGAACACTCCCCAGAGCTTTCTGCTGAGGCATTTGGGTGAAATTATATTAAAAACTTCCATCTTCTTTCCCATTAATTCTCGTACGTACAAATTGCTCATTCTAACAAATCTAACAAATATGAACAAACCACTATTCACATACCAGCACAATAATAAGTCCACATTTGGATGAAACCAGATACAAAATATAACAAAATCACAGAAGACTGAATTATTTTTGTTTAAGAGGCCAAGCTGCCAGGTTTTAACATTTTAAAAAACAGCTGCTGTTTAAAATCCTTTGAAATTTGATCCATTTGCATAGGCTCTTTTTAACATTTGAATATGTGCATAAAAAATATTTTGTGTGTTTTGGATTGTACAAGCAATTGCTTGCAGGTTGATGAGAATCCATTAGGAAAGTGGTCCTGATGCTTCTGGCCACTTTTTGCTTTGCACACTACATGCATCTGATACCAGTCATCATCAGATGCTCAATAGTCATTTTTACATACCAACAGAAATTGGTGATTGAAGGTACCATCTGCATATTTCACACAGTAAGGCAAGGAGCAAACACCACAGCAAGTCCACAAAATTCCAAATTAAAGTCTCAGCAGAGCCATCGACATTTGGCCCTCAACCTCTGCCAGATTCAGTTTTCTGCTCTCCCCATTTTTATCCACAAGCAATGCTGCTGAGGATTACATCTCCTCTACATAACACAGCAGAGTGTAAGATACCATGGTCACTGGAGCTTTGGTGAGTTCGTATCTCGTTGTGGCTTGGGCATGAGTTGACCCAGACCAGCTGGAGAACGTCGTGACCCATCTCCATTCTCATCCACAGCCACCTGATTTCTCTCATCTCCATGGCCCTTTTTACACTGCTTTGGATGCCATGGAGCATGTTCTTGAAGAACTGACTTGTTTCCCAGCAGTCAATGCAGAAACGACTAGGTGCCTGTTGCCACTGCCCCTCAGAAATGCAAGAATAATATTTTTGCTCAATATTGCAGATGATTCCAAATCATTCCCAATTATTTATTTGATTGGATTACCCCCCAATTTTTCTGGATCATGTGATTGGGCATTACTATTACATTTTAATTATTACATTACATGCCTGTTTAAGCATCAGAATAAAAACGGATGAACAATTGCTCATCACCTCGTGTATCAACCCCATCAATCTCATCAGACTCCCAAGTGCTCTTGAGACATTTACTTGGCCAAGATGGACTCCTTTACAAGCTCAGCCTAATGAATCTTCATATTTAACTATGTATAAGAGATTATAGCCCAGATTTAATTTGGCTGATAGGTGGCTTCAGGAAAGAAAAGCCAAGGGTCCATGCACCTGTCTTTGTCGGCAGGATGGCAGTGGAGAAAGTCAACAGTTTCAAGTTCCTAGGTGTGCATATCTCTGATGATCTGTCTTGAGCCCAGCACATTGTTGCAATTACAAACAAAGCTCCACCACACCTCTACTTTTTCAGAATTTTGAGTGGATTCGTCATGTCCCAAAATACACTTATTGAACTTTCAATGATGTATGACAGTAGACAATAGACAATAGGTGCAGGAGTAGGCCATTCGGCCCTTCGAGCCAGCACCGCCATTCAATGTGATCATGGCTGATCATTCTCAATCAGTACCCCGTTCCTGCTTTCTCCCCATACCCCCTGACTCCGCTATCCTTAAGAGCTCTATCTAGCTCTCTCTAGAATGTATTCAGAGAATTGGCCTCCACTGCCCTCTGAGGCAGAGAATTCCACAGATTCACAACTCTCTGACTAAAAAAGTTTTTCCTCATCTCTGTTCTAAATGGCCTACCCCTTATTCTTAAACTGTGGCCCCTGGTTCTGGACTCCTATGATGGAGAGCAAACTGAGTGGTTGTACCGTGGTTTGGTTTGGTCATTAAAACTCCAAAGAACGAAGGAGGCTGCAGAAAGTGGTAGACAATGCTTGGTCCATCACAGGTATTGACCCCCCTACCATTGAAGAGATCTACAGAAAGCGCTGCCTCAGCTAGTTAACGAGACACACCACCGCACGCTCCTCTCGCTGCAACCATTAACAAAAAGGTACAGGAGCCTAAGAGCAGTTAACCATCAAACTCCAATGTTTTTAACCACTGTGCACAACCCTAACTACAACCTTACCTCAGCACCAAACTGCTATAGACTTTGTATAAGGTTGCACCACAAACCTAGGCACTATATTCCATTACTTAGTTTAACGAACAATTCATGGTATCTGTATTTGTTGTGTTGTTGCATTTAATGTGCCTGTAAAACTGCAGCAAGTAAGAATTTCATTGTTCCAGTCTCAGTGAGTATGACAATTAAAAACTCTTGACACTCTCTTGTCTCTCGATGCTCTCTTGAAGTTGCGGCATCACACACAGAGTAGGGTGCTGATTAGAAGCTTTAGAGAGAACTGGGTATTGGTTCAAATATTATCAATGCCAAATCATTCTCTCTTCACTTTGAGCAGGAGCTTGCTTTCAAGAATGAGACTGGTTTAATAAGTAACCCCTTGAAGATTTCCTGGCTGGAAGGGCAACCACCTTCAAACAACACAAACAACCCAGCAAACATCTCGTCGTCTTTTGAGGAAAGAAGTGCACACAGTCCATTACAGGTAGGATTGGCATCAAATACATCTCTAAGTTTTGTGGCATAATCATAACACCCTATTTCAATTGGAACACAGGCAGCTGTGATGTCGGGTAACAATTTTGCACTGGTGTTTCTCATGTCAGACCATTTGTCTAAATGGTGGAGGTCACGGTACTAGATGCTCTAACAATTGAAATCTCCAGATAGTCTAGGGATTAGGTTTGAGCATTCTCGGCCCTCTACCATATGTTTTTCAATCGCTAATGCAGGTAGGTGAAAAATTAGCTGCAGTTTTTGGTCCTAAATTCTATACAGTCAGTCCTGTTGGAAAATGCGTACAGACATTGTAAGCATTGGATTTGACTTCAGCTATCTGCTGACATATTTCTGGGCTCAATGAGGTAAATCGATCTGATATTTGAGGCAGATTGGCAATTATGAATTACACCACAGCAACACGCTGGACTTTCAAAAGATGAGTAAAAGAATGTGGGCTTTCCTTTTCCCCAGAAAAATATTGTCAGAGCTTATAAAATGTCTTTGATACCGAAAGACAACTTTGTGTCCCATCCATTGGTTTTTTAGAATCGTTTTGAGACACAACACAGAAACAAGCCCTTTGGCCCACCAAGTCTGCGCCAACCAGTGATCCCCGCATACTAATGTTATCCTACACACACTAGGGAAAATTTACAATTATACCAAGCCATTTAGCATTCAAACCTGTTCATCTTTGGAGTGTGGGAGGAAACCGGAGATCCTGGAGAAAACCCACGCAGTTCGCCAGAAGAATGTACAAACTCCAGACAGACAGCACCTTTTGTCAGGATCGAACCTGGGTCTCTGGCACTGTAAGACAGCAACTCTCGCTGTGTCACCCAATGGCATATTACCTGATTACACATATTGTTTAATAATGCAACTCGTGGCCATTTTAGTCATGATCCTTGTTTAATAATCTAAAAGCAATCCTGTAAAAGCCCTTTAGGGCTGCCAAATATCAACGAATCAGCAATTTGCTGATTCAAACTTCACTCCAGTATTTAGGGCACAATTAAAACTGACATGCTGGGTAAGATATTATTAAAAGTTCATCTTTGAAGGGCAAAGTACGATCTAAACATAGCACAAAAAGTAAGGAAATTTGTGTTTGGTAGATTATTTCTTTGTTGTAACAATGCTTCTTGGCAATAAACCTTATACCGTTGGAAAGCCTGATTATTTCCCTTTTAAATGGTGCCACATTTGTAAGGAACATGCATTTGTGGGATGAGCAGCAGAGCTGAGTATGTGGGTTGCGCCCATGAAAAATCTGCCAAATCTTCTCTGCCAATGCCAAACAGCTTATTCTGCCATTGACTCTTGTTCGGTGTTGTTTGGTGGATTGGATGATTGAAGTCTGAAGAAACAAGACATATTGGCAATTTAACAATTTATTTATTTAATAAACAGGAGCCTCAGTAGTGTGTGGAAGAACCATACACAGCCACAACAGCCTGGCACCTCCTCCTCATGCTGGTCACCAGCCTGGTCACACACTGTTGTGGGATGGCATCCCATTCTTCAACCAGCATTTGTCGCAAGTCAGCCAACGTGGTTGTGTTGGTCACTCTGGCACGAACAGCAAGCCGAAGCTGATCCCACAAGTGTTCAATGGGGTTGAGGTCAGGACTGCTGGCAGGCCATTCCATCCTCTCCACTCCCAAATTCTGGAGGTATTCTCTGAGAAACCCTGCTCTGTGGGGGCGAGCATTGTCATCTTGGAGGATAGAGTTCGGTCCCAGACTGTGGAGATATGGGATTGCCACTGGTTGCAGAATCTCATCTCGATATCTCTCTGCATTGAGATTGCCTCCAATGATGACAAGCCTCGTTTTTCCAGTGAGGGAGATGCCGCCCCACACCATCACACTGCCTCCACCAAAAGATGTTACTCTATCGGTGCAGTAATCAGCATAGCGTTCTCCGTGTCTTCTCCACACTTTGACCCTATGATCCAACTGCCGTAGGCAGAATCTGGACTCATCGCTGAACATAACGTTCCTCCACATGTTCAGGTTCCAGTGCGCGTGTTGCCGACACCAGCGCAAACGGGCCTGACGGTGAAGGGCAATCATGGCAGGCCTCCTGGCAGCCCTATGAGACCGGAGATCGGCTGCGTGCAGTCTGTTCCGAATTGGCTGGGCAGAGAGCCGTCGGCCATATCGTCCTGCAAACCTTGACTGCAAATCTGTAGAAGACAGCCTACGGTTCCTAAGTGCTGACAGGGTGAGGAAACGGTCTTCTTCGGGTGTCGTCTTCTTGGGACGCCCACTTCGCGGCCTGTCTCTGACATCCCCCGTTATATGGAACTTGGCCTTCACTTTGGAGATGGTACTAGGGCTCACTCCAAATAATGCCGCAACTTGGTTTTGCGGAACACCAGCTTGAAGTTGCCCTATCGCACGGGCCCTATCCAGATCAGTCAAACGTGGCATGCCGATTCTTGGAGCAGACACCTACTGACCACTGTAGCAGGGCCCATGCTCACAGATGCTGCCAATCAGGTGCCTATCAGGCACCTGATTGTCAGCACCTGGGGGTACCAGATGCTCAAAACAAGAGTCAATAACAACAGCAGAATAAGCTGTTTGGCATTGGCAGAAAAGATTTGGCAAATTTTTCATGGGCGCAACCCATATACTCAGCTCTGCTGCTCATCCCACAAATGCATGTTCCTTACAAATGTGGCACCATTTAAAAGGGAAATAAACAGGCTTTCCAACGGTATAAGATTTATTGCCAAGAAGCATTGTTACAACAAAGAAATAATCTACCAAACACAAATTTCCTTACTTTTTGTGCTATGTTTATGTCTTTCTCTCTCTCCATCCCTCCCCCTTCCCAGTTCTCCGACTAGTCTTACTGTCTCCGACTACATTTTATCTCTGTTTGCTTTGTTGCTCCCTTCTCCCAACTAACAATGATCTATACTACATTTTCCTTGATCACCATTCCCTTTGGCCTATTTCACACCTTCACACTTCCTTATCTTCTATCTCCCTCCCCACTGACGTCAATCTGAAGAAGGGTCTCGAGCCGAACCTTCACCCATTCCTTCTCCCCAGAGTTACTCTAGCATTTTGTGTCTACCTGCAATTCAACAGGAATTGATCCCCTGTCCTGTTTACACAATCAGCTCTCGGAATAAAAGCCCTTAAAGAGTAAAGCAAGTTGGTAGATATGTCAGCTAATGTGGAGACCCCAGTCTACCTGGCAGAAATTCCGCTTGCTTTTTAAATACAAAGACTGAAGCATCTTAAATCGAAAAATTGGGAGCCTTTAATAAAGGATGGGAAATTCTTCCAGCAGGTTGGTGAATCTAATTAATTAATGGAAAACATTTTACATCCATGACCAATATTTAATCTTATATTGAGAGTTGTTAGAAATTGGATGTATTTTAAAAAGATAATTTTTAGTTATCAATTTCTTGAGATATACCATGCATCTGGCATAGACATGAAAGGCCCATTCCTTATTCTGTATGTAACAATAACGTTTATTTCAATGAATCTGTTTCAGAATCTGGTTTTCTCCAGATAAACTGTTTGTTTCAGTGACATCACTTATTTCTTGAGATGGAGTTGATCGTCCTTTTACAGAATTGACTCGGTTCTGTTTATTTATTTGTATTAAGCATAATCCTTGAGCGGAACGTGATAATCCTCCCCCGTAAAGCAAGACATATATGTTTTAAATGTCATCATACTCTCTGTAAATATGCCGAGTTGATCTTAATTGATGTACACTGTTGAGTTGCTTGACCTTTACAGTATATATATGTGGAACTAAGCAAATTCAGATTCACTTGGCTCATTCTGTACAATTAATCTTTGTATACAAATTCAAGAAGAATATTTCTTTACAGTGTTCAGTTATCCTACTCCAGCATTTCTTCACCTCAATCAAAGCCCTCACAATTTTCCCCCAATGCCTGCCTGTTAGCTCAGTATTCTTTTTCGAAACACCTGAGTAAATTTTAATAAAAATAGAGCATGCTGGAAACACTCAGCAGATAATGTAACGTTAGTGGAAGAAGAAACTGAGTTATTGTTTCTGTTCAAAGATCCTTCAACCTGAAATGTTACCTGTTTCTCATTCCTCAAATGCTGTTGAGTGCTTCCGGCATAACCAATTTAGTTGTCCAGCATCTGCAGATTTAAAAAAAGTACTCAGTCTATAATTTATCTCGGGGCTAGATTTAGGGGCTAGCGGAATCAAGGGATATGGGGAGAAGGCAGGCACGGGTTACTGATTGTGGATGATCAGCCATGATCACAATGAATGGCAGTGCTGGCTCGAAGGGTCAAATTGCCTCCTCCTGCACCTATTTTCTATGTTTTTATCTCGCTTTTCACTGTTATATGGGTCAAGTGGATTTCTGACGTCTTGGTCATGAGGTGTTCTTTGGATGTCTTAATAACTTAGCAGATGATTTATTAGACTCTGGGATAAAATACTTGTAATTGTCCTGAAGCAAAGTAACTTATTTTCAAATCCTTTGTGCGGGATTTACTCAAAATCCTGCAATGTGATAGAATCATAGTTCTTGTTTTCTCTTTATTTAGGTTTCTGTAGATTAAAGATCTGCTATGATTAAATATTGCAGTAATAATACCATTGTTGTTTAATGTGGGTGATAACTGCAAGCAGTTCACCAACTCACCTACAAATCGCATGCTGAAGGCTCCAATTCCACCTGAGACCAAATTCTAAACACAGTATGAAGTGTTACTGGCTGAAATGTAATCTCTGGGGTCTGATTTGTTCTTGATATTGGAAAGTCTTGGCATTGCTGACAAGGTGTTGCAGACAGAACTACTGAACATTTCCAGCTATAGGTTTACACGCTGATGGGAAAAGGGCAGCAACCACCAGCAGCAGGCTGCTGTCTCAAAGCAGCTGTATTGCTAGGCACTTTTAAATAATTCCCACGCTAGCTGTGAGTGCAGAGGTGCTTTTGTTTTTGCTGTAGTTTTAAAGTCATGAGTTGAATGGTAACTCGCACCAAATTAGCTCAGTTACGTATTTTTAAAGAATAAAAATCACTCCCTGATTTGGGCAAACAAGGTCAAAGATTCAGTTAAATACAGAAAGAACCATCAAGTCAAGTCAAGTCAAGTCAAATTTATTTGTCACATACACATACTCGATGTGCAGTGAAATGAAAGTGGCAATGCCTGCGGGTTGTGCACAAAAAGAATTACAGTTACAGCATATAAATAAAGTTAATAAGTTACTAAACATAGCACAAAAAGTGTCGACAAAAATTTAGTCTCTGGGGTTATCAAAGTTGACAGTCCTGATGGCCTGTGGGAAGAAGCTCCGTCTCATCCTCTCCGTTTTCACAGCGTGACAGCGGAGGCGTTTGCCTGATCGTAGCATCTGGAACAGTCCGTTACTGGGGTGGCAGGGGTCCCTCATGATCTTGCTTGCTCTGGATCTGCACCTCCTGATGTATAGGTCCTGCAGGGGGACGAGTGTAGTTCCCATGGTGCGTTCTGCCGAACGCACTACTCTCTGCAGGGCCATCCTGTCCTGGGCAGAGCTGTTCCCAAACCAGACTGTAATGTTGCCGGACAGGATGCTCTCTACAGCCCCAGAGTAGAAGCAATGAAGGATCCTCAGCGACACTCTGAATTTCCTCAGTTGTCTAAGGTGGTAAAGGCGCTGCTTAGTCTTACCCACCAGTGCGGCAATGTGCGTTGCCCACGTCAGATCCTCTGCGATGCGGACTCCCAAGTATTTGAAACTGCTCACCCTATCCACAATAGACCCATTTATCTCCAGTGGCGTGTACGTCCTTGGATGTTTAGCCCTTCTGAAGTCCACAATCAGCTCCTTTGTTTTAGTGACATTCAAGAGGAGGCTATTGTCCTGACACCAGAGTGCCAGATCAGCCACCTCCTCCCGGTAGGCCTTCTCATCGTTGTTGGAGATCCGGCCCACCACCACAGTGTCATCAGCAAACAGCATTAATCTTGCCATGCATATCCATGTGCCTCTCCAAAATCCACTTAAATGCAACTGTCAAGTCCACCACAAACCTCTGAACTGTCACTGTCATATTAGTGCTTTATCATCATATATCTACAGCCGGAAACAGGCCTTTTCGGCCCTCCAAGTCCGTGCCGCCCAGCGATCCCCGTACATTAACACTATCCTACACCCACTAGGGACAATTTTTACATTTACCCAGCCAATTAACCTACATACCTGTACGTCTTTGGAGTGTGGGAGGAAACCGAAGATCTCGGAGAAAACCCACGCAGGTCACGGGGAGAACGTACAAACTCCTTACAGTGCAGCACCCGTAGTCAGGATCGAACCTGTGTCTCCGGCGCTGCATTCGCTGTAAAGCAGCAACTCTACCGCTGCGCTACCGTGCCGCCCAAGAGGGAATCTTTAAGAGGGAATGCTCCTCCCATTCTCTCTTTCCTCCTCCCTTCCTTTCCCATCCACCACTCGTCAGTTAAATGGAAGTAACGTTTGAAGAGAGGCATTTTCTATTTACTATGATTCCTTGCCAGCAATAATGCCAGGGAGTAATGGCCAATAAACCAGCCAGTTCCTACACTAGCTTATATTCTTAAACTATTTACTATTACTATTAAACTATTTATAGTCTTAAACTATTTACAATGCCTTTGCTGTGGAATTTAATTTTTGCTGGAAATGCTGGTTCTGCCAACAATTACTCAACAAACATTATCAGCTTGAGTGCTTCTGAAAAGTGCAAGCAAATGGTGCTCATAATGGTGTTGTAGATGGCAGCCTAAGCCATGCATAAATTTTGATCATGTGTACATTGCAATAAATGGGCTCGCCATCATGATCATCTCATTATCGGTAGCGGTTCTTACAAATTCTTGTAAATTTCCTGGCTTTACTTATGCATGACCCTCTATTGGCCGGTTGCATGGTGGAGGAGGGGGAACAGGGTGGTAGGAGGTTTGTCGTGGTGTTGGATGATAGTGTGCTACTGGTGAATAATCATTGGGCCGTTGCAGTGCTGAATTAAACATAAAGTGTACGATTGAATCAAACACAAAACAGTTCCCATTTCCCATCCAATTGGACCCAGTTCCTGCTGGAATTAGTGCCAGAAAAGGTGTGTACCCATAATTAAATTGATCAGTCTAGGTTTTTAAAAAGCTGTGTAAAGCATTGGTTCGTCTCTTCTGAAGTATTGTGTGCAGTGTCAAAGTAAAACTCTCCAATAAGACTCGTGGACGACTTGATTAACCATCAGCAGGGAGTTTATTTTACTTGCGCAAGGAAAGAGTGTCACAGTCTAAGGCTACGATCACAACTCTAAAATTAAGTTGGTACAGTCGAGCATTTATACACCAAAAAGATATATTACCAAGGAAGTACAAGGGTGAGGTAGATTGATATGTAAATTGCAGAATCTATACTTTACTTTTTCATTACACAAAAGTCGAGACTTTTTGGCTCTGTCCTTAACCGGGTACAAAAGGCAAGGGATAATTAGTATGTTAATAATCCCAACACTAGATCGCAACCTGGCCCCACAGAATACATGGATAATTAAGGCACCTGTGCTCAATAGTGGTTTCCGGCTGGCGGTTTCTGAGTGCCGCTATGAGCTAAGGTAAGGACAATGTGTACGTGAGGGAACGATGTGTTAATGGTATGTGCGTCAGGGCCGGAGTGTAGTGGAGATAACGATGGGTATTGGAACTTGCCGCAGAACCCAAGAGACGCAGCAGAGGTCATAGCAGTGTTCGAAATGGTTTTGTGGCATGGAAGGTGCTCGTTGGTGACTTTATTGTATTTAATAAATAAAGCACCTTCACGTTTTGGGACTTTCACAGCAGTTCTGGCTTCCCTGCTCAGAGAAGGATATAATTAAGCTAGAGAGGGCTCAGAAAACATTCACAAGTATGTTGCTTCAGTTGTGAGGAGAGACTGGATAGGCTGGGACTGTTTTTCCTGGAGCAAATGAGGCTGAGGGGTGACCTTTATTGAAGTTTATAAAATCACGATGGAGCAGAGATAAGGTGGATGGTCATAGTCTTTTTGCTCCAGGGTAGGGGAGTCTGAAACCAGAGGGCATAGGTTTAAGGTAAGGTGAGAAGGAAAGGGTTTAAAGAAGATCTGAGGGACTAGTTTTTCGCTTAAAATGTGGTGAGCATATGGAACAGGTTGCAGAGGAAATGATGGAGGCATGTACAATTGCAGTGTTTTACAAAACATTCGGATAGATTAATCAGTAGAAAATGTTTGGAAGATTATGAGCCAAAAGTAGACAAATGGAACAAACTCAGGAAGACACCTTGGTTGGCATGGATGAGTTGGGGTGATGTTCCACACCATATTGCTGTATATCTCCATGTTGTTGAGAGGGGTCTTTGTTTAGACTCATTAGTTTTTCACACAGAACCATTGTAAAGTGAACGAGGGAAAGATGAATGCTGGAAAAATCAAAGGAAAATTCCAAAGCGACCACAACTGGATGGGAAGCAACAGAAAGCTGAGCTGGCAGATTATGGTAAAATTGGTCCCGTGTGTGTTACTTCTCCCTCCATTTAAAAAAAATCCAAGGAAATTAGATCAGGAATAAATATTGATTTTTCGTTTTTGGTTATTATTTTTGAAGTCAATGAATTGTGGGAATGGAGCATTTTCACAGTGGGAACTGGAAATTTAGATCGTGGTGTGTTATTCTTTCACGTGTCCTCTGTGCAGGATATCTTATTATCTATTCAGCATCCCTTTGATTTAAAAAAATGCTTCCTGAACTGTGGCAAAAGACAGTTCTGCTTTTCATTGAACTTTGCAGCTGGTCTCGGAATGTTTCTTGCTCCTTTCCATCTAAACCTCTGCAGTGTTTGTTCAATCTTGTTTCCGTGCTAAATGAGATGATATGAGCAAGTGATTAGACCATTGGTTTCATCATCTATTCAGATTGGTTCAACAGGGCTAATCATTGATAAGGTTTTCCCTTCAGTGTAAAGGCATGACCAGAACGCATGCATGTTTGCTAGGTAAATGTATAAAACTCATTAATGACCTGCTCCATTCTAATACCTGGTTGTATTTTTTGGGTGAAATGTACTTAGAAAACAGGAAAATAATTAGAGAGTGAAGTCCATGTGTTAACCAATTCTCATTTTAAAACCACATCTTGGTCATTATTTGCATGGTCATTAGTTAGAGCATCAGAGTGTTTCATCATCAGAGATGCAAAACCAGCAAGCTATATAAAACTCAAATCACACGGATATGGAACATTTCTTGAAGTAAAAGATTCCAAAGACCAGGACAGGTTCTTCAATGTCTCAATTGGGAGCTCAATAACAGTCTTAGCTGCTCACTTTTCTCCCTGTGGATTGTGTACCTAACTGGACAAATTTCCTCTAAAACAATGTATGCACTTATAAAGTATTGCATAAACTATTTTGGTTTGGAATCTCTAAAGTTGTTTCAAACAGTAAAAACACAGTGAAAAGTAAATCACTGGGTTATTACATGAATCCATCTAATTGATATTCACACTTAGCGTCATAGAATTGCAAGCACAAAAACCTCCCACTCATCGCATCCATGTTGATCTTTGCATGCATCTGTATCTCACTATATTATACAATTAACTTGACTGCATTAGGTCTGTGCCTTGGTGATTCATGTGCTTATCTGAATATATCTCAAATGTTGAGAGATCAGGTTCCCTCACTTCCAGATTCCAACCTGCCTCTGTGAAAAAGAAAATCCCTCTCTGATTCCCTCTGAACTGCCTCCTTCTCTTCATAGACGCCCTCTTTACAAGAAAAGGATTCTTGCTAATTACCTTATCTATCCCTCACAATTTTGTATGGCTTTATCAGATAACCCCTTGACTGCCTCCACTCCAGGGAAATCAAATTCAGCCTGTCCAAACTCTCCTTATCTAGAATACAACATTCTGGAATAACTCAGCAAGTCAGGCAGCATCCCTGGAGGATGTGAACAGGCAACGTTTTGGATTGGGACCCTTGTTCAATTACTCCAGCACTTTATGTTCTATGCAACATTCCAGCATCTGTCGTTTCTTATATCTGCAATCTCTCCTCGTAAAAGAAATGCTGCAGTTCAGGAAACACCCTGGTGAGTTTTTAACACACCCTAAAATTCTTTATTTTGAGAATTACAATTGTTTGAAAAAGTGACTCTGTCACTGCAATGCTACCAGCGCAAAATATTTTGATCCAATTTCCCCAACCCATCCACCACACCCGAACCCACAAAAACATAATTCAGCTTTCAAATGAATCAAATACGGCTATGTAGACTTTGTGATTAAGTTATTGGACTGGTATCACTGGTCCTGGAACCTTGATCCAGAGGCACGAGTTCAAATCGCACAACAGCTGGGGAATTTAAATCCAAATAATTACACAAATCTGGTCTTAAAAAAGTAACCATGAAATGACCAGATTTTCATTAAAAAGCCATCTGGTTCATTCGATATCCTCGAGGGAATAAAATCCAGCACCTTTACACAGTGTGGCCTCTGTGTGACTCCAAATCCACCATCATGGTTAACTCTTACTGGCCTCCTCGGAAAGGACAGTAAACACAGCGATACTGAGGTTGCTTGGGAAACTGAAAGGTCTGGACCAAATGGACTACACTTCAGGGTTCTGAAAGAGGTAGCTGTTGAGATTGTGTAGGCATTAGTAGTGATCTTTCAAGAATCACTAGAGACAGAAAGTCTGGAGGACTGGAAAATAGCAAATGTGTCTCCATTGTTTAAGAAGTGAGCGAGGCAAAAGAAAGGAACTTATAGACGAGTTAGTCTGACTTCTATGGCCTCAGGGCACTTAGAAGCACATGACAAGATAGGCCTAAATCGGCATGGTTTTGTCAAGGGGAAATCTTGCCTGACAAATCTGTTGGAATTTTTTTGTGAGGGAGTAGCAAGCAGGATAGACAGTGGATGTTGTTTGCTTTGATTTTCAGAAGGTCTTTGATAAGGTGCCATGTGAGGCTGCTAAACAAGATGTTAGAGGTATTAGAGACAAGGCACATGGATAGAAGATTGGCTGACTGGCTGAAGGTAAAGAGTAGGAATAAAGGGGGGCTTTTCTGGTTGGCTGCCAGTGACTGGTGGTATTTGGCAGAGGTCTGTTGGATCCACTACGTTTCACGTTATATGTTAATGATCTGGGGAGATGGAATTGCTGGCTTTGTGACCAAGTTTGCGGATGGTACGAAGATAGCTGGCGGGGCAGGTAGTGTTGAGGAAGCAGGGAATCTGCAGAAGGACTTGGACAGGTTGGGAGAGTGGCAAAGAAGTGGCAAATGGAATGCAGCGTAGCAAATACACAGTGCATTCAGAAAGTATTCAGGCCCCTTCACCTTTTCCTCATTTTGTTATGTTACAGCGTTATTTTAAAATGGATTAAATTCATTTTTTTATCATCCATCTACGCACAATACCCCAGAATGAAGAAGCGAAAACAGGTGTTTAGAAATTTTTGCGAAGTAATTAAAAAGAAATAACTGAAATATCACATTTACATAAGTATTCAGACCCTTTGCTATGACATTCAAAATTGAGCTTATGTTCATCCTGTTTCCATTGATTATCCTTGAGATGTTTCTACAACTTGATTAGAGTCTACAAGTGGTAAATTAAATAGATTAGACATGATTTGGAAAGACACACACCTGTCTATATAAGGTCCCACAGTTGACAGTACAAGTCGGAGCAAAAACCAAGCCATGAAGACGAAGGAATTGTCCATAGACCTCCGAGACAGAATTGTGTCGAGACACAGATCTTGGGAAGGGAATAAATCAATTTCTGCAGCATTGCAGGTCCCGAAGAGCACAGTGGCCTCCGTCGTTCTTAAATGGAAGAACTTTGGAACCACCAGGACTCTTCATAGAGCTGGACGTCTGGCCAAACTGAGCAATTGGGGGAGAAGGGCCTTGGTCAGGAAGGTGACCAAGAACCCGATGGTCACTCTGACAGAGTTCCACTGTGAAGATGAGAGAACCTTCCAGAAGGACAACTATATCTGCAGCACTCCACCAATCAGGCCTTTATGGTGGAGTGGCCAGATAGAAGCCACTCCTCAGTAAAGGGCACATGACAGCCCGCTTGGAGTTTGCCAAAATGCACCTAAAGGAGTCTCAGACCATGAGAAACAAGATTCTCTGGCCTGATAAAACCAAGATTGAACTCTTTGGCTTGAATGCCAAGCATCGCATCTGGTGGAAACCAGGCACCGCTCATCACCTGGCCAATACCATACCTACAGCGAAGCATGGTGGTGACAGCATCATGCTGTGGGGACATTTTTCAGTGTCAGGAACTGGAAGACTAGTCAGGATCGAGGGAAAGATGAACGGAGCAAAGTACAGAGAGATCCTTGATGAAAACCTGCTCCAGAGCATTCTGGACCGCAGAATGGGGCGGACGTTTAACTTCCAACAGGACAACGACCCTAAGCACACAGCCAAGACAACGCAGGAGTGGCTTCATGACAAGCCTGTGAATGTCTTTGAGTGGCCCAGCCAGAGCCCAGACTTGAACTTGATCGAACATCTCTGGACGGACCTGAAAATAGCTGTGCATCAACGCTCCCCATCCAACCTGACAGAGCTTGAGAGGATCTGCAGAGAAGAATGGGAGAAATTACCCAAATACAGGTGTGCCAAGCTAGTAGCGTCATACCCAAGAAGACTTGAGGCTGCAAACGCGCCTCAACAAAGTACTGAGTAAAGGGTCTGAATACTTATGTAAATGTGATATTTCAGCTATTTATTTTTAATTGCAAAAATTTCTAAACACCTGTTTTCGCTTTTTCATTATGGG
The DNA here is from genome assembly GCF_053455715.1 of Rhinoraja longicauda. Lineage (NCBI taxonomy): Eukaryota > Metazoa > Chordata > Chondrichthyes > Rajiformes > Arhynchobatidae > Rhinoraja > Rhinoraja longicauda. The sequence goes on along the minus strand of NC_135962.1, from coordinate 9,060,211 downwards.
GTATTGTGTGTAAATTGATGATTTAAAAATGAATTTAATCCATTTTAAAAGAAGGCTGTAACGTAACAAAATGTGGAAAAAGTGAAGGGTATGAATACTTTCTGAATGCACTGTATTTGACCATTCAATCATGGCTGATCTATCTTTCCCTCTTAACCCCATTCTCCTGCTTTCTCCCCAAACCTTTGACACCTGAGTCAGTAGTAAGGAAGGTAAACGTAATGCTAGCGTTCAATTTGAGCGGACTTGAATATAAAAGCAAGGATGTTATGTTGAAACTTTATAAGGCGCTGGTAAGGCTACATTTGGAGTATTGTGAGCAGTTTTGGCCCCATATCTGAAGGAGGATGTGCTAGCATTGGAGAGGGTCCAGAGGAGATTTACGAGAATAATCCTGGGGATGTATGGGTTAACGTATGAGGAGCGTTTGATAGTTTTGGACCTGTACTCATTGAAGTTTAGAAGGATGAAGGGGATCTCATTGAAACCTACCAGATAATAAAAGACCTAGATAGAGAGAACATGGAAAGGATGTTCCCAGTAATTTTTCAGAGTCTAGAATCAGAGGCCACAGCCTCAGAATAAAAGGATATATCTTTTGAAAGGAGATAAGGAATTTCTTAAGCCGGAGGGAGGTGATTCTGTGGAATTCATTGCTTCAAACAGTGGTGGAGGCCAAATAATTTGGTATTTTTAATGTGAAGATTGATATGCTGTTGATTAGTAAGGGCATCAAAAGTAACGGGGAGAAGGCAGGAGAATGGGTTAAGAAGGAAAAATAGATCAGGCATGATCAAATGGCAGAGAAAATTTGATGGGCTGAATGGTCTAATTCTTTTCCTATGTCTTATGAGTTTGCTCAAATCTCTGGAAAAACTCACTGCAACTCCTTGGATGTCTGGGTCAAATATCTGATTTTAAGTTCATGCTTCATCCTTAAGACAGGATCTCCAGAAATTCTTCAATATTACATTGGAGTGTCAGACTGAGACTTGGATCCACACCTTGCTGATGGGAGGCTACGTAATGAAACAAGCCCAAGAAGGATTTTTTTTAAAAGGAAGTTAAGAGTTGTTGAGTAAATAACATTTCACTTGAAGGGATAAGCTAAAAAGAAAACTGCACACAATGTTGAACAGTTACAGAATGTAGTAGCAGTAAGAAGATTCTGCAGAAGCATTTGCCTTAGCATTTATATCTCCCATTGATCTGAGCTGTGAATTGAAAGTGCATCCAAATCATTATCAGAAGTGGCAATTAAAGTGTTATATGAGTTTAGCCAGGGAGGAAAGATAATGGGAGGGTTGGCCTAGGATCAAAACTACAAAGATAACCTGGAGCTTGATTTGATGGTGTTGGATTTTGGCAGTCTAATGTTATGCCCGGAAGGAATCTCATTGCTTCCCCTTCCTCCCCCCCAATCTGATTAGCGGTAAGTAAGGACGTGCCAGGAGAAGGATATGCCGTGTCTCTGCAAGTGGGACAGGAAAGCTCATAATGGAGGTGGTCCTGCTGCCAAGTCATTATCGTCTACCTCCCAACTGTAGGCCGGGGGAATGAGTGTGTTCTGGAAGTTGAGGTACAGGATCTAAAATGAGTTCCCTGTTAAGTAAATAACTTTGTGATCAACTGAATATAAACAACCAAAAGAGTTAAAGAGAAAGCTTCTCACCCTGTCTTTGTTTCACTCTTTGTGTGTGATTGCATTTGGAGTTACTTAACTCTTCAATGAGCCTGACGCATGCATTGCTCAAAGCACACTTAGTATTTCCCATGTGCCGTTCAAGGGTAATTGAGAGCTGGAAGTGATTACACTCTAGTAATCTCGCCTGGAGTTTCAGGTTACATTATGAACTGCAAGAGAGAAACTAAAGTTGTTTTACAGCTGTCATGTTAACCTCTCCATGAGCTTACAGCTATGCTGTTACACTTTACCATCAATCAGGGCGGCACGGTAGCGCAGCGGTAGAGTTGCTGCTTTACAGCGAATGCAGCGCCGGAGACTCAGGTTCGATCCTGACTACGGGTGCTGCACTGTAAGGAGTTTGTACGTTCTCCCCGTGACCTGCGTGGGTTTTCTCCGAGATCTTCGGTTTCCTCCCACACTCCAAAGACGTACAGGTATGTAGGTTAATTGGCTGGGTAAATGTAAAAATTGTCCCTAGTGGGTGTAGGATAGTGTTAATGTTTTCGGGGATCGCTGGGCGGCACGGACTTGGAGGGCCGAAAAGGCCTGTTTCCGGCTGTATATATATGATATGATATGATATGATATGATGATTTTGCATAATGCTTGTGAACTGCCTGGGAGTTGTTATTTACTGACATGTCTTCCAGCGAATGTGTCTTTGTGGTTGATCGCTGACGGTGAGCAATTTGAGGAATATGGCATGAGTGCGATAATCTTGATTTTAAAGTTAGCCTTGCTGTTTTCAAATTCACCTCATGGTCTTGCTGCCCATATTTCTGTAATCTCCCCTTGCCAAATAACCTCCAAAATGTGTCTCCCTCTAGTTCTTGGCCTTCGAATTTAATTTCTCCACTATTGATAGTTAAGCCTTTGGTTTAAGACCTAAACTCTGGAGCATTATCACCACCATGGTTTCGATCTCTTTGTCTAAATGTTATGTGGTTCGGCTCCGGTATTTTTTCAGACACAAGGGACTGTAGATGCTGGCTTACAAAAAAGACACAAAGTTCTGGAGTAACTCATTTTGTCAGGCAGCATCTCTGGCAGACCTGAACAGGTAATGGTTCAGGTCGAGACCCTTCGGACTAATTTTAGTAGGGAGGAGAAAGTTAGAACAGAGGTGGGAGTGGGGCAAAGCCAGGCAAGTAATAGGTGGATACAGGTGAGGCGGGTTTTGATCTCCCTACTGCAATCGGTCTGAAAAAGGGTCCCAACCTGAAACGTTGTTTATTCATGTCAATATTTGTTTATTGGGTTATTGCAATGATAATAGCACTATAGAAGTGGCACTTGTTGATAGTAGGTGTGTTTGAGAATGGCCATCTTCGTCTGGTCCAGATAGTGTAACCACCTTAGCTAGTGTAGGCAATTTCGAATGAAATGTTTAGGTTTGTTTAATGGATCAGTTTGCAAAGACAATGTGTTTCTGAGTCGTGCTATTTAGTCTCTAGGTTTCTTGTTTTACCTGAAATGAGTTGGACAATCACGATTGGGATGGAAATTGGGATGGAATTACAAATGGCCTCTGCATCATGATCAGGACAGGAGATCATCCAAGGTTTGTGAATGCTGATGGACAATAGGCAAGGATCATCCATGAATGTGATGCTTCTGATCTGCAATGAAACTGTCTTGGCTAAAGTGAACCCATGCTATGGAATATTCAATTACCTGGTATTAACAGTAATATACCATGTTTCAAAATCTTTGGCTAGACTGACAGCAAATAGAGTGTTGGTTAATGAGAGGCAGTTAATAGAACAATGTGCTGAAGAGCTTGTAGAAATTTGCTGCAATTATTGGAGTGGGATAATGAGATGTGAAATATGTTGAAACCAATGGGGCTATACTTAACTACACTTTCACAATAAGGGACTCTGTACTACATGTATTTAATATGTTCTAAAGCACCTCACATAGTGTTCTGTAAGCCAATACCGTCAGTTTATTCACAGTAGGATCCTACTATGGCAAATGAACTAAATGACCGCCCAATCAGCTTGTCTGGCTTGAGGGGCAAATATTTGTGATACACATCATCTAGATTTGAGCTAGTTTTGAGTTTTCGAGTTCTTTCTCATGCCAAACAGAGGATTTTGGGAAGCAGGTCTATATTCCTCCATTCTGCTTTCCCTGACACTTCTTCTAATCCAATATTCTGTATTCCTTTTGTGAAAATACTCTCATAGGCACAGCTTTGCTCCACTACTTCCATAAGCATTCTCCATGCAAGGAGTCACAGAGAACTTGCATATTATGGAGCAAAATGTTAGTTTACTGACTTAATTAGTTAACTAGGATTTTATTTCCATTTTAACCACATGAAATGTTTCCACTGGAAACTAATTATCCTTATCGATTTTAGGAATATTAATGTTCCTGCTGTCAGGATGTTCAGTTATATTCTGCACTTTTTAATTGTATTTATACAATGTCATTCAACATGCCCTTTTCTTAATACAGACCACTTTTCTATTGATTGACGATGTGATTTCACTACATTTCCTCTCCACTATATTTGCAAAGGTGGATGCTGATGATCACGATTGGTTAGTCAGCTGTTAAAGGCAAAAAATAGCTCAATGTTTCAGAAGCGACAGAGCAACATTGGTTTACTCCTCACAGACATTGACTAACACACAGCAAATTTCTAGCATTCCCTGGGGATTGTTCTAACAGCAACACTGTACGCTTGGGAAGGAAATACTCCAGCAATTAAGCCCACACATATATGGGATCAACAGTTCATGGGACAGCAGTTCTAAAGACCAGATGGATGCAGAAAGGGCTTAAATGGGCTTTCCTACTTGGGTTTTGAGATAACTTATTACAGAGAATATGACTGCCAGCAATTTGACAGGACAGGCCGCTAGACGGAGCCATCAGCTCTTCAAGTAATGAAGAGCCAACATTATTCTAAAATTTTGTTTCTGATCGTGGATAAACTTGCTCAATCATTTTTAATTTCAAACTATCACAGAATTTTCACAAAGCCGTTTGATGTGAGGGATACACCGTAACATGGAAACAATTTCCAAAATAACCTTTTCCATGGTGCAGATCAAGGATACCTGGCTCGAAAATAAAATTGTATCTATCAATCTTGTTCGAAAGTGTGGACTGTGCAAGTCAGGTAAGGAGTGTGCACTTCCCGTGACCTGCTCACATAACCAATGAACAAATCACTTCCAATTCACTTTGTTTAATAATTTCGCTGGTCTATATTTTTCCAACTATTTCATTAAATAAAATCCCACTGGCCCAAACCTCTTTATATTCATTCCTACAGAGAATTTCAGTTCACTGACTAACACTGAAGTTTAGTCAGTGTTACAATGCACAGCAGTTCACTTACAGCAAAGTCTCACAAACCTTGATCAGATGGCTAAAGATTGAAAGTTGTCATAGGACTGCCTTAATCTTCTTAGGGGTCCCTTTCAAACAATTTGGTAAGTGGTATGTGGACTTTATTCCACTGGCTGAGACTTTAGAGATACAACGCGGAAAGAGTCCTTCAGCCCACTAAGTCTGCGCCAACCAGCGATCACCCGGTACACTCACACTATCCTACACACTAGGGTCAATGTACAATTTTACCGAAGCCAATTAACCTATAAACCTGAACGTCTTTTGAGTGTGGGAGGAAACCGGAGCACCCAGAGAAAACCCATCTTGTCACAGCGAGAACATACAAACACCGTAAAGACAGCATGCATAGTCAGGATTTAACCCGGGTCTCTGGCACTGTAAGGCAGCAGCTCTACCACTGTGCCACTCTCATAACAGGTAAGATGGTATCTGGAAAACACACAAATTGGTGCATTCTACCTACATATACCTGCAACAGGAATGCAGCCAAGCTTCACCAATTGATTCTTGGGATGGCAAGTTGGCTATATGAGAAGAGATTTAAGTAGTATGAATTTGTACTTCCCAGAGTTTATTAAAAGGAGGCATGATATCACTGAAACATCAAAAGTTCTTCAGACATTGATCAGGTACGGTGCAGTTGATTTACCCTGGCTATGATGTCGAGAAGTAAGTGTCATTATCTCAAAATAAGGGGTAAAATAAATTTCTAGATATTGAGAGACGTGGATTAAGTGAAAGAAAAAGGTACTGAGGTAAACAAGTAATCATGTGGCAATTAGGCATGAGAAGCTGGAGTAACTCAGCGGGTCAGACATCGTCTCTGGAGAAAAGGAATACATGACGTTTAGGGTCGAGACCCAAACTGAAGAAGGGTCTCGACCCAAAATGTCACCTATTCCTTTTCTCCAGAGATGCTATCTAACCCGCTGAGTTAGTTCAGTATTTTGTCTCTATCTTCGGTTTAACCCAGTTTCTGCAGTTCCTTCTTGCACACCATACGGCAATTATTGGATGTCAATACTGAACTGGAATATTAGCCTAAATAATGTGTTCTGGAGTAAGACTGAAACTGGAACTCACTGAGTGAGACTCAGTTAAGAACTCTACCAACCATAGACAATTTGCACCGTAAACCTCCTGATGGGTTCCAGAGTTGTTCCGGTGAGTAGGCACGGTCTCAACAGAAAGCTCCAAGTTTCATTTCCAGTCACTTCCAGATATAGATGAAGGGGATAGGTGACAAAGACTAGAGTTGAAGAGGAGACAAAAGGATGTCAGATAAGGAGAGAAGAGGGGTGAAATGTAGACCCGGTGGAAGGGGTCATGGGGGAGGGGTAAGATGGGAAATAAAAGGAATGAGCGGCTCGGGGATGGGAGATAAGCATTTTGAGGAGGAGAAAGAAGCAGAGTGATTAGGATAGTGGGAGAAATGTATGCGCAGTAGGTGGAGGGACGGCAGGGCAAGCAGATAGATGGTAGGGTGTTTCATTTGAATTTGGAGAATTCATTGTTTGTACTGTTGGGTTGAAAGTTACCCAAGCAGCATATGAGGTGCACTTCTTCCAGTTTGCAGGAAAATAACTGCAGATGCTGGGACAAATCGAAGGTATCACTAAAAGCTGGAGGAACTCAGCGGGTCAGGCAGCATCTCAGGAGAGAAGGAATGGGTGACGTTTCGGGTCAAGACCCTTCATTCGGAAGAAGGGTCTCGACCCGAAACGTCACCCATTCCTTCTCTCCTGAGATGCTGCCTGACCCGCTGAGTTACTTCAGCTTTTTGTGATACCTTCTTCCAGTTTGCATGTGGGCTCACTCTACCAATGGTGGAAGCCAAGAACAAAGTTCAGAATTGGAATGGGAAGGCAAGTTAAAATGGTTAGCAACTGGCAGATCCAGCAGGTCTTGGCAGACAGAGCATAGGTGAAACTGTCATCTAGTGTGCACTTTGTTTAGCTGAATTCACCAATTCACCAACAATGGGGCAAATGTCCTGAGCCACTATGAGTGAAACAATTGAAAGATGTTTCAGAGGTAGACATGAAATTCTGGAGTAACTCAGCGGGGACAGGCAGCTTCTCTGGAGAGAAGGAATGGGTAATGTTTCGGGTCGAGGCCCTTCAGACCTTCGATTTAAACCAGTATCTGCAGTTCTTTCCTACACATGAAAGATATTTCAGGCTGTTATACAGCTAAAATCTGACTGAGAGCTCTCACGAAGAATACTTCATACTTTTTGAGCAGTGGTTCAGAAAGGTGATTCCCTTTCTTTCTGAGTTGGTTGATGTCTGCTGGGGTGACATTGAAAATCAATACAATCTACCTAATTTGCTTCTGCACTACAAAACAAGAGGAATCACTGCAAGAAACTACATGCATAGAAATGTCTGAAGAATACTTTGGTATCATATCCTCAATGCTTTAAGGAGGAGGAACAGAAAATGATTGTAATTAGAACTGGAGGGTTCCTCATTTAGATCTCCAGTAATGCTGTTAATTCTCATGCATGGGCATATTGAATAGTAAACCTGTGTGTACGTGTGTGTATGTGTGTGTATATATAGTACAGGGGAAGAATGTTAGCTTCAGGATAAGAGGATAGCAGATTCAAGGTTGGCTAGTTTGAAGGTTGTTGACCCTGGCCTCGAGTTTGGCATTTAAACAGGACTGGGAGACTGTCGCAATGTTAAAGAGCTTTGGATCTAACATTTTAGTCAAGCACTCAGTTCAAGAAACAGCAGGGAATATACGTGGTATCCTGGTCACCACCAAATCATCCCTTGCGTCTCTGATTCGGTCCCTCGATTTCTATGTGGAAAAGTAATTGACTTTCATTTTGCACTTTAAAAGATTGGGGTTTAAAAAAAATTTTAATCATCATTTTTACATAGCATTAAACAAATATTTAATGTAGATTCAAATCTTCAAATTAACCTCTAAAAATGCAATAATGAATAATGCTGGAAAAGACACGAGATTGTGGGGCACGGTTTGAATGAGAAACTTGATGCAGGATCGAGTTGACCTGCTGCACTGACAGCTCTTCCACCACTAGATGTCCTCTGTTAGCTGTAGAAGGGGCCAGTGCCCCCAGGCACAAAACAGTCCTTTGGAGTACAGTGTCTAAAACTATAACCAGGCATGTAGAACATGGCATAGACTAATTTTATTTTCAACTTTAGGTTTTGAATCTTTGGAATATTTCTGTAGTAAAATTTCACAGCAGGGTGAGTTAACATCTACTTATTATGACGTGGGTATCTGCTAGCTTCCAGCAGAGCAATGCCAACAGTCTCGTTTCCCCCTCCCCCCCCTCGAAGCATGTCCCTGTGGCACTGCAACTTATTTTCTCTCAGCCCATCAACTCCGCTTTTGCCACTACCTATGTTAACAGGGTACTTACAGTAGGCAATTAACCTATTAGCACTTGTTAGAACCCATAAAACCACAGAAGAAACTCCACACAGACAACATCCGTGGTCAGGATTGAATCTGGGTTTCTGGAGCCATCATGCAGCAATACTAGCACCTAGTATTGGGTGCCACCCCTAGTTTGAACTAAAGCACCTTGTGCCATTAATTGTAGGATGGTTTAATCTGTGACTGCATCTACTTGTACTAGAAGAGCACAGTAAATAAGCACCTCACCCTCACGTGTAATTGAGATTGCTCTCATTCAATGAAACCAAGTTGGAAAGGGTGTATGAATATTTTGTTTTGCTGCAAATGTGGGCTTGGAGAAAAGATTATGTACACAGCACCTAGCTGTAATCTATAATTTGGGAATGGAGAAATTTGAACACCATTCAGTGTAATCAGGAATGTTGACGTCAAGTTATTTCAGCAAGCAATTAATTTACATCATAGAAAGTAAAGTTTTCTCTGCACTTGTCCTTATTCTGTGCATGCATCTAACTTCTTGAAGTGTTATGCACACAGCCCCAAATTGGCATGTCTGCTTTTCTATTCATTTTTTGTCTTTGAGTGAGACTGTGGATTCGTCATTGCATTGACTAGACAACATGTAACAGATGAAGAGAATAATGTAAATTAAGTGTTTTGCTTCTGCTTCTATGTTGCCATACTGCTAGGGTGGAAGATGAGGAAAAGTGAAGGACAACACTATCCCCTTTCCATCTCTAAAGTCTTGGACCTCCTGTTGATTATACCCAGAGGTTCAGCAATGTAACCTTACGGCTGGGAATAGAAAACAACATAGCCACACATATTTAATCAAAATGTTCTCAAAAAACTCAAATCCAGCTTTTGTAAATCTCAATGCAGATCAATCTTGTGTAACATATCATCCTCAGAAGTCAATCATATCTGTAGATTTAATCAAAAATCCCTGCACTGTTTATTAATTATTTGAATGCTTTGTTGTCCTTAGTCATTAGAGTACACGTTGGTTGCTAAGGCAACTTGGTGATATTGTGCTCATTATCCAAAGTCTTTTAATTCAATACCATAACATCAAGCAGTTAATAAAGCTTTACTGCTGTGAAGTTGCAGATTTGTGATTATCCATTATTTTGAGGATATCTTCCAGTATTGAAGGTCCCAAATCCAGCTTAAATGAAAAAATAGATTCAGATAAGTTTAATTGAGATTGGTCCATGGTTCTCTCGGCTGAGCACTGCTGGCCTTCTACACCTTCAGTTTGTTGCGGGTCTTCATCGACTATCTGCTTGTCATGTGGTGAGGCATCCTCGGGTCCCTCCAGCAGGTAGTGTTGGAAGGAGGATGAATGAATAGTTGGTGGTTGTTTATCTGGAAACATGGAGGTTGTCTGCATAGGATTAAAAGGTGCAGCGGTTGTGTCGCCAGACTCACCTAGATAGAGTCGCAGGGGTTTGGGAGGTGCAGTGCCTTTTAGATCTCTCAGTGTACTCAAGGTTGACAGGTCATCTTGGCTCTGCAGGAAGGATATATCCCCAAACATGTCACTCTCCCCCTTATTTCCAATGTGCGACTTGTGGTGAAAGTCCCCGAGAGGTGGGCTAATCATGTCAGCTGATAGAACTTCCCGCAGTTTGTGTTTCTTGTCTTTTTTATTCATCCCAATTTTAAGATAGATGGGAGTTTTGATGGACATTTTGTAATTGACCTGTAGCTTTACAAGATTTAATTACTGCGATTGCACTTCAAAAAGATGACAAATGGCCAGGAAAGGTTGTCTTCTGGTAGCCCGATCCTATGGAAATAAAAATGTAACAATAAGTGACGTGGTTTTGATGAAACTAATTAGTGAGTAAAACTGGATTCAAGATAAAGTAGGGGGAAAAAAACCAACCTGCTGGAGGACATCTGCAGTAGGTCAGGCAGCAACTGTAAAGCAAAGGGATGGTCCTGATGCAGAATCCTAACCTAAAACATCGAGCATCCCTTTTAACACAGATGCTGCCTGATCTGCTGAGCTCCTCCAGTAGTTTTTTTTTTGTTGCTCCAGATGACAGCATTTGCGGACTCTTATGTCTCAAGATCGGGTGAATCTGACGTGACAGACTTCAGTCATCCTTCCCAGAGACTGTGCTGAACAATGTACAATCTGCCAGCTTGTATCCTATTTTCTATTCCAAGCAACTTCTCCTAATGTGGGGGCCTGGTCAGGTGGTCTCAGCAAGCTTTTAGAGGTCACAGCTGAGCAAAGTGTTCATTCAGGGGTAGAATTGGATGCTCTGTCCGCCAAGGACTGCTGGAGCTCCGGGTTGCAAACCATCTCCACTTCCACTTCCCATTCCCATACCGACCTTTCTGTCCGGGTCTCATCCACTGCCAGAGTGAAGCCACATGCAAACTGGAGAAACAGCATCACATATTCCACTTGGGTAGCTTATAACTCAACAATATGGACGTTGAATTCTCCAATTTCGAGTAATACTCCCCCAACCTGGTGCACATGCATTTCTCCCACCGCCATAGCTACACTGCTCCTTTCCCCTCTTTACACTAACCTCCCATCCCTTAGTCCCATATTTCCTATATATCCCCCCCTTCCCCTTCTCTGTCCGCTTCCATCCATATCCCCCCCTTATGGCTTTACATTTCATTCCTCCTTTTTTTCCTTATCTGACATCCTTTTGTCTCTTTGCCACATCTAGCTGCTGTCACTCACTCCATCCATCTGTCAACAACCCCCTCGTATACCTGCATACATCTATCTATTGCCAGGCCATGCCCTACACCACCATCTCTTTTTCAGATTTCCCCCCATTAATCCATCCGTCCGAAGAACTGCTGACCCAGAACGTCATCTGCCCATTCCCTCCACAGATGCTGCCTGACCAACTGAGTTCCTCCACCACTTTGCTATAGAATTGGAAGCCCTGTGGCTGCCTTTGTTTACCCACTCTTTCCTTCCACATATTTTTCCAATTACCATTTATTGAATCTGTTTCTGCCATCTTTCCAAGCACCAAATTCTAGATTGTTGCATTAACAGGTAAAATAAAAATCCTTCTACAATGATTGATCTCCCTTTTGCTGATTCAGGTAGTTTCACACTCTGTTATCTATCAAATCCTTTCTTGATGTAGAACATCTTAATCAAATTTGCTTTTCGGAGAACAATCCTAGCTCCCGCAGAGTCTTTCCAACTGTGGCCATTTTAGCAGATTATGAAGCTGCCTGAGGCACCAGGTTTATACTCTGGGATCTGACAAAGAGATTCATCTGTTATTTTGCACCTTGAAAGACAATTCATTTTGATTTCCCCATACATGTTACTGTTTTATTATTTATTAAGGTGCAATCATTCCCTGGTGTTTGTTTTTCATAATGTGTACTGTTTCCATCATGTTTGCACTGGGTATCTCGTCCCTATGGTAGCTGACCTTTGAAGGTCAGTACACTGAACATTATCAGTCTTGGCTTATAGAATCATTGAATGATAGGGCGCTGGAAGAAATCTGGCACTTTGTCAGATCTTCCAGAGCACACTCTCTTTCATCTCACTTTCCCCATCAAAATCTTCTTCAGGTATTTATTCATATTTTTAATTTGTTCATTAAAGTTAAATTACTTAAGTTTAAAAAAAGTAAACTTAAGTATTTGAGTTAAACTTTGTACGAAACTTGCAATGATCTAAGAATAGAAGGAATCATTTATACTTTGTATAAATACTTTGTATAAATGATTGACTGGGTAGTATTGATTGAAAAGGTCAGTGACAACTGAGATGATAAAATGATTGCACAAAATGAATAGTGTTTGTAAAATAAATATTGTGAACGCATGTATTTGTAAAGGAAGGTATCATCTGGTGCGTTAACTGATTTGACTGCTTTAGAAGCTGCCTAACCAAACAGTCTTTCCAATATTTTCTGATGGTATTGCTGCACCAGACAGTTTAATTTAGTCTCATTTAGTTTTGTCGCTTGTTTCAAGGTATAGTGAAAAGCTTTTGTTGTAATGCTATCCATTCAAAAATACTATACATGATTACAATCAAACCGTCCACAGTGTACAGATAAAGGGCACAACATTTAGTGCAAGATAAACTCCACTTCAAGATAGTTCAAATGTCTCCAATAAAGTGGCTGGGAGGTCAGGACTGCACTCTAGCTGATGAGAGGATGGTTTATTTGCCTGATACCAGCTGGGAAGAAACTGTCCCTGAATCTGTTTTCAAACTTCTGTACCGTTTGCCTGATGGTAGAAGGGAGAAAAATGGAGTGACTGGGTGAAATTGGTCCTTAATTATGCTCGTGGCCATGCCGAGGCAGTGTGAATTATAGATGGGGTGTAGATAAAGAGTGAGTGCTTATTGAAATAAGTGGGATTTGCATGTTCCCCCAATGACTGTATGTGTTTCCTCTGGGTGCTCTGGTTTCCTTGCATATCCCAAAGAAGGGTAAATAGTTCATTTGAACACTGTAAATTGTACCTAGTGCTTAGCTGAGTGAAGGGAGTTGATGAGAATATGGGGAGAATGAAAATTGAATCAATGCAGACAGCTGATAAAATTAGGACATGTTGTCAGAGCAATGAAGCGTTGTAGAAGAACAGTTCCCATGGTGGTAGAATAAAAGACACCAAGGAGTCTAGGGTGTGGAGGGATTTCTGATCCATTACTCATGAAATGTACTTACTGACAATTTTTCAGAACTGTGAGTCAACCTGTGCATCTTATAATTTCAGACCAAACAACGACTACATACAGTGTCCAGCACAGCTGCAGTCTTTTTGGCCTAAAATGCTGGTGTTTATGCTACACATGAACTTCCTACTGCACCTCTTTGAATAAGCACATAATCATACTCAGTGGCACACAGTAGAGCCACAGCTCCTGTAACCTGAGTTCAATCCTGACCACTGATGTTGTCCATGCGGAATCTGCGCCTCCTACCTGACTGTGTGGGTTTTCCCCAGGTGCTCTGGTTTCCTTCAACATCTCTGAAATATGCAGATTGGGAGGTTAATTGGCTGCTAGATATTGCTCCTCATGTGTAGATGTGTAGAAGAGTCTAAGGGGAGTTGATGGGCATATAAGGAGAATAAAATGGTGAGGGTAGGGTTAAAGTATAAATTGGGTGCTTGATGGTCAGCACCGACTTAAAGGGCCAAACGGTCTGTTACCTCTCTATGACTGTATCTCTCTATGACTCTATATCCTCCCATTCCTGTTTTCCTTTGTGGTGTATTTATGTACTGTATGTAAGACACAGTCAGAGGATGTAGTGGCACCCTTGTTTGGAGCTTCTGTGTCCTTCAACTGTTGTTGTGAGTTAACCAACCTGAACTCCAGCAGTATCCCAGGGTCTGTCTTTGCGTGCATTGCAATTAACTGCCATGACTCATCTGAAATCAGTCAGCTCAAGAAAGATTGAAAAAATAGGGAGAAATTAGGGGAAAAGAATAGTTTAAACTTGGATTCTGAAAGATTCGGGGCTACGATAAGTCTCAGAGAATGGGCCCCAACATTGAATCCCTCAATTACACCCTCAGTAAGTACGTTTTGCTTGGGTCTTGCCGATCAGGTGAAATGGAGATGGGGAGAAAGTACTTCAGGAAGCCACTTTTCCAACTGAATCATGGAATCAGAGTCATCGGTTTGTATAGCACAGAAATGAGATCATCCATGCCGACCTTTTTGCCTATCTGCACAAACCCTGTTTGCTTACATGAGGTCCATATCGTTCTTTATCTGCATGAATGTCTCTTAAACGCATTGATTGTATCTGACTCCAATGCCACCCCTGTCAGTGAGTTCCATATATCATCCACTCTGGGTGGAGAAAAATATATTTATCTTTTAATCCCCTCAAAATCCCTTCCTCTTACCTTCAATCTATGTTCTTGTTTTTGATACCCCAACCATTGAAGAAAGATTCTGACTATATAGCCTATCTATCTATGCCTCTTTATAATTTCATATACATTGTCAGCCTCCTTCACTCCAGAGAAAACAAGCCAGTCTATCCATCTCTTCTCTTAACCAGCTCCTCCAATCCAAGCAACATCCTGGTGTATACCTGGTGCACTCTCTCCATTGCACGCATACCCTTCCTATGGTGTGGTGACCAGAACTACACTCAGTACACCCCGTAGTTTAACCAGTGTCTTGTAAAGTTGTAATGTAACTCCCTACTTTCATATTCCATTCTCCAACCTTTGAAGACAAGCATGCCATATGCCTTCTTCACCATCCCATCTACCCAAGTTGCCACCTACAGGAACCAATGGACTTGAACCCCAATGTTCCTCTATTCATCAATATTCCTTAGTGATCCATTATTTACTAAGAATATCAGGCATGGAGGAATGTGCCGACCATAAAAATGCCAACTAAAGGTGCAGGGATTTCCATCCTGTGACAACTACAAACGTAACAGTAGAAGCTGGCCACCCAACCAAGCCTCATCGGGCTTGACTGTGTGTTCGGTTCGGTTGGGTATCAAGAAAACTACGTCCTCAGCCTTGAATTGGATTGGGCTAGGCAAATTCTTATCTACTAAATGCACTGGCTCACTGTCCACAGTTTGCTGGGAGACTGCAGGTAGCACAGGAAGTCATTTATATTTTTCAGTGTTTGGCCGCACAGAACATCCTGTATTAATTCAGGAATCAGCCTTTTATTGCTCCTGCCTGCAAATGGGTCAGTGTTGCCAAGCAACTCCTGAATAAGCAGAAATAACCCATGACCATGTTATTGTAAAAATATTTGTTAAACGTGCCTGAACACTCCAGTACACAGGTCAAAGTAATACACAAATTGCTGACAGACAATGAGGCACTACATTAATGAGGTAGAGCCTGACATGCACAAGGTGGAATTGCCTTGCGTTTAAAAATATTTTATCAGTCTTTTCTGAAAGGCATCGTACTCCAAATTTAGGTTAGTCTGACAAAATGACTGGGGGAATTTAATAATGTATTTGATAATTGGATTTCATTGGCACACCAACCAATAGGGATATTCCTGAATTAATAAAGCAATTCAGCCTAATGTCTGATTTCAAATGGAAGAACATAAATAAATAGTAGATTCTATAGCTCTTTTGGAATGGATTCCCAGCGTAGAGCCTGACTACTGAATCCGCGCTGACTGAACCATTCAAATTAATCTCTGACTTTTGACATAAGGGCAATGATTGTTTCATTGTGCTCGTTGCCTGCTTGGAATTGTTTGGATGAAGACATAATTATAGAAAGAAAAATGAAATGTTGAAAACTTGAACTGGACCTGTGGTACAAATGGAATGCCGGCAGAATTAGTGTCCCACACTACTCTGTAGAGTGGGGCAGTTGATGGATATGATAATGTGTTTAAAGAAACAAGTGTTCCAAGGTTACTCTAGCTTCATAATAAATCATTGAATGGTTAACTTGTTTAAATAATGTGCAACTAAACTTTACTGTTGGTTTTACTCTAGCAGAGTTGTCAGTGCATCGTCATCTTTGTATGTGATTAATCTCAATATAGCTTGATCTAGAGTACAAAGTGGAGGAGAAGCAATTGAGGCAAAAGGTAATAGCTTGAGATAAAATAAAGCAGTTTGGACTGATTAAAGAGTGTTAATCAACAGGCAGCAAGCAAGTACAAGGCTTGGCACTGGGATCTCAGTACTGTAGCCCATGAGGCTACTTGGTTTGTATTGGACACAATGTCATAAATGTCAAACGTCATATACCTGGAGACACTGATGAAATGTATAACAGGGCATCTAGTCCTGGTGTCAATGCAGTCATTCATCTTAGAATTGCAGAATAATTGTGAGTTAACCCAATAAGTTGCAAGTTTCTTGGTTCCAATCATGAAAACATTGTCAGAGACGAAGAGGTTGAACTGAGGAAACCAATCACAGACTGAATCTGCAATTCTGAAGATAATTGCCAAGTTTTGTTATATTTATATTTTTTATTACAGAGAGGGAAAGCAGAATTATATATTTATGTATTTGTGAATTAACATAGGGAGCATCACATATGTATGCATACACCGATCAGCCAAAACATTATGACCACTGACAGGCGAAGTGAATAACATTGATTATCTTGTTACAATGGCATCTGTCAAGGGGTGGGATATCTTAGGCAGCAAGTGAACAGTCAGTTCTTGAAGTTGATGTGTTGGATGCAGGAGAAATGGGCAGGAGTAAAGACCTGAACGACTTTGACAAAGCCCAAATTGTTATGGCCAGACTGGGTCAGAGCATCTCTGAAACGACAAGGCTTGTGGGGTGCTCCTGGTTAGAAGTGGTGAGTACCTACTGACAGTGGTCCGAGGAGGGACAAAAACCACAAACCGGCGACAGGATGTTGGGCGCCCAAGGCTCATCGATGCGCGAGGGCAACGAAGGCTATCCCGTCTGGTCTGAACCGACAGAAGGTCTACTGTGGCACAAGTCTCAGAAAGTGTTAATGGTGGTCATGGGAGGAATATGTCACAATACACAGTGCATCGCACCCTGCTGCGTACGGAGGATCAACAGCATTTTAGGCAGGTGGTCATAATGTTTTGGCTCATCAGGACATAATGTTTTGGCTGATCGTTTTGTACTTTATAGGCACAATGTGGAGTAATTTCCTTGCTGTTGGTGTGGAATCAAGTAAACACTCTTGTTTAAAATAACAAACTATTGGAGGAATTCAGCAAGTCAAGCAGTAGCTGTGGAGGGAAATGTACAGGCGATGTTTCAAGCCAGGACCCGCCTTTAGACTGATGGGGTAGAGGGGAGATAGCTGGCAGAAAGTGATGAGGGAAAGGGGTGGGTCAAGAACTAGTGATAGGTGGACAAGGTAAGTGGGGTTGAGAAGGACAGAGATGGTAACCAAGGCTGGAAATAAGAAGTGGAGAAGCCAAAAATGAGCAAATGGTGGAATCTTACAAGACAGGAAGGTGGGGAGTGAAATATTGAACCAGAGGACAGGATGGTGGAGAGATGGAATGGGGCGGGAGGGAGAGGAAAATGGGAGACCCAGAATGGGTTCATGGTGATGAGTGAATGGAGGAGGGAAAATGAACTGAATGACTGGGGTGAGGGATGGGGAGGGAGGGAGGGAGGGCGGGGGGTGGAAACAAAAATGTGCATAGAGGGGCTAGGTAGATATGAAGAAGAGGGGGTTTTACCTAAAATTGGTGAATTCCATGTTCATGCTGTTGGGTTGTTGGCTCCGCAAGCAGAATATTTCCCCCCAGATTATACTCTGGCAATGGGGGAGCAAACTGCAAAGTCACAGAGAAAAACTATGGTTTGAGGCTCCTGTATATTGCAATAGATTTTGAGTAGAATATATCAGCACTCCAGTTTGAGAATACCTTTGGTCCTTAGGATACATTGCATCGACAAGGTAAATATTCCAAACTAGTGCAGTATGCATTGACCTGAGGTAGAGTGACATGGTGTTAAGCCTGTGTTACTATTATTTACCAGAGTTCCTAGAATTTTCACAGAATTAGACAGGTAAAATGGTTTAATATGATGAGAGGTTGTCAATTTTGATATTAATGTTCAGCCTAATATTTTGATTATTATTTGGTGTCAGACCCTGGCATTCAATTGCTCTGTCAGTGGAAGCCTCTCTAGTCTTTCAGAAGAAATAACTACATTTAAAAGAGGGATAAAAATGGATCGATCAAGCCTCCTTGAACGTGCCTCTCAATCAGTGCAATATCTACCACATCAATACCACATTACTGTGTTTCAGGTTAAAAAAACATATTGCCACCTCCCCCACCCCTGAAACCAGCACTGAAATATGTCAACTCACACAAGTCAATTGCGATTCAAAAGATACCAGCATCCAAATACCACAGAGCACTCTGTGCCAATAATTTTTTTGTTCAACTGTGCAGAACATTCCAACAATGCGAAAAGAAAATAGCCACACTAACCGCAGTGTAAAATGCCGTAAATCCAGAAAGTACGCTTCAGTCACCCAACCAGCTTGCAAAGGAGCAGAGGCAGCGTGTATGCCCTGAACCTGGTGCTGACACCTCAGACTAAAGCTCTGCAGCACTGGCACTGTGTGACTGATGTTACTTGCTGTTCAGCAGTTTGTTGGGAATTGTCATCTATCCCGAACAGTCATGAGGTCAGAGGAGTGCTGCCACACAAAATCCAAACTCTCTCAGCACACCCTTCCTGAACATGATGTCAGACGAGAGACCCAAGTTGGTGAGCATTCCCGTAAATGAGTGTTTGATGGGATCTTTTTCCTCAGTCTTTCCTCCTCTTGCCCTGCAGGTTCTCCTTTTGCTCCCTAACCAAGCTCAGTGCCAGGCACTTTGCGGCCAATATATGAGAGGAAGAATGATCACCGCTTGCTTTGCTTTTTCACTCCCTTTCTGAGATGAACACCACTTCCCTACCCACACCAACCCATTTCATATCATCTGCTGAAAAAGTGCTTTATAAGCTGCCGCCTTGTTAATGAATAGCATCTATCTTCTATATACTAAAACTCTCGTTTGGTTGTTTGTTCCTGAACTACAACCAAAACGGTACATGATAGCGTGGCAATTTTAGGTCCACCTTGCTCACCAATGTCCCTTTGGTGCTAATGGAAGAAGTTTCATTGAAATCGGTGTTATATTTTTTAAATTATTCACATTTTAAGGTTTAAATCTATCACCTAGGGAGGGAGGAGGGAGGATAAGGGGGGGGGGTTGAGGGGCATGGAGGGGGGTGGAGGGAGGATAAGGGGGTTTGAGGGGCATGGAGGGGAAGGGTATGGGGGGGAGGAGAGGGTGTTGCACCAATGCAGGTGAGGTTTGGGTCCAACGGGTCCACTTGCTCTAGTACATATTAAACTCCAAAACTATTTGATTGTTGTGTCGGAAAATGTGCTGTAGAAGTCCCCATTTACTGTAGGAAGATCAGAGCAGATAATTACAACTCCAGGAATGAAAACGCCATTGCCCTTTTTAACATTTCCCATGCAGCTTAAATGCAGGATTGGTTCTACAAGTACAATAATGGAGCTGATCTGAAGGGACATTGCAGGGTAGATGGGACACCCATGTTCCCTCTACATTTCCAGTTACAGATGACCGTAAGTTGATACAGACATGCACTCCCTAGATGAAAAAAATAATGAAGAGTTTGGGGAATGGGTTACGTGCATAATTGTAACCTGTAAAAAATCATATACTTTTCCACCAAAACAGAAATTCCTCTACCCATATTGGCCATATTCCATCTTGTACATATGAATATTTTCCAAATGCACTTGTTCAGGGACTCAACACTGGGGCCAGATTTTCAGCTCAAATCAGAGTTGTCTTTCTAGTTTTTCACGGATCCTAGGACAGGGAAGGAAACCATTTGACCATTGGTTACACTGAGTCACAGCAATCCCATTCCCCACTAAATGTACCCGTTACTTGTAATCTGCATTTACTTCAACTGCCCCCACCCTGCACCTCGTATTATATCACTTGGCTGCACACTGGGTGCAATATACAGAGGTCAATTAACTTACCAACCCACACATCTTTGGGATGTTGGAGGGAACTAGAGTACCCAGAAAAACCCACACCATCTCAATGGGAATGCACACTCTAGACAGACAACATAGGAGGTTAGGGTCGAACCCGGGTCACTAGAGCTCTGAGGCAGTGGCTCTATCAGCTGTGCCACTGTGCAAAACGTATTACAATTGCAATTATTTTTGTGTCTGATGTGCTTCATGATAATGAAATCTTGATTGAAAATTAACATTTTAGACTGGAAGTATCAGGACAGAGGAAGTAAAAAAGATATGAAAAAGAGTGAGCAAAGCAAATGAAAATCCTGAGAATGTACAGAATCTTAAGGAGAAAAGGATGATTAAATCATAATCAAAATCATCATAATCATACTTTATTAGCCAAGTATGTTTTGCAACATATGAGGAATTTGATTTGCCTCACAGTCATATCAATAAAGAAGAAACAAAACACAAAATACATTTTAACATAAACATCCACCACTGTGACTCCTCCACATTCCTCACTGTGAAGGAAGGCGAACAAAAAGTTCAATCTCTTCCCTTTTCGAGCCTCCCGTTGACGGGACAATCTTGGATCCCGTAGCCAGCAGTCGGGCCCTCTGCGTCGGGGTGATCAAGCTCCCCCATCGGGGGATCTCAGCTCCCCCGCGCCGGGCAATCGGACCCAGGGTCGGGGCTGGTCAATCTTTTTGCGATTTTGGAGCTTCCCGACATCGGTCTCAACCCGAGACTGCGAGCTCCTCTATGGTGAAATTCGCAGGCGCGGTTGGAGCGTCGATCCCTGGCAAGGGATTGCAGGCTCCGATGGCAAGTCCACGGCCCCGCGGTGGGGCTCAAATTCAGTCTCGAACAAGGCCTCCAGCTCCATGATGTTAGGTCGCAGAGCGACCGGAGATACGATCCGGAAAACAACCGCATCTCCGGCAAGGTAAGAGATTGAAAAAAAGTTTCCCCTTCTCCCCTCCCCTCCCCCACCCACTACATAAAACAAACCAGAGAACATTAAAACATACTTTTAAAACACTAAAAATAACAAAAAAGACAAAAAGACAGACAGACCGTTGGTTATTCCACCCGGTGGAATC
This sequence comes from Rhinoraja longicauda, assembly GCF_053455715.1. Lineage (NCBI taxonomy): Eukaryota > Metazoa > Chordata > Chondrichthyes > Rajiformes > Arhynchobatidae > Rhinoraja > Rhinoraja longicauda. The sequence continues at coordinate 9,039,133 of NC_135962.1, read as the reverse complement.
TAAATTAGAATTAAAGAAAGAATAGATCCCCTTAAAGATCAACATGCCATCTTTGTGTGGAACCACAAGCGTTGGGAGAGATATTAAATTAGTATTTCTGTATTTTTACTGAGGAGAAGATCGTGAAAGCTAGGCAACGGAGGCACAGGAGTTAGAATGTCTTAGATCAAATATAAATTACTCATGAGAAGGAATTGGCAGTCTTAAAGTGGATTAAGGTGGATCAATCCCACGGCCTGATGAAGCAGATCCTCGGAACTTGTGGGAAGCTAAGGTGGAAATTGCGGCGGTCCTTATTTAGAAGTTTGCATCAGCTTTAGCCACAGAAGACTGGAAAGTGACTAATGATGTACTGTTATTTAAGAAGGAGAGTAGGAATAAGCCAGGGGACAGGCCAGTGAACCTGACGTCAGAGGTAGAAAGTTGCTGGAGGAGATTCGTAGGGACAGAATCTACCAGCATTTGAACAGGAGAATGGGTGATCGATGGTCGGTATGTACTTGATGGGCTGAAGGGCCTGTTTCCAAGCTGTATCTCTAAAACCATGATTTTTCATTTGGACAGGTATATTCTATTTAGAGATACTCAGCATGGTTTTGTGCATGGGAAATTGTGTTTCTCAAATCTGTTTTTTTTCAAGAGGACACCAAGAGGATTGATGGTGGCAGGCCAATGGGCATTGTCTATATGGACATCAGCAAGGCCTTTGACCAAGTCCCACATGGTAGGCTAGTCTGGAAGGTTAGAACGTGTGCAGTCCAATGTGAGCTAGTCAATTGGATTCAAAATTGGCTTGGATCAAGGTGTTGAAGGGTATTTGTGGAGGGTTGTTTTTCTGATTTGAAGCCTGTGACCCTGAATGCTGCACAGTTCTGTGCTGGGTCCTCTGGTATATACATTAACAATTCGGATGACAGTAGTTACCATTGTTAGTAAATTTGCTGATGACACCAAATTAGGTGGTATAATGAACACTGAGGAAGAAAATCTAAGCGTACAAGATTGAGATCAAATGGGCAGGTGAGCGAAGGAATGACAAATGGAATTTAACTCTGACGAGTGTAAGGTGTTGCATTTTGGTATGTGAAACCAGGCAGGACTTGCGCAACAAATGGTAGAGCCCTGGAGGATGTTGTAGAACAAAGTTCTGAAAGTACAGGTGCATGGTGCACTAAAAGTGGGGGGATCAGGTGGAAATTGTGGTGAAGAAGTAATTTGGCATGCTTGCCTTCATTGGGAAGAGTATTGAGTACAACGGTTCAGAGGTAGTTATATCTGGAATAAGCTGCTTGAGGGAACTATAAAAGTGGATATAATTATGACTTTTAAAAGCCATTTGGACAGATATACAGTATGCAGGGTTAGAGGGATACGGGTGGAATGCAGGCAAATGGGACTAACCAATATGCCAACTTGGTCAGCATGGAAGAGGTAGGCCTAATGGCTTGTATCAATACTGTGCAGCTCTATGCATCTCTATGACTCTGAAGTGTAAATATACATTTATTTACATTTTTACATTGACTTTCACCTATTTTCAGACAGTGAGGGAGTTGAGTCATATAGCGTGGAAACAGGGCCTTTTGCCCAATTTGCCCATGCCGACCAACATGCCCCATCAACATGAGTCTCACCTGCCTGTGTTTAGCCCATATCCCTCTAAACATATCGTATCCATGTACTTGTTTAAATATTTTTTACAGAGTTAGATACTGGATTGAATGAATTAGTGCCCTTTCAACAAAGGACTCCTTTGCAGATTGTTGGGTACAATTCTCATCCACAGAGGGAAAGCATAACGTGTGGTATTTTTCGATCTGACCAAAGGTTCCTCAAGTTTTAGATTAGGATGCCTGGGAATAATCTTTAATAATCATTAAAATGGTGCAAATTTATGATTATTTTTAGATCTTATATCGCCAAGCCAGAGTGAAAGCATCTTAATACTGTCCTAAGAAACAATCCCAAGGGAGTTACAACATGGGCCAGATAGAGTAATGTGTTCTTTACATTGTTATCTTGAAAGCTCTCAGGTGTTTATGTACAAAGTGTTGCTCAGTCAGCACTATGATACCTGTGTCATTGAATTAAGTACACTCCCATTGAGCAGTTTAAGGTCAGGCACAACACATCTACATGAAGAACAAAACTTCCATTGTGTACCCGTGGGGCGTATCTTGACCACAATTGCAACCACGGAAGGGTTCCAGTTATCTTGGAAAGATGCTGTAGGAAATTGCTTTCCATTTTCCACATGAATCACCTAATTAATATTAGAATGGGTTGCAGCTGCTAAATAACTCTCTGGCAAAACTCCGCTGTTATAGTGTTCTCACATGTACTCGATGAGACTTTTGCTACAACAGTCTGGGGTAGAATTAACCAAAGTCTACTGATGAAATGCACCAACTAACTTCCTCCAGCATCAAGTTTCATCAAATAACACATTCTGTCCATTGGCATATGCTGACTGGGTTTATGAAATGTATTTTAGTATACCATGTACAATACCCTTCCTCTTCATTCTTTCAGCCTGACCCAAGTTGTGTGCATCCAATTTGGATATAAAGTTATTATAATTATTAAAATAAGGTCAGAATACTTGACTTAAAAATGAGGACTGGATTAAGAACTTGTCTCAGGTATACACACTTTTCTGACCTGATTTGAGTTGTAATAATTCGGTCGGGGTTAACAGTGAATGTCTCCGGACAGCCTTGTAATTGAAACGATGTCGCCGGAGCTTTCTGTTTGTCGCAGTGCTAGACCACAGAATTTCTTGAATTCCAGCATCTCTGAGGCCTTGTCCTTTTCCCCATATACATGTGGTTCCACTGCAGCTTTACCCACTTACACATTGACATGGCCCATGTATGTGTGGGTAGAAGTTGGTTTTAACCTCGCTTGCTCTTTCTTGCTTAGTTTCAGAGATGTCTGTTTACACCCCAATGAAGTGCATTGGGGTGTTACCCTAAATTAAATATACTCTACCATTTAAAAGGCAATTCATTTGCTATTTTGACATCATGCAACATCTGTAGTATTTACCTTCTGTACAAGCAGTTACATGTTTTGGAATTTTTCTCCTTGTATTCTACTTGAATCATTAAATGAAGCATTTACATGGAAGATCTGGCCTGGAGGGCTGAGAGTGGAACTAACATAAAACAGATACGTCAATAGACAGCGTGTGTTGCTCCAAGTGCATCTAAAGCTGCATCCACTTTTACTTCCACTAGAACCTTAATTTTATACAGAACACAGGTTTCAAAGAGCAGAATTACACTGCTTGACACTTTCATGCTTCTTATTTTGCGAGCAATTAACCTATCCATCTTTTCTTAATCCTTGTTGCACCTGTGGGCTGTTGACAGCTTTTTGTCCCCAGCAGCTTATGTGTAGTTGGGAGCGAGGGGTGTAAGAGAAAATATTTGGATCTATTCTCTACAAATGAAGACCTGAATGTTGATGAGCAAGTTTGTCACCATGGAAGCATATTACGGTATAATTATAATGGATATTCATATTCACTGAACGATCAGTCAAACACTACCAAACCAACTGAAATAACCTTGCGATCTCCAAAATCACAAACCTGATCTTTACTGGCGTTGATTGTTGCTCAAGGCTCCTGTGTTTTTAGGACTCCCACATTGCACAGCATTGGTGAACCAAGCGCTGTTCTTCTGTCACTTCTTACCTGCACTTCTCTCCGTATGCAGCTTCTGATCCGAGATTCTGACCTGTAGTTTTGCATTGAAGGAGGAGTTAATCTTAGGCATTACACAGAAAATCTGTGGCAATCACTGCTCCCTGTCTGGAGCAACACATGGTGGAACAGGTTTTAAACTCTGATGCATATCTAAATCAGGGAGTTGCTCAAAGACGTGAATATCATGTCTGACCCACCCAAAACAGATTGGAATTGCTCAGACAATGATGTTGTCAAAGTCCAGACACATACTCTGAGAACACGCCACCACGAACCTACATTATGGTTGAGTAAAGGGGGCCCATCTCTTAAGGTAGAGAGCTTCTGGCCCATCTCTTAAGGTAAAGAAATTCTGCATATGTCTCGAATAACATCAGTGCAAATATGCTGTTTCTTTTTTTTAACCTGCATCAACAAATGACAAGTTTTACCAATGAATGTTGTTTGTCGCTCTTTATTTTGATGACTGTTTATTCATCTCCAGAGATGAATGAAGCCTTGTTGAACCATTCATCAGATTAGATTGGTCAGCATGCAGCTCAGTGAAGGTGCATCTTACTGAAATAGGGCCTGCTAATTATAATTTGTTTTTTTGTTTTCTTTGGTTAAATATTTTGAGCTTTTTGTTTAGTCTTTTGCTTTTATGCAGTAAAGCAATCTGGGAAACCTTCCTAGCATAATGCCATGTCGATACAAACCCAATAGTTCTCAGAGAAGTGCTGATTGAAACCCGGTCCTATGCCTCTAAGGTATAAATTGGGGGCTGTGGCAATGGGTTGGGAGCAGTGGAGATCAGCAGGGACATTTCGTCTGGGTCCCTCCCCATAAAACATCAAGAATGTGTGTATGTGTGCATTATGTATGTTTATTGTACTCCTCGAAAAGCAGTCCCACTTAAATCTCAATGCAGACCTTATTATGAATGCTAACATTGGAACTGCTTGTACCAAATACAAACACTGGAAACTACTTGTATTGTTACATGTACAAACGACAACAGTTCCATAGCAGTCCAAATATAACCCCAAGTAGGTCTGCCTAAGTGTAGATAGAAGTTCAAGGAAAGTTCAAAGGTCACATTTGTGTGTGGTCTCTGGTCTGTTGAAGTTGCTGCGCTCCTTTCTGCGTGCCCGCTTGTCTGCCGCTGCGTTCATCAGTTTCTCGTCCCGCATTTTGAGATGTTGGTTCAGGGCACCTCTCCACCTCATACGGTCAGCTGCAAGGCTCTCCCAGGACTCCACATTGATGTCGAGCGCCTTCAAATCTCTCTTGCAGACATCCTTGTAATGTAGGTGGTTCTCCTCCCAGATGTCAGCTCTCCATAGAGGATGTCTTTTGGAATACGGCCATCCTACATGCGGTGGACATGGCCCATCCACCGCAGTCTGCACTGCCTGAGTAGAGTGTACATACTCGGAAGGCCAGCGCGAGACAGAGTCTCGGCGTTGGACACTCTGTCTTGCCAGGATATACCCAGGATACGGCGGATGCTTCTAATGTGGAAGGTGTTGAGTCTTCTCTCCAGTCTGGCATATGTAGTCCATGTCTCACTGCCGTACAGTAGCCTGCTGTTGACACAGGCGTTTGGAGAGTTATCTTTGTCTTCACTGTCAGCTTTGGGTTGGTCCCCACTCGAGTTGTAAGGCGAGCGAGAGTTGTAGCTGCCTTCCCGATCCTCTTGTCAATCTCTGTGTCCAAGGAAAGGTTGTCGGTGATGGTGGAGCAGAGGTACATGAACTGATGGACGGCATCGAGTTCGTAGTCATCGATGGTGACTATATCCTGTATCCTGTATCCTGTATTAAACCAGCATCTGCAGGCTGACGGTCAGCCTGAAGTCCTTGCAAGCCCGATAGAAGCGGTCCATCAGTGACTGTAGTTCCTGCTGGGTGTGGGACACAACTGCTGCGTCATCGGCGAACAACATGTCTCTGTTGAGAGCTTTACGTACTTTTGTCTTGGCTCAACCATCAAACACACGAGTTCCATGTTATCCCACTTTCTCATCCGTTCCCTAGAAACTCTAGGCAATTTACAGAGGCCAGTTAATCTACAAACCCACATGTCTTTGGGATGTGGGAGGAAACTTGAGCAGCCAGTTGAAACCCATGTCATCACAGGGAGAATGCAAACTCTAACGGACAACACCTGAGGTTGGGATCAAACCCAGTTATCTGGCATTGTGAGTAGAGTGACAGGAACAAATACTGATAGGGTCTAATGTAGCAGAATAGGAGGAAGTTCATACGCAGCATAAATCGTGGCATAGTGAGGGTGGGCAGAATGGCCTGTCATTTATCATGGACAGTGTAATTCTGAGCAACTCAAGCTGCGTGTGACACTTCTTGGCTGATAAAGAGATATTTGGGTCTTGACCCGAAACATCACCCATTCCTTCTCTCCAAGGACGCTGCCTGTCCCGCTGAGTTACTCAAGTATTTTGTGTCCATCTTCGGTTTAAACCAGCATCTGCAGTTCCATCCTATACATTATTTTAGATAACTATTTCAAGCACAGGTGGGATGCAGGCTTTACTTCAAAAGCCTATTGAATGTGTTAGCTTTCCTCCTGCTATAATGAGTGAATGCACAACCATATTTTCTCATCCAGCAAATGTGATGGTGTAGCGACCATAGGGATTGGTCCTGAGAGTCGAACCCTCGGATTGGCCAGCAAGGTCACATGGTGGTGCGACCATAGGGATTGGTCCTGAGAGTCGAACCCGCTGATTGGCCAGCTAGGTCAGGTGGTGGTTTTGGGGCCCAAAAACCAGGCAGTGGGAAGAGAACTTCGATGTGAACAGTTTGAGTTAATGGTTGTCTGTAATCTCGTTTGTTGTCCTTTGTAATTGAATATTGCTGCCGCAATAAACTTCTTTAACAAAGTACAAGCCTCCAGACTTGCAACAGTGTGTGGGAGGCCTAAAATAAGCTTGGATGTTCAAAACTTTCTCACGCTTCTTGAAGCATTTGTTAACACCAAAAGAGGACTTTGAAATTCAGCCTTACCATTGGTGAGCCATATGTTTGTACTCAGTTATATGTTCATAACCATTGCCATGCTATCCTCATCTATCAAGTGCCAATACACAGTGATCCTTTGAGTAAGTGGACAAGCACCCTATGCATCGCCTGACTAAATTTACCATTTCACCGACACTAAAAGCCAAACCACTGATATGATTGAGAAATACACTGAAAGCACTGTTTGGAAGGGACATTTAAATATCATATGAGGGAATGCTGCTGCTCTCTACAGACAACACTCTTGACTCTTTGTTTTGTCTGGCAGAAAATACTTAAAGAACATATAGTTGCTATTTCGTCTCTGCTTCTTTACAGAAGGAATTTCAGCAGTATCTTAAGAAACAGAATCTTGCAGATTTTCTTTTACTATGAAAATAATCCACTAAATGTCCTTTTTTTCCCCTCTTTTTGTGTTCTTCCCCTTCTTATTTACCTGCTCCCTTTCTTCCTCATTCATCTAATTGTTTTCTTGCACCCTCGTGTACATGCATGTTTTTATGGAGCTTCATTCAAAGGTTACCCAGTACGTTCTAGATCGAGACTGTAAGTGCTGGAATCTGGAACAAATAAAACAATTTGCTAGAGGATCTTAGTGAGTCAATAAGCATCTGTGGAGGCAAAGGGATAGTTACAGTTTCAAGTTGTGACTGCTTCAAGACTTTGTTCAGTGCTACTGAATAAAATGTATCGATTCACTTAAATTGAGTGCTAAAGATTATGGATTAGATAAAAATTTTCTCAGGAATTGTAAACTCTGTGGATGCACAAATGCAGAAATAAAAGGAGTAAAGAAATGTCTAGAGAAAAAGCATAGTTCCAGGAAGTCTGCCTCATGAAATAATCTGGAATTTTGAATCCTGAGCAAAATGAAACTGGTGGAGGAACTCAGATGCTTGAGCAGGTTAGGCAGTTTCTGTGAAGGAAAATGGATAAAGGGCCTCGATCAGAAACATGGTATCTCCATTACCCTCCACAGACGCTGTCGAAACCTGTTGCTGCATCTGATTTCCTTAAGCAGTTAATTTTTTTCATGAAATAACCTTGTGATTAGGGCCGTTTTTCTTTGTAGCTCACTAGCTGTGAACATCAAAGCTTTGGCAAATCCATATTTGTATATTCCAGATAGATTTAACACAAAATCTTGGTTCATTGAAATTCTTTTTATGTTTCATGGTTTCTGACATTTTTATTGCCTTGTTGGTTTAATAAGTACATTGCCAGTAATAGATTTGCAGAGATAAATTGATTTTAGCCCTTAAATCTGTGGCCCAGAACTAAGCCATAGAAAAATTGAGAAAAAGGGTTCCTTTCACCTGCTTCATCTTCCTGACAGGCTAAACAAACACCATGCACACTTGGTGCTAAAATATTACATTCTGTGGCTGTAAATAAATACTAGAATGCCATTGACTGAGACGCCACTTGTCAAGGGGCTTGATGTGCAGATTATTGTCCATGGTTTGAATAAGCATTGTAGAAACTATACTGCCATATGTATGGATCTGATATTTTTAAAGATCCTTTTGGTTTCGACCAGCTGCATGGAGTATTTTTGTTCCAAACTTCTACTCATAAGATTTGAACTTTCCCCAAAGAACACAAATCCAACAAGGCAAGGTGTAGAAAATAGTTTGGTAATTGATAGAATTGTTCAGTGTGAGAACTATGTGAAGGAGGGTGAAGATGGTTGACTGGCCACTGTTCAAGACAAAAGCAAAGGTCCTTAAGGGCATACTGGTGGCCTGAGGGCTATAAAATAGCAAGCGGAGTGATGAAATGTTGTTCGTCAGGTTTGTAGCTGGACGTTTTTTGAATTATCTGGGCTTATTAGGATAATACTAAAGATAAGTGTAGACTGGCAGCAACTGGAAGCTTAAGGTCATCCTTGCAAGCTGAATCAAAGTACTCAGTGGTCATCCAGTCTGCTTCTGATTCCTCCAAGATAGACACTACCAAACTCTGAGCACTGAATACAGTAAACTAGGTACACAATATTTATATTCTCAGTACTGACCATTATTTTTTTGCCTCCCAGAACACTGCTCGGACTGAACGGGATTACGAAAGTCTTGTGATGATGCGGATGCGACAGGCAGCAGAAAGGCAGCGTCTCATCGAAGAGCTTCAGAAAGATGATGATTAAACATGCTGCGGGACTGCGCTTTACACTTTAGCCTTACCGGGAATAAACTTTTTTTTCATGAATCTTTATCGTGACTCTGTGTCAGTGCCTGGAAGTATTTCTATGGGCAGTTGGGTGGCACTACAAGGAGCGATGTCAGCTGCTGATTTCTCACATACATGATTGTTGAGGTCAGTAGCAAGCCTCGCCGAAGTGAAAAATGCCTCTGTAGAAAATTACTCCCATCTAGCTTCCCTGGTTGCTACCTATCTGGTTTCAGACAGTTATTTAAACAAGAAATTTTAAGAGTTAAACTAGATGCCAAACGAACATTCAAAAAGCAGTATAGGTGAAAAATTAAGACTACATTTAATGTTACCAAAGGTAATAAGAAGAATTGGAACATTCTTCTCAGTACCAGTGTACTAAATACATCCGCTGACTGCACAGATTGTGATTTGTACAGATTGCATAAACTTAGAAAATGCATATCGACTCTGTCATTGTTTTAGGACAATCAACAATAGATTATCACACAAACATTTCAAATAAAGTATTTTAATTATCAATCATCCATATTCTACAAAGCAAAGGGATTGCAGAACATGTTTTGTGAGTCTTCAGCGTTTTAATGAGCGCTCAAATGTAGCGTTAAGTTTATGTCTCCTTCCCTAAAGATATACATCCAGATATGAGGTTGTTGTTTTATAAGGAGAGATTAAGATTGGCCAATACTAACTAAATTTAAGAAGAATGAGAGGTAATCTCATTGAGATGTAGAAAATTCAGAGAGTGACAAAATAGATGCCAAGAAGTTGTCCCATGTCAGCTGGAGTGTGCAGAACTAGTGTCAGGCTAAGATTTTGACAATTTAGGACCGTTGAGAAGAAAGTTCTTTAAACATCAAATTGTAAATCTTAAGAATTATCTATTTCAGTCATTCAGTAAATTCAAGTCTTGAGCTGATAGATTTTTAAACACTAGACACTGAAGATCGTTATCAAAAATTAGTGTAGACTATACACCAGTCTAGGATGTAGTGTATCTAGACTTTCAGAAAGCCTTTGATAAGGTCCCACATGGGAGTTTGGTGAGCAAAATTACAGCACATGGTATTGGGGGTAGGATATTGACATGGAAAGAGAATTGGTTAGCAGACAGGAAGCAAAGAGTAGGAATTTTTAGAATATTAATGATTTGGATGATGGAATTAGAAGTAACACTGGCAGGTTTGCAGATGACACAAAGCTGGGTGGCAGTGTGAACTGCGAAGAGGATGTTAGGAAGTTGCAGGGTGACTTGGACAGGTTGAGTGAGTGGGCAGATGCATGGCAGATGCAGTATAATGTAGATAAATGTGAGGTTATCCACTTTGGCGGCAAAAACAAGGAGGCAGATTATTATCTCAATGGTGTCAGATTAGGTAAAGGGGAAGTGCAACGAGACCTTGGTGTCCTTGTACACCAGTCACTGAAAGTGTCCTGTTGGAACACTGCAAAGCCCCGAAGTACCTCAGTGTGGTCCTCGGTCGCACGTTATCATATTGCCAACATGTTGAGAAAACCAAGGCAAAGGTCAACACCCAGAACAATGTCATTGATAAACTGGCAAACAGCTCATTTGGAAGTGACCCAACAACAATCCGCACTGCAGCTCTGGCGCTCTGTTTCTCAGTGGCAGAATATGCAAGCCCCGTCTGGAGCCACTCTAAACGTGCACGCAAGGTGGACTCTGCATTGAACACTGCCTGCAGGAAAATCACAGGATGCCTGAAGCCGACAAAGGTTGAACATCTGTACGAGCTGGCTGGCATCGACGAACCATCTCGAAGACGTGATCGGGCAGCTGCAGTAGAATGCTTCAATGCGGACACTGACCCCTGTTAACCCTTGCACAATCACCAACATGCCAAGAAACGCTTGAAGAGTCGGAAGAGCTTCATGGAACTAGAACCAACCGTGCCAGGTACCAAAAACAACCAACAGATGACACCACCTGCCTTATACTACCTGGAAAGCCCTAAACTGCCTCCGCACTGGAGTGGTACGTTGCGGACTCAACCTGAAGAAGTGGGGCTTCTCGGACTCTGACAAATGTAACTATGGAGAGGTACAGACAATGGCCCACCTACTGACTTGCAGTGGAGCGGCATGTATTGCGGACGATCTCCGCAGAGCCACAGACGTGGCTCTGGCCGTGGCAAAGCGAATGCAGAATGTCATCTGACACACGAGCGAAAAAAAAAACCAAAAACTGAAAGTAAGCGTGCAGGTACAGCAGGCAGTGAAGAAAGCTAATGGCATGTTGGCCTTCATAACGAGAGGATTTGAGTATAGGAGCAAAGATGTCCTGCAGTTGTATAGGGCCCTGGTGAGACCACATCTGGAGTGTGCAGTTTTGGTCTCCTAATTTGAGGAAAGACGTTCTTGCTATTGAGGCAGTGCAGCGTAGGTTCACGAGGTTAATCCCTGGGATGGAGGGACTGTCATATGAGGAAAGATTGGAAAGACTGGGCTTGTATTCACTGGAGTTTAGAAGGATGAGAGGGGATCTCATAGAGATGTATAAAATTATAAAAGGACTGGACAAGCTAGATGCAGGAAAAATGTTCCCAATTTTGGGGGAGTCCAGAACCAGGGGCCACAGTTTAAGAATAAAGGGGAGGCCATTTAAAACTGAGGTGAGAAGAAACTTTTTCACCCAAAGAGTTGTGAATTTGTGGAATTCTCTGCCACAGAAGGCAGTGGAGGCCAATTCACTGGATTAATTTAAAAGATCGTTAGAGCTCAAGGGGCTAGTGGAATCAAGGGATATGGGGAGAAGGCAGGCACAGGTTACTGATTGTAGATGATCAGCCATGATCACAATGAATGGTGGTGCTGGCTCGAAGGGTAAAATGGCCTCCTCCTGCACCTATTTTCTATGGTTCTATGTTTTGTACAAGATGTTGGTGAGGCAGCGTTCAGAGGACAGGCACTCCCCAACTTAATAGGTAACTTGCATAAACTCACACTTATACAAATGGCATTTGACAAGTTTCTGCATGGTAGGCTGCTCATGGTTAAATCCCATAGAATCCAAGGAGAGATAGCTGAATGGGCCAGTTGCTGTTTGTCATTAATAAATGATTTGGATGAAAACGTGTATAGCATAATGAGCAAGTTTGCAGATGACAAAAAAGGGTGGATGGTATTGTAGTGAAGATGGTTGTCAAAAGCTGCAGCAGGATCTTGATTGGTTGGGCAGGTGGTTGAAGAATGGTCGATGGCATTTAATACAGAGAAATGTGAGGTGTTGCATTTTGGGAAGATTAACATGGGCATACACAGTGAATACACAGTGAATGGTTCAGTTCTGGGCACCATATTATAGGAAGGATGTTATCAAGCTGGGAAGGGTGCAGAGAAGATTTATGAGGATATTGTCAGGACTTGAGGGCCTGAGCTGTAGGGAGAGGTTGAGCAGGCTGGGGCTTTATTCCTTGGAGCACAGGAGGATGAGTGCTGATCTTATAGAGGTCTACAAAATCACGAGAAGAATAGATCGGGTAGACACACAGTCTCTTGCCCAGAGAAAGGGACATCAAGACCCAGAGAACATTGGTTTATGGTAAGGGGGGATCTTATAGAGGTCTACAAAATCACGAGAAGAATAGATCGGGTAGGTAGACACACAGTCTCTTGCCCAGAGAAAGGGAAATCAAGACCCAGAGAAAATTGGTTTATGGTAAGGGGGGAAAGATTTAATAGGACCCCGAGGGGTAACTTTTTCCAACAAAGGGTGATGGGTGTATGCAACGATCTGCCAGAGGAGGTAGTTAAGGCAGGTACTATCACAATGTTTAAGAAACATTTAGACAGAGACATTGATAGGATAGGTTTAGAGGGATCTGAACCAAACACAGGCAGGTGATTCTAGAGCAGATGAGATATGTTGGTCAGTGTGGGCAAGTTTAGCCGAAGGGCCTGTTTCCTCATATGACTAATTCTTTAAGCCTACTGCTTTATTTCTCGGTTGGCAATTCTTCAGGCCTACTTCTTTATTTCCTAGTCTCGGTAGCAGTGTGCCACTGCGCATGCGGCCGTTTCTGCATGCCAGTCAGTCTCGTGGAAGCTCCCACGTGGTCTCCATTTTCAACTTACGTAACATCTGATTACGCAATTGTCCTCAGGATGTAACCCTTACAGAAGTCACAGTGCGTCTGTACTAAATTCAGTCTCGATCACCCTGCTGTTGGAAGGATGTCATTAAGTTGAAAAGAGTGGAGAGAGGTTTAAGAGGATGTTGCCAGGACTTGAGGGCCTAAGCTATAGGGAAATGTTGCGCTTTATTCCATGGTGAGTTTATAAAATCATGAGGAAAATAGATGAGTGAATGCACAGAGTATTTTACGCAAGGTAGAAGAATTAAGAACCATAGAACGTAGATTTAAGGCGTTAAGTTTTAATAGGGATCTGAGGAACAACGTTTTCCATCCAGTGGTGGATATATGTTAGAGGAGGAAACTGAGGCAGGAACTATAATAGCATTTAAAAGACACTTGGATTGGAAAGGTTTAGAGGGTTTTGGGCCAAACATGGGCAAATGGGACAAGCTTAGATTGGGCATCGTGGTCGGCGTGAACGAGTTGGGCCAAAGGACCTATTTCCACGCTGTACGACTCCGACTATTGGAAATGGTCAAAATGGACAAGACACATCAAGCAAGAAGTTATTGAATGGTGGAGCAAGGCCACACCCTCGTAACTCATGCATCTTTTCTAACAAGTTTACAGAGCAACAGAAACGACACATTACTATCTCTCTACGATTGCTGAAGCCAATCCCAACTGTGGCATTAGTCAAGATCAGAAAACACAAAAGAAACACATTCTTATTTCTTGAATCAAAAAGTTATTGAACAGAAATACTTTTTACAACAAAGAAAAAATTGTTTTGTTTTGTTTTTTCTATTTTGCTTTTTCCTTACACATCCCAATTCTCTTGGTATTGAATAAAAGAACAATGGTCATAAAATGTATGACTAAGTTATGAAGAAAGAGTTTCATTTAAAAAAATGCACATACCTAATTTGATTGAAGACATACTTGCTCCAGTGGTCTTCATCAGCAAATCACAATGGTCCATGTCCGCCCCAACCCTACTCCCCCCACCCCCACCCCCCACCACTCCCCCCACCCCTCCCCCCTACTCCCCCCCCCCCCCCCTCCCCTTTCCCCCAAAATCCACTCCCCCACTCCCCTGCCACCCCCACTCAACCCCTCCCTCCCTCCACCCCCCCGACCCCCCACTCCCTCCTCCCACTCTACTGCCCCCCTCCCCCGCACCCATCCTCTCTCAACATCAACGGTCCTCAAACTCCGCAGCGAGGCTAGGCCAGCGGTGAGGCGGGGCCAGCGACAGGGCGAAGCTGGCCGAGCGGCGAGGTGAGGTGAGGCCAGGCCAGCGGCGAGGCGAGACCAGCGGCGAGCCGAGGCCAGGCTAGCGGAGAGGCTAGGCTAGCGGCGAGGCGAGTACAGTGGCCAGGCCAGCAGTGAGGCAAGGCGAGCGGCGGGGCGAGGCGAGGGACGAGGCATGTGTTTTGCGGAAAAATGTGAGGCGAAATCAGAATGGCGGAAATGAAATAAGAAAGCGGAAACTTTCCGCTAAATTCGGAAAGGTTGTGAGGTCTGCCCCTCATCCCCTCCCTCACCCACTCCATCCCCCCTCAATCCCTCTTTTCCCCTCCTCATCCCTTCCCCCCTCCACTCTTAGGAAACATACAAGATATTTTAGTAATATATAGATAAATAGATATACAATATAATATTTTATATTCTTACATTATTATATTTTAGGTATATTATATCATTATTATTTTTATTATTACCATGGAGGTGTGTGTGTGTGTGTGTGTGTGTTTGTGTGTTTGTGTGTGCTGGGGGTTTTAGTCCGGTGATGGTCCGGGGCCGGGTGGGAGTGGGGACTACACCTCCAGGCGGGCAGCGCGGCAGTGGGCGCTGGAGGAGATAGAGGGGAATGAAGGCACCGGTTGAAACAGGCGTTAACCGGACTGGAGGAGACGGAGGGGAATGATGAGACGACGGGGACAACGACCATCTTCCTCTTGCTCGGAATCACCCCCGGAGTCAGGGGCGGGCGACGGAAGAGAGAAAAGGGGAAAGGGAGCCACGCACCCCGGCCCCAGGAGGCCAGCAGCAGGAGAGCAGCCTGCCGGCAGCCGTCTTCTTTTGCCTTCTCTCTGACACCACACTGCATCATGGGAGATAGGTCAGCTCTCCGCCAACTGCACACGCACAGCATCCCTCATTGGCCGCCACTTCGGCGGGTCCCGCCTCCAGCGGCCATCATGCCCCCCCCCATTAGCCGCCACTCCCATCACTCATGCGGGTCTCGCCCCCATCCGAGCGGCAACCCTCCCCCAACTGTGCATGCGCGGATCCGGCGACCATCATACGTAAGTATTAGATCAACGGGTCCTAACTGAGCATGCGCAGACTCGTTGGGTTCCCATTGCGACATCAAACACGGAGGTAGCCAATCAGGACGCGCCAGACCCCACGTTGGGGGGGGAGGTGGTCGAGGCAATCAACTTTATTAAAGTTTAAAAAGTGGGTTTTTTAAGTATAAAAAAGTGAAAGAAACGTAACCATTTGAACCGCAGGCCAATGGTGAGTAAGGTGGGCCTAAAATTGTTGCGCTATCGTGTACCGTTTTGGCTGTACTTCGGGATTAAATATATATATTAACATGATGAGCGTTTTAGTGATATATATATATAGATGTCACTCACTGTCAGTCCCCTGATTCGTGAAATTTGAAATCAAGCTTTTCAGTAATCTAATTTAAAGTTGATTGGATCAAATGTCACACTCAAACACAATAATGGACAACATTGGTAGGTAAGGGATCAATTATTTAATAGGCATTCACTGAAATAGCCATTATTCCAATGTGTAATTGGACAGTATATGCAGTAGAAAAGGGAAACCTAAATTCACATTATCACATCACTTTGAAAAGTGCATTTTTACTTACACCATATTTAAACAGTCAAAGGTAGCCAATTCCTCTCACTGTTGCTTGTGATTAGGAGTGAAAACTCTTGTTTTTTTGCTATTCCTACCCTTAGGTCAATAAATCCAGGGAGTAAGGGATCAAGTCACTATACTTTTACAGTAAGACACTGGGATAGTTATGTCAATGCAAGGCTGGTAAAAGACTTTATATTCCATTAATATACCAAACATCACATTTCGCCAGTTGGAGTCTCTTTATTAATAGCGCACCACAGTTTTCAAACTGAATAGTTCAGCACATGGTGGGAATGTTACAGTGCCCACCATGTTTAGGGCAAAAAATCACGTGCTTAAAGTGCATATTGTCAGATTTTAATAAAGGCCATTTTTATACATTATGGTTTCACCATGTGGAAATTACAGCAGTGTTTATACATAGTTCCCTCATTTCAGGGCACCATGTTTTTAGGACACAGAAATGTCATGCAAATGAAAGTAGTCATGTTTAGTATTTTGGTGCATATCCTTTGCATGCAATGACTGCTTGAAGTATGCGATTCATGGACATCACCAGTTGCTGGGTATCTTCTCTGGTGATGCTCTGCCAGGCCTGTATTGCAGCCATCTTTAGCTTATGCTTGTTTTTGGAGCTGGTCCCCTTCAGTTTTCTCTTCAGCATTCAAAAGGCATGCTCAATTGGGTTCAGATCGGGTGATTGACTTGGCCACACAAGAATTTACCATTTTTTAGCTTTAAAATACTCCTTAGTTGCTTTAGTAGTATGGGATCATTGTCTTGCTGTAGAATGAACTGCCGGCCAATGAGTTTTGAGGGATTTGTTTGAACTTGAGCAGATAGGATGTGTCTCTACACTTAAATTCATTATGCTACTACCATCAGCAGTTGTATCATCAATGACGATAATTGAGCCAGTACCTTCAGCAGCCATACAGGCGGCACGGTAGCGCAGCGGTAGAGTTGCTGCTTTACAGCGAATGCAGCGCCGGAGACTCAGGTTCGATCCTGACTACGGGTGCTGCACTGTAAGGAGTTTGTACGTTCTCCCCGTGACCTGCGTGGGTTTTCTCCGAGATCTTCGGTTTCCTCCCACACTCCAAAGACGTACAGGTATGTAGGTTAATTGGCTGGGTAAATGTAAAAAAAAATTGTCCCTAGTGGGTGTAGGATAGTGTACGGGGATCGCTGGGCGGCACGGACTTGGAGGGCCGAAAAGGCCTGTTTCCGGCTGTATATATATGATATGATATGATGATACATGCCCAGGCCATAACACCCCCACCACCGTGTTTCACAGATGAGGTGGTATGCTTTGGATCTTGGGCAGTCCCTTCTCTCCTCCATACTTTGCTCGTGCCATCACTCTGATATAAGTTAATTTTCATCTCATCTGTCCACAAGACCTTTTGCCAGAAGTGTGGTTGCTCTTTAACGTACTTCTTGGCAAACTGTAACCCGGCCATCCTATTTTTGCGGCTAACCAGTGGTTTGCATCTTGCAGTGTAGCCTCTGTATTCCTGTTCATGAAGTCTTCTGCGGACAGTGGTCATTGGCAAAACCACATCTGACTCCTGAAGAGTGTTTCTGATCTGTCAAACAAGTGTTTGGGTTTTTTTCTTTATTATGGAGAGGATTCTTCTGTCATCAACTGTGGAGGTCTTATTTGGCCTGCCAGTCCCTTTGCGATTAGTAAGCTCACCAGAGCTCTCTTTCCTCTTCAGCCTAAGGTTTGGCTGATGTCTCAAACAGTTTTATTCTTGTTTCTCAGTCTCATCATTGGCTTCTTTGACTTTCATTGGCACAACTTTGTTCCTCATGTTGATAAACACCAATTTAAATGTTTCCAAAGGTGATGGAAAAACTGGAGGAAAGACTAGGTGCTGACCGCTCTCTTATACTGCATTAAGGAGGCAATTAAACACACCCGAGCAATTACAAACGCCGGTGAAGCCATGTGTCCCAAACATTATGGTGCCCTGAAATGGGGGACTATGTATAAACGCTGCTGTAATTTCTACATGGTGAAACCAAAATGTATAAAAATGGTCTTTATTAAAATCTGACAATGTGCACTTTAACCATTTGTGATTTTTTCTATTACAAATCTCAAATTGTGGAGTACAGAGACAAATAAATAAATGATGGGTCTTTGTCCAAAACATTATGGAGGGCACTGTAATTTTACCTTTAAGTCTGATAAGAATGAATTGGGTGCCTTGTGATGAGTTATTGACCTGGTTGGTGCAGCAGCCAATAGCAGATGGATGTGGGTGGAGGACAAGAAATTGTGCTCAAACACTGCTCACTCTCACAAACCAGTGGTCTTTATGCACGAGTATTGGAGAATGGTGGTGATGCTTCTCAATATCCACAATAGCAATACTCCTACTGGCATTCACCATCTAGACTCATGAATGAGGGAGAGGTTCTGGAGCACTGATTGCACCCCAGCAAGCAGAAGAGAATAACAACGACAAGGAGGGGAGAAATAAAAGGAATGGATCTATCGGTAAATCCTGACTTTGAATATTTCTAGTAAAATGTTTCTGAATGTTAATCCCTGAACAACACGAGTGAGAGTTCAGTTGTCCCCTTCAAATGCAAACAATCCATCTATCATATTGGGGCAATAATATGGTTTCATTCATCTAAGGCTTTGTGTAGACACCAGACTAGGGTCTGCCCCACACCTGTCATGGTGACAACATGGTAACCAAGATCTTCCAGCTTGTCCAGCACCATCCGTGGAGGGTATTTCACTCGATATTCTGAGCTGTGGATACAAACACAAGTTAATCTCTCAAATCAACAGCCTCTTTTATTATGAAATGAAACATACTTTGATGTGGATTTAGTGTCAGTCTTTCCTTGGCTGGCCATCTATCATATTTCTTGATGAAGCATGCCTTGAACATTGCCCAACTCTGCTCCAACAGCTCATTTGTCTCTGAAAGCCCTAATCAATGATTTTGTCATCTCCAAAATCAACTGTTCAAATGCTCTCCTCTTGCCCTTTATCTTTCATATCAACTGAGATAGGAAACAGAACTTTATACTTTTCCAATATCATCCTATTCACCAATTAACCATACCTGCTGGTTTGCATTTATTCCAGTCCCCATTGATACCTATTAAAAATAGAATTAACTATCGGGCATACAATCTCTCACCCCTCAATGCTGCAATCTGCAATATTGAGTTGTCCAACTCTACGTTGTGCATTTAGTGCATCTTTTCTATTTTGCTGTAGCCCTGGTGAAGTGCCTTCCACAGGAAAGGTGTGTGCATGAAAAAGAAATCAATGCAGCTGCTGTAGCTCTAGAATTAAAAACTAAAATTGCAGGAAACACTCAGCAGGGCAGGCAGCATCTGCAGAGGAGTGAGCAGAGTTAATCTTTCAGGTTGAAGATCCTTCACTTTGATAATTAGCCTAGCTTAAAATGTACAGCTTAAAATGTTGGAACTAATGATCTGAAAATGCTTCCTGTAAAGTAAATTAGTGTTCTCCATTCAGGGATCTTGCAGAATATGGATGGCTTGATTTGTTCGAGGATTTATTTTCTCATCATTCTGTAGAAAGTACATATGAACAAAAGAGAAACTATAAAGCAGGAGTTAAATGACCATAGGTCTAGCTGAGCTGAAGTCCCAGGACAGGTTTGGGCTAAAATACAATCCTTAGGACAACAGACCAATGAGTTATAAATATAGGGCAACCCCAGAATGCTAATCTACGAAGAAATAGAAAGTTCTCATCCCTCCATATATCATGTTACAGTACAGGAGATAGGGGAATGATGGATAGCAAGTCTGTGTGCTTAAAGAAATTATTTATACTTGGTACTCAGTTTAAGTATAGCCAAGGATTGTTTCCATATGTTACACTGTCTGATGCGGGCCAAATTGACTGGGGGAATCAGGAAGTGATACCTCTTTCCAACACTTAGCTCTCGTGGAGCTGGTGGTCCCTTTGTTACAGACCGACTTTGGGAGCTCCAACTGCAGGAGCGTTGACTGCCCCAATCGCGGGAGCCTCAATTGCCTCGATGGCGGGAGAAAAGGAGGAAGAAGGTAAAAGTTATTCGCCTTCCATCACAGTGAGGAGTGCGAGGTCACCAAAACCAAGATGGATGCTGCCTGCGCTGGTGGGAACTCGGAGGGATTGCCATGAGTGCGGTCATCTGGTTGTTTGCAGGGACATCGCGCCACAGGAGCGTCCTGGAGTCTGGTGAGAGTGCAGACAGCTTTCTGACTGTTCGGGTAGACAGGAACTGCAGACAGATTGACAAGCAGTCAATGTAACTCTGGTCACATCACGGTGTGTGGCCTGGACATTGGGCTGATGGCTGTGGGTCTCTGTTTTTGCTGTGTGCCTAGGGATTCTAACATGCCACTGTGGTGGCTGTTTATTAAGCACGATGTTGAGCTACTGGTGAAAATTCCAGGTGGTAGAATAGAAAGAACCAAAAAATGGACACATATGGAATTATTAGGAAGCAGAGAGGACAGGTGCACTATTCTGAGATGGTTTGATGTGTGGTACTCACAAGTTATTTCCTAACATAGTGGTTTTCTCAGCTCCAAGATAGTTCATAAGAGTCACATCCGAGTTCTCATCTCCCACAATTGTGGGTCCAGTTTCCTGAAAAAAATAAATGTCCCTATGTTACAACTGTTTAAACAGCTTGTTCTTTACTCATACACCTGTCCTCCCCCAAATCCCTTTGTGTTGCTGAGCAGGGCAGTGGGATGTGCCCAGAAGTTAAACTGAACTGAAAAACGGAATCAGTATCTTGGATGGATAACTTACAGCAGAAGTGGCCAGATAGAGCCAGTTATTTGAAGTTGGAGAATTCAAAAGAGTCCAGAAGGCTGCAATATGCCTAAATGGTAGATGAGCTTGTTTTACTTAATCTTGCATTGTGCCTCATTGTAATAGTGCAGGAGGCCACTAGTAGGTCTGCGTGGAAGTACAATGCAGTATTACACTGGCAAACCAAGGATCGCTCTTACAGACTGACCACAGAATGATCACTCAATCTGTTTTAGAGAACACTACAAAGGGAACACCAAATACAATATATTATCGATTGGGAAAAGAATGAGCCAGGTGGGGAAGGGAGAGAAATAGACTGGGAAATCACACAGGGGATGGATGCTGTGCTTCCCTCTCTCCCCCCCTCCCAATTTTATTTGCCCATCACCTCTCCCTTATCTGGTTCCACTTCGCCTGATTCCACTTATCATATACCAGCCCTGGCCTCACCCTTCTCTCTCACTCTTCTGATTTTCTATCTTCCATCTACAATCAGTTCTGATGCAGGGTCTGGAACCAAATCATCAATTATTTATCTGCCTCCACAGATCCTGCTTGAGCCCTCAGGTTCCTCCAGTAGTTTTTGCTTCAAATTCCAGTATCTGCAGTCTCTTGTGTCTCCAAACTCAGAACTATTTTCAAAGCTTGGTTGGTAATATTCTAACATTGTTTGTTACGAGGAGAAAGGCACTCAATTTTCAAATTATCGTCCTTCAATATGGTAACTTCCTGCTAAACTTGCCTTTTATGACTGTTGGCAGATCAATTTCCCTCTTGGGATACATAAAGTTCTATCGTATCGTATTTTTCCCTTTCATTTTTCTTTTCTGCCTCTAGTTACCTTTTTTTAGTGTGCCTTGCCAACTTTGCTCTCCATTTTATCACAGGCATTTCCCTGTTCTCTCCCCCTCCCTCTCTCTGCAACTTAAGAGTCATACAGCACAGAAACAAACCCCTTCAGCCTAACTTGCCCACGCCGACCGAGATGCCCCATCTACACTAGTCGCCCTTGCCCGCATTTGGCTCATAAACCTTTCCATGCAACTGCCCAAGTGCCTTTTAAATGTTGCCTCAACTACCTCCTCCAGCAGCTCATTCCACATACCCACCACCCTCTGTGTGGAAAAAGTTACTATTTAATCTTTCCCCTCTCATCTTAATCCTATGCCCTCTGGTTCTTGATTCTCCAGGTAAAGTGTGTATTTACTCCATTGATTCCCCTCATGATCTTGTACACCTCTATAAGATCACTCCTCATCCTCTTGCGCTCCAAGGAATAAAGTTCTTGTCAGAACAACCTCTCCCTACAACTCAGGCCTCAAATCCTGGCAACATCCTCACTAATCTTTCCAACTTAACAAAATCTTTCCGATAGCAGAGTAACCAAAAGTGGACACACGATACTCCAAATGCGACTTCACCAACATCTTGCCCTATTGCAATATAATATCCCACCTTTTTTCTCAGTGCCCTGACTGATAAAGTGAATGTACTGAAAAGCTTCTTGACCATCTTATCTACCTGTGATGCCAATTTCATGAAACAATGTGCCTGCACTCCTAGATACCACTGCTCCAAAACACTCCACAGGGCCCTGTCATTCACTGTGATGATCCTGCTCCGACTTCCCAAAATGCAACACCTCATACTTATCCGAATTAAACTCCATTAACCATTCCTCGGCCCACTTGCCGAGGCCCTTGATAAGATCCTGTTGTTATTTTTGATGACCATCTTCGCTATCTACCATGCTATCCACTGAAGTGTCATCTGCAAACTTACTAATCGTGCCTTCTGCATTCTCATTCAAATCGTTGATATAAACCACAAACAGCAATGGATCTAGCACTGATCTCTGAGGTTCACCACCAATCACAGTTTTCTAGTCCAAAAAACAACATTCCACCATCACCCTCTGCTTCCTTCCATGAAGCCAATTCTCTATCCAGTCAGCTAGCTCTCCTTGGATCCCAGACAATTTAACCATCCAGAGCAAGCTACCATATGGAACTTTATCAAATGCCTTGTTGAAGTCCATATATACATCTACAGCTTTGCCTTCATCAACCATTTTGGTTACTTCAAAAAACTATCAGATTTGTAAGACACAATCTCCCCTAACAGAACTATGCTGACTATTTCTCTATCTTTCTTATTTCTTTTCTGTTTTTATACCTGGACTATGGAGGGGAGCACACTGAAATACAGCACAATGTAAATACCGGAAGAGGTATCAAGGTAAGGAAAAAGGAAAAGAAGAAAAAAAAAGGAAGAAAAAAAAAGGAATGAATGGATAACACATTAATTTTTTTAAGCTATAATGTGAATGGGTTAAATGGACCGATAAAAAGAGAATTTTAACACAGATGAAAAAATTGGAAGTAGATATAGCTTTCTTGCAAGAAACACATCTAACGGAAAAAGAGCATCAAAAGTTAAAGAGAGATTGGGTAGGAAGTATGGTCGCATCTTCTTTTAACTCAAAAGCAAGAGGGGTTGCTATCCTATTTAAGAAAACGCTACCAATTAAGATACAAAATATTGTAAGTGACCCAGTAGGTAGATTTGTAATGGTATATTGTCAAATTTTCTCAGAATTGTGGACCTTAATGAATATATATGCACCAAATATAGATGATGAGAAGTTTGTGCAGGGTACCTTTTTAAATCTGGCGGAAGCACATGAAAATATATTGATAGGGGGAAGATTTCAATTTTTGTTTAGATCCAGTAATGGATAGATCATCAAGGACAACGACAAGGACAAGAGCAGCGAAGACAACCTTGAATTTAATGGAAAATTTAAATTTAATAGATGTTTGGAGGAAAAGCCATCCCAGGGAAAGAGACTACTCCTTTTATTCCAATAGACATGATACATATTCTAGAATAGATCTATTTTTGATTTCAGCTCAAGTAATACAAATAGATTACAAGGCTAGATTGTTACCAGATCACTCACCATTATTAATGAAAATTACGATGCCAGATAAAGAACAGTCAGTGTATAGATGGAGACTCAACTCTTTACTATTGAAAAGGCAAGACTTTTGTGATTTTATTCGAGGACAAATTGAATTATTTTTGGAAACAAATTTAAATTCAGTTGATGATAAATTTATTGTATGGGATGCAATGAAGGCCTATTTGAGAGGCCAAATTATAAGCTACTCATCTAAGATAAAGAAAGACTATAGGAAGGAATCTGAAAGATTGGAAAAAGAAATCACCGTATTAAAAAAAGACTTACAGAAAACTTCTTCAGATACGAAAAAAATACAACTTGCAAATAAAAAATTTCAATACAATACTTTACATACTTACAGAACAGAAAAACTAATATTACGAACTAACCAAAGATATTATGAATTAGGAGAAAGAGCGCACAAGGTATTGGCATGGCAACTGAAAGAAGAACAAATATTAAGAACAATAAATTCAATTAGAACAGATCAAAACATTATTACTTATAAACCTAGAGAAATCAATGAGGTATTTAAGCAATTCTACACTAATCTGTACCATTCTGAATCTGAAAAGGATGAAATTAAGATAAATAGTTTTTTATCCAAGATACAATTACCAACAATCTCTAATGAGGAGCAGATGGGACTAAATGCCTCCTTTACTTTGAGAGAAGTGGAGGAAGTATTATATTCTTTACCAAGTAATAAATCTCCAGGGGAAGATGGTTTCCCGCCTGAGTTCTATAAAAAATTTAAAGATTTGTTGTTACCAGTATTTATGGAAGTGATACATCAAGCGGAAAAACTTCTACATTACCAGAATCCTTCTCACTGGCAATTATAACCGTAATTCAAAAAAAAGGGAAAGACCCTTTAAATGCATCTTCTTATAGACCAATATCATTGTTGAATGCAGATTATAAAATAGTTGCTAAACTTTAGGCAAGGAGATTGGCAGAATATTTACCGAAGCTGGTTAAAGAGGACCAAACTGGATTTGTCAAAAAAAGGAAAATATCTGATAATGTAGCAAGATTTATAAGTATTTTACATTTAGCACAGAAAAGAAAGGAATTGAGCGTAGCAGTTGCTTTAGATGCTGAAAAGGCGTTTGACAGGTTAGAATGGGATTTTTTATTTAAAGTATTAGAGAAGTACGGATTGGGAAATGGTTTCATTAACTGGGTAAAAGCTCTTTATAAACAACCTAAAGCCAAAGTGGTGACAAATGGCCAATCTTCTCAATCATTTAATTTGGAAAGATCTTGTAGACAGGGATGTCCCTTGTCACCGGCTTTATTTGTATTGGCCATTGAACCTCTGGCAGAGCTAATAAGATCAGATTTAGACATTGAAGGATTTAAAGTTAATCAGGAAAATCACAAAATTACTTTATTTGCAGATGATGTTTTAATTTGTCTTACTAGACCATTGGAATCCTTAAGAAAATTATATTTCAGACTGGAAGAATATGGGAAAGTATCAGGATACAAAATTAATAAAGATAAAACTGAAATAATGCCTCTTTCTGAAGGTAATTATGATCAATGTAAAAGAGAAAGTCAGTTTAAATGGCTACCTAGGGGTTAAAGTAGATAATAAGTTAAATAATCTGTATGAACTAAATTATAAACCACTAATTAAAAAAATTGAGGAGGACTTGAAGAAATGGATGAATCTTCCAATTACATTGCTAGGGAGAGTGAACTGTATTAAGATGAATATTTTTCCGAGGTTACAGTATTTATTCCAAACACTGCCTATACCTTTACCAAATAATTTTTTTCAAGAATTGAATAAAATTGTGAGAAATTTTCTTTGGAAGGGTAAAATGCCAAGAGTGTCTATGGAAAAATTAACATGGAAATTTGAATTAGGTGGACTGCAATTACCAAATTTTAAAAATTACTATCTGGCAGCACAAATGAGTTTTATTTCATCCTTTTATCAAGAGGGTGGAAAAACAGCATGGGTTAAAATTGAAATGGATAAAATAAAAGAACTATGCCCAGAAGAATTTATCTATAAATGGGAAGCGAAGCTATTAGTTAAGGATCAAGAGTCACCTTTGCTAAAACATTTAATTAATATATTGTTGAAAACAGTTAAAGCTAATGATAAAAGATTTTTTCTAACAGCTAAAACTCCATTAGTAAAAAATAGATTGCTGCTGTTTGCTTGGAATAATCAAATATTACAAGTCTGGGAACAGAAGGGTATTAAACATATAGGAGGTTGCTACGAAGGAAATAATTTTTTGACATTTTCTCAATTGAGAAACAAATATCAAATTCCAGGGAATAGTATTTTTTTCTATTATCAATTACAATCTTTTTTTAAGGGAAAAGTTAGGTAATTCAATGTTTTTATTTCAAATTAAAGGAATTGAATCCCTGATTCAGGGCAAGGGAACTAAAAAAATTATATCTTCAATGTATAAATTGTTACAAAAATCTAGTCCAAAGACAGGAATTCAAAAATCAAGACAAAGATGGGAAACAGATCTGAATATTAGCATTGATGAACCAAGTTGGGAAAGACTATGTTTAGAAAGTATGAAAAAGTATGAAAAATACTATTAATGTGAGATATAGTTTAGTACAATACAATTTTTTACATCAACTATATTTAACTCCGAAAAAATTAAACAATTTAAATCCAAATTTACCTGAAATTTGTTTTAGATGCAACCAGGATGTGGGTACTTTTTTACACTCCACATGGGCATGTCCGAAGGTAACTCCTTTTTGGAAAGACCTAAAAAACTTTTTGGAACAATTGATGAATCCATACCATTGGATTCGAGGTTGTTTTTATTGGGAGATACTAAAGGAATATTACCAAGATTAATTTTAGATAAATATCAGGAAAGATTTCTCAAAATAGCAATAGCAATAGCAAAAAAATGTGTGGCGGTCACTTGGAAAGATCACAATGAAATAAGAATTGCAAGATGGTATGCAGAAATGCGTAGTTGTATCCCATTGGAAAAAGCTACTTATAATCTGAGAAATAAATATGATTTCTTTTTGAAATTTTGGAACCCATTCACTTTAAAACTAGGATTAAGAATTGAAAATATTTAATTTCAGGATTGTTTTGATACCCTTAAAAAGAATTTAATAATAAAATGGCCGGAAGTGTTTCCTTCTTGTCTCCAGGTTTCCTTCCTTCTTTCTTCTTTCTTTCTTTCCCTTTAAAAAAAATTTTTTTTAAAAAATCTTTCTTCTTCTCCTTTTTCCTCTTTTTTCTAACTGGGGGGAGGGGGGTTGTGGGTGGGGAGATAATACAGAACAATACAAGTATAATCAAATTTAAAATGTACAATCGAATTTATAATGTAGGTACCATCGCGTACTACGAGTTCATACATGTATTTGTTTTGTTAAAATTTAAATAAAATTAATAAAAAATTAAAAAAAATAAAAAACTATGCTGACTATCCCTAATCTGCCCCCAATTATCCAAATGCATATATATATATATATATATATATATTATCCCTCTGAATACTTTCCAGTAACTTGCCTACCACAGATGTATTGGGTTCACTGGTCTATAGTTCCCAGGCTTTTCCATGCTGGGAAACATTAGCCACCCTCTCGTCTTCTGTCACCTCACCCGTGTCTAATGATGATTCGTATAACTCAGCCAGGATGCCTGCAATTTATATAAGAAAATAACTGCAGATGCTGGTACAAATCGAAGGTATTTATTCACAAAATGCTGGAGTAACTCAGCAGGTCAGGCAGCATCTCGGGAGAGAAAGAATGGGTGACGTTTCGGGTCTGAAGAAGGGTCTTGACCCGAAACATTACCCATTCCTTCTCTCCCGAGATGCTGCCTGACCTGTTGAGTTACTCCAGCATTTTGTGAATAAATGCCTGCAATTTATTTTCTAGCTTCTCGTATATATCTATTCAGGACGGAAGATTTATCTGCCTTCACAAAATAAAATTACAAGCTTTATGAAATACTACTGCTGCAAACCTAAACCTCCAAGGAGCGTGCAACAGATTGGCAGTATGCATCCTAGATTATTAGCCATAAGGAAAGGTTGGACAGACAGGGATCATTTTCTTTGGAACGCTGGAGGTCAAGGGGAGACCTGACAGAAGTAGATAAAATTATGAGGGGCATGGATAGGGTAGCCAGTCCAAAACTTTTTCCCCAGGGTTGAAATGTCAAAGACTAGAGCACATAGACAATAGGTGCAGGAGGAGGCCATTCGGCCATTCGAGCCAGCACCGCCATTCAATGTGATCATGTCTGATCATTCTCAATCAGCACCCCGTTCCTGCCTTCTCCCCATACCCCCTGACTCCGCTATCCTTAAGAGCTTTATCTAGCTCTCTCTTGAATGCATTCAGAGAATTGGGGCAGAGAGAACTTTAATGGTATTAGACAAGAGTGGGTTGTTTATGGGCACTGGAATGTCTGATAAGTAGAATGCTTTAAAAAGTGCTAGAGAGAGAGTTCAAGGCATGCAGATTCTTTTAGAGTGAAGGGCAAGTCAGCTAGGCGTTAAAAATCCTGGATGATGAGAGAAATTGTGGCTCCAGTCAGGAAAAAAGACTGGGTCAAAGGTCAGTTTATTGTCACATGTACCAATTAAGGGCGGCACGGTGGCGCAGTGTTAGAGTTGCTGCCTTACAGCGAATGCAGCGACGGAGACTCAGGTTCGATCCTGACTACGGGCGCTGTCTGTACGGAGTTTGTACATTCTCCCCGTGACCTGCGTGGGTTTCTCCGAGATCTTCGGTTTCCTCCCACACTCCAAAGACGTACAGGTTTGTAGGTTAATTGGCTGGGCAAATGTAAAAATTGTCACAATAGACAATAGACAATAGGTGCAGGAGGAGGCCATTCGGCCCTTCGAGCCAGCACCGCCATTCAATGTGATCATGGCTCATCATTCTCAATCAGTACCCTGTTCCTGCCTTCTCCCCATACCCCCTGACTCCGCTATCCTTAAGAGCTCTATCCAGCTCTCTCTTGAATGCATTCAGAGAATTGGCCTCCACTGCCTTCTGAGGCAGAGAATTCCACAGATTCACAACTCTCTGACTGAAAAAGTTTTTCCTCATCTCAGTTCTAAATGGCCTACCCCTTATTCTTAAACTGTGGCCCCTTGTTCTGGACTCCCCAACATTGGGAACATGTTTCCTGCCTCTAACGTGTCCAACCCCTTAATAATCTTATACGTTTCGATAAGATCTCCTCTCATCCTTCCAAATTCCAGTGTATACAAGCCTAGTCGCTCCAGTCTTTCAACATATGATAGTCCCGCCATTCCGGGAATTAACCTAGTAAACCTATGCTGCACGCCCTCAATAGCAAGAATATCCTTCCTCAAATTTGGTGACCAAAACTGCACACAGTACTCCAGGTGCGGTCTCACTAGGGCCCTGTACAACTGCAGAAGGACCTCTTTGCTCCTATACTCAACTCCTCTTGTTATGAAGGCCAACATTCCATTGGCTTTCTTCACTGCCTGCTGTACCTGCATGCTTCCTTTCAGTGACTGATGTACCAGGACACCCAGATCTCGTTGTACGTCCCCTTTTCCTAACTTGACACCATTCAGATAATACTCTGCCTTCCTATTCTTACCACCAAAGTGGATAACCTCACACTTATCCACATTAAACTGCATCTGCCATGCATCCCCCCACTCACACAACCTGTCCAAGTCACCCTGCAACCTCATAGCATCTTCCTCACAGTTCACACTACCACCCAGCTTTGTATCATCTGCAAATTTGCTAATGGTACTTTTAATCCCTTCATCCAAGTCATTAATGTATATTGTAATTAGCTGCGGTCCCAGCACCGAGCCTTGCGGTACCCCACTAGTTACTGCCTGCCATTCTGAAAGGGACCCATTTATCCCCCCTCTTTGCTTTCTGTCTGGCAACCAATTTTCTATCCATGTCAGTACCCTACCTCCAATACCATGTGTCTAATTTTGCCCACTAATCTCCTATGTGGAACTTTGTCGAAGGCTTTCTGAAAGTCAAGGCTTTAAGGTGAAAGGGACAAAGTTTAAAGGGGTTGTGTAGGGCAAGTTTTTTGTATATGGAGCCCTTGCACAGTAGGTCATAAGGTCAAAGGGCGTGATGCACGGAGTCGCTCAAGCGTTGTGGAGGACAAGCAAGCTTCCGGCATACATTCATCACACATGCAACACGTACATCCCGCTGAGTTACTCCAGCATTTTGTCTACCTTCAATTTAAACCAGCATCTGCATTTCTTTCCTACACATTTTGTCTGTTCCATTGCAAAATCTCAAGATATGTCTACTTTGAAGAAGTTCTCCTCCTCTCTCCGACAAGAGTTCAGCAACATCCTCTCTCACTGCTCCCCCTCTGTGATTCCGCTATATTATTTTGTCAGGCCAAATCCTTGGCCATCCTTTTCTCCTTAACTTAATCCAGCCTGGCTACACTCTGTCTCCATTGTCTTCCAATTCCAGCATTTAAATGAGCTGATTTAAATCCCTCCACCACTGGTATCCATAATCTTAAAGGCTTTGCAGGAATATCTTTTGAAATCTAACCAGAGCCACTGCAATTGGTCTCATGTAAAACTGTAAAATACATAATTAAGCTCTTTTTCATTAAGCCCTAAGGAAAGACACAAAGTGCTGGAGTAACTCAGCAGGTCAGGCAGCAACCCGGGAGAACATGGACAGGTGATGTTTTGAGCCGGGACCCTTCTTCAGATCAGTCTGAAGAAGGGTTCCAACCCGAAACTTCGCCTATCCAACCCAAAACTTCGCCTATCCACGTTCTTCAGGGATGCTACCTGACCTGCTGAATTATTCTGGCATACGTGTCTTTCTCTGGTATAAACCAGCATCTGCAGTTCCTTGTTATTACAAGCCCCAAGGAACAGTGATTTGTGAGTTCAGCAGCTGGTATCTGGCTTATCATCTGTCATCAAAAGAGCATCTGAAGGGTCTCGACCCAAAACGTCACCCATTCCTTCTCTCCAGACATGCTGCCTGGCCCGCCGAGTTATTCTAGCATTTTGTCTACCTTCGATTTAAACCAGCATCTGCAGTTTTTTTTCCTACACATCTTACTTAAATAACGTCTTCACCATAGAAAGAGGTCCCAAAGAACGCAACAACAAATGGCACAAAATGACACAAGGACAAATTAGTCCACCCAATCAATGAGTAGGGGTAGGGAGAATGTAGGAAATAAGTTGCTGGGGGTTATGGAGAAAATACCAGAGCTCAGAACCAGAGCAGAGAAAACCATATTCCATGTCATTTCCAGAAAGGTGGAAACAAAATAGGAAAAATTGAATTAAAAAAGGTCTGCTTCACAAGGAGAGAAATATTGAGGAATATATCCTGTCTATTTTCAGCTTTGAGATGAATTATTTACCTTGATACGAAGAATTAAAACAAAAAGATTTATTTAGAAAAATGTTAACATTCTGCTAAATATCACTGTAAAGAGTTACAAGAGTGCTGATGCATAAAACATAGAAAATTAAAATGCTATATGTCAAACGGTGTTTTGGCCTTTATTCCCAAAAGGAAAAAGAAAAACAGAATTTGAAACAAAAAATAAAGAATAGTGAGAACACTCAGCAGTCAAGTAGCATTTCATAGAATCATAGAGGAATATAGCACCAAACAGGCCCTTTGGCCCATCATGTCCTGCCGACCATCAACAACCTAGCTATATTAATCTCATCTACAGTACTTCATTTAAAGTATTTTATGCCTTGGCAATTCAAATGTTCATCCAGCCCTGTCTAATGTCTCTCTCACAATGACCAACATTGTATCCTCCATGGGGGTCAGGCCCTGCAGGAAAGTCTCTCCCACTTTCATTAGTTCTTGCTACCTCTAATTGCACATACTTGTCTTCTACAAGAATGAGGAAGTGTTGTGGATTATACTGGGGTGGTGAGATTGACATGGTTTAACAGGCAGTGTATGCATGGTGTGGTATGTAGCTTGAGGTTTGCAGCCGTACTACGTTTATTGGAATGAAGTTAAGCAGCCTGATGTGATTAATTACTGTAAATATGTGGTGCCATTCATAAAGATTTTTGGTTGGCACTGAGGTGTTGCAAATTTAGAGTAGATTTTGGCTTCAGTCTCTGGCAGAATTCTGGCAGCCATAGTAAGTGCTTGTCTCCAGTACACCCTTGTCCTCCAGAAGGCGTTGCGTGGCAACAGTACGGGTCAGGGGTCGTGACCTCGCCTGCCGTGCAAGGGCCCTATACAGGGTGGTGGATGCCTGGAACATGCTGCCTGCAGGGGTGGTAGAAAAATATATGATCAAAGTGTTTAAAATGCTTTTAGATAGGCATATGGATGTGGAGGAAATGGAGGGGTATGAGTCATGCCAAGACAGATCAGATTAGTTTATGTTGGCATCATATTCAGCATAGACACTGTTTCTGTGCACTACCTTTCCATGTTCAATGAACCCCCTTCCCGAGCTACCGCCACCGCACTTTCTGTTTCCCAACACTGAACCAAATTAGTATCCACTTGGCCACCTGCCTCTTAATTTCATAACAAGGAACTCTAGCAGACACTTGTGATACCTGGGATGGAGCCTTTTCGTCTACACAGGCTATGGTTTCCAGTTTGTAGAATCAATTTCAGTAGGAATTAACCATTCTTCACCACGAGTATCGCAACGTGACTGGACAGGACAGGACAACATTTCCCAGACCGGGTCAACTTCGCGGATTTAACCAGTGATCAATAGATACTTTCACTCTTAGTACAACTGAGCTGTTGTAACTCAAGGAGACGGTTCTATCACATTCTCCCCCTGCTCGATAAATAAAGGCCACCCACTTTGGACGAAGGGGCACGTTTATCTCAGCGATTAAATTAAAACGAAGGCGGGGCGAAAATACTATTCCATGGTTTGTTAAAGAGGATCGAGTTGGATTAGTACATGACCCCAATACTGTCGATGCGATGACCACACTCCCAGGTGGATCCTTGCAAGGTGGATCTTTACTCACCAGCCGGATCTGAGTACTGATAAGGACGTAAGGCATTTTTTCACAGCTTTCGCTTTAGATTCCCACCGTTTCCCCAACCACTATCCCCGCGGCTCAGGACCAACGGTGCAACTTCCTCGTCAAACCTTCATGCAGCCAATCATTCCCCGCCGGAGCTCACGTAATAGCTCTTAAAGAGCCAGCCGCCTCCTGTGGAATTACTGCACAAACTGCATGGGAATGTGTCCGCCTGACTATCATTTTGTGGCAGCCGGAACATCGAATATCTTCTTTCAAATAAAACATTATTTGTTAGACATTTAAAATAACTCAGTTCGCCTGGGTTTGCTGTGTGGCAGATGATTAAGAAGTTAGGAGCAGGTTATCTGGTCTCTCAAGCCTGCTCCACTATCAATATGATCCTGACTGATTTGCCCCAGAACCCTGCTCCTCTTATTTGCCAATTCCCCACAGCCCAGAGTCTCCTCCCACAGACTCCCAACTAATTACCAACCAATGTTGAAAAGTTACCTTCAATTTTGGGGGTTTCATATTTTGACAATAATTTCTTATTAAATGCCTTTTGGAGATAATATCCAGCCACTTCTCTGTCTAACAAATAATGTTATATCCTCAAAACAAAAATAGGCTGACATATCATACCCTTCAGAAATCCATGCTAACTCTGTCATCTCATTTGGACTCATTCACATTCTCAGTCTGTGTCTGATAAAAATTTCTGGTAAAACTGATGGGTTCGTAGTTTACCAATTTTCCCTTACTCCTATCCCATTACAGGAAAGATGTGGAAGCTTTATAGAGGGTGCAAAGGAGGTTTACTAGAATGCTGTCTGAATTAGATGGTGTGCCTCATAATTTGGTGCTGGACCGATTTGCATGAGAATGTTCCAGCATTATTAGTAAGTTTGAAGAAGGTACCAAAATAGGTGAAATCGCAGACAGTGAGGATGGTTATCAAGAATTATAGCGGGTCTGAAGAAGGGTCTCGACTCGAAACGTCACCCATTCCTTCTCTCCTGAGATGCTGCCTAACCTGCTCAGTTACTCCAGCATTTTGTGATACCTTCGATTTGTACCAGCATCTGCAGTTATTTTCCTACACTAAGAATTATAGCGGGATCTTGATCAGCTGGGCAAGTGGATGGAGGAATGTCAAATGGAATTTAATTCAGCTAAGTGTGAAGAGTTACATTTTGGGAAGTCAACCCATGGCAGGACCTTCACATTGAATGGTAGGGCTCTGGGGAATGGGGTTAGAGCAGAGGGATCTAGGAGTACGTTCAGAGTTCTCTGAAAGTGGTGTCACGGGTAGATAGGGTAGTGAAGAAGGCTTTTGGCATGCTTCACCAGGCTTCATTAATCAGGAAATTGAGTATAGAAATTAGGATGTTATGTTACTGTTGTACAAGATGTTGGTGAGTGCACTTGGAATATTGTGTTCAGTTTTGGTTACTCTGCTATAGGAAATATACCATTAAGTTAGGAAGAGTTGCCGTGAAGATTTACAAACATGTTGCCTGGACTGAAGGGCCTGAGTTGTTGGAAGATGTTGGATAGGCTCACACTTTATTCCTTTGAGCACAGGAGGCTGAGGTGTGATCTCAGTGAGGTGCATAAAGAGGGTGAAAGCACAGAGTCTTTTTTCCAGGATAGTGAAATCTAAAACTAGAGGACACAGTTTTCAGGTGAGAGGGGAAAGATTTAATAGGAACCCAAGGCGCAACCTTTTCACACAGATGGTGGTGTGTATATGCAATGCAATGTCAGAGTAAGTAGTTGCGGCAGGTACAATAACAACATTTAGAAGACATTTGGACAGGTACATGCACATTAACGGTTTAAAGGGGAATGGGCCAAATGCAGACAGATGGGATTAGTTTAGATGGGCATCATGGTTGCAATGGACAAGTTGGGCCAAAAGGTCTGTTTCTGTGCTGTCTGAACCTGTGACTGAATGGAACACTAGTCAGTAACAGAATGAGAGAAGGTGTGTGATAGTTCTTTGTGTTGTTGCAGATTTTGCTTTGGTATAGTTAATAGAAGCTGTGATCATCTATATACTAAAACTCTCATTTGTTTGTTTGTTTGTTCCTGAACTACAGCCAAAGCGGTACACAATAGCGTGACAATTTTAGGCCCACCTTACTCACCGTTGTCCCTTTGGTGCTAATGGAAGAAGTTTCATTGAAATCGGTGTTATAATTTTAAAGTTATTCACATTTCAATGTTTAAATCGATCTCCAAGGGAGGGAGGGATGAAGGGGGGAGGAGGGAGGATAAGGGGAGTTGAGGGGGATGAAGTGGGGGGGAGGGGAAGGGGGAGGGGGAAGAGGGGAGGAGGAGGGGGGGGGGGGGGAGGAGAGGGTGCTGCACCAATGCAGGAGAGGTTTGGGTCCAACGGGTCCACTTGGTCTAGTATAATCTAAAGTTCAATGGTTAAGGCAATGGCGGTTAACCATTATTGTAGTCAGTAAAAGTCTACAAAAGAGGTCAACGCATTGCTAAATGATTATAGTCCACAAACATACAGCAAAAGAAAGCAGCTGACAATCAAAATGTTTTTGGTATACACTGTAACCCTATTGTGATATCATTCTTTTAACAAAACAACACATTGAATGATATTCACATGTTCTATATGTTAATTTGCTTTTCAAATTCGTATTTACGTTGTAATACTGTTGTGCTCTCAGTATGAAGTATATCACAGCTGGGAATTTTTTTTAAATTGCTACTTGGTGACAGAAATAAATAATCAAAATATAGTTACAGGAAACCC
This sequence comes from Rhinoraja longicauda, assembly GCF_053455715.1. NCBI lineage: Eukaryota > Metazoa > Chordata > Chondrichthyes > Rajiformes > Arhynchobatidae > Rhinoraja > Rhinoraja longicauda. The sequence goes on along the minus strand of NC_135962.1, from coordinate 9,003,666 downwards.
AGCAGAGGAGTATAATTGTGTTTCAGAGTGCATTCAAAGTTATGAATTAGAGGGCGCAGGGCATGGCTGGAATGTAATGGGGAAAAAAGTCTACAACCAAAAATTAATAGCTGAGAGGATGAACAGGCTTTAAATAATGAAGTAGAGACAGAAATGCAGAGTAGGAAGTGATAGAAAAAATAGAACTGGGTGTAAGAAAATAGAGGCACACTGGATTTGGTAACAAGGAAGTGGGGTGATGGGCTAAATATAAGAATAAAAAGGAGAATGATGACTGTAGGAAGCAAAAAAAAGTAAAGAATGACTAGAACTGTAAATTATGAGATGAAGAAGTGCATGTTACAAATGAGAAATAAGGCAAAGGCCCTGTGTTTGGCATCGGGATAAATTAACGTACAAAACTGCCTGCTATACAAGATCTTTTACAGCATTGCCAATCAAGGAGCCTCCGAATTACCAATAACTTTTCAAATATTACATGCTGTTGTTATATTGAAGTTAATATGAAACTGAAGCCTTGTGAACGAGCTTGTGGAGATGGTCTCAAACACAGAGACAACGTGAAATAATTTTATCTTGTTCAATCAAAGCTTCAAGTCATTCGGGTGCCAAAGTCCCACAAAATAGCATCCAATTAAACATAACAACTATCGCTGTTATAACATAGCATATTTTTCAATTACGTATTTAAACAGGCCTCTGCAAATGACATCAGATTAGGTGTACAGTTGAGAAGCTGCCATATTAGTTTTCTATGAGAAAATTGAGAATTTTAGCGATTACATTATTTATTTTTATGTGCATTCAAAACTTTTAATCACAGTGGTCCAGTATCAATACTCTCAGAGGAAAGGGAAGAGGTTCTGCCAAAAAAAGTCTGTTTTTCATTTTAATTGAAGGCTGCTAGTGGACCTGAACGAATTAAAAGATACCCATCTTTATGTGTAGGAAAGAACTGCAGATGCTGGTTCAAATTGAAGGTAGACAAAAAATGCTGGAGTAACTCAGCGGGACAGGCAGCATCTCTGGAGAGAATGGGTTACGTTTTGGGTCTCGACTCTTCTTCAGACAAAGAAGGGTCTCGACCCGAAACGTCACCCATTTCTTCTCTCCAGAGATGCTGCCCGTCCTGCTGAGTTACTCCAGCATTTTGTGTCTACACATCTTTATGCCTTATATTGTGAGATTTTAGATTAAGTGTGCTTTCACTGATTGATTGAATGCCTCCAACTGGATAAGATCTTTAATATCCGTAGCTCTCTACTTTGCGTAAATCCTGGCTTTACCTCTGTCCAGAATTTCATTAAAACTCTACCTTATTGTTAAATGATTTATTAAAAAATTCAGAGCATAATGCAAATTGAATTATTATGCAGGGTTCAGAGCTGATGGCGACCTTCAACACATAAGAATGAAAATGCAGCTGAATCTCAATAAGGTAATTTTCAACATACTTCATATTTAGCTTTTCCAGAACAATGTTAATAAACCAGTAGCAACCCTATCTTCAGACACCCAGCACCTGAGCTCTGCACTTCTTTTCTTAAAAGCCTCCATCCCTGTAAAACTGCTCTCTGATTAAGCTTCTTGTTGCCTCGTCTAATATTTTCTCCTTTACCTTACTTTGATTTTTGTCCTGATGTTGGGTCCCAACCCAAAACAATGACCATTCCTTTGCCTCCACAGTTGCTGCTTGACCAAATAGATTCCTCCAGCAGTTTGGACATTTTGCTCCAGGTTACAACATTCTCTTGTGTCTCCATTGATTTAAAAAAAATTGTACTTCTATAAAGTGCTTCAGTATATCTATGAAGCAGATAGGAAGCCTTCGCCATCCTCCCATTCCAATAACATCTGAGATATCCTCTTTCTTTAGCAAACATGATTTCCTCCCTGCTTTCATAGATGGATCCCTCACCTGCCTCTCCTCTGTGTCCCGTAGGTCTGCTCCCACTCCCACTTCCCCAGACTGAACAAGGATAGAGTTCCCCTGGTCCTCACTTTCACCTCACCAGTCTCCGCATTCAACCCATTTCCTTCACTTCCAACATGATCCAACCACCAGCCACATCTTCCCATTCTCACCCCTTTCCACCTTCTACAGAGATCACTCCCTCCAAAACTCCTTGGTACATTCATCCCTTCCCACCTTAACCATCCTCTCCCCAGATACTTTCCCCTGCAACTGCAGGAGATATAACAACTGTCCCTATGCCTCCATCCAAAGCCACCAACAGTCCTCACAGGTGAAACAGAGGTTCATGTGCATCTCCTCTAACTTCAACTACTGCATCCAGTGTTCCCGATGTGGCTTCCTGTACATCGGTGAGACGAAGCTTAGACTCGGCAACCATTTCACCAAACACTCAGCAAGGCCTGCAGGATATCCTGGTTGCTCTCCATTTTAACTCCTTTTCCCATTCCCACACTGACCTTTCTGTCCTGGTCTTCCTCCATTACCAAAGTGAGGCCACGTGCAAACTAGAGGAAAAACAGCTCATATTCCGTTTGGTATGAGCATTGAATTCTCCAATTTTAGGTAATTATGTAACCGTTTGCCCTTCCCTCTATATAACCCTCCTCGCCTGTGTCGGCCTATTACCTGCCAGCCTTTACCTCTACTCTTCCCGAAATCCAGGTTAGTCGGGAAGTGGTGTTAGGTAAATTAAATGGATTAAAGGCAGATAAATCCCCAGGGCCAGATAGGCTGCATCCCAGAGTGCTTAAGGAAGTAGCCTCAGAAATAGTGGATGCATTAGTGATAATTTTTCAAAACTCTTTAGATTCTGAAGTAGTTCCTGAGGACTGGAGGGTAGCTAATGTAACCCCACTCTTTAAAAAGGGAGGGAGAGATGAAACGGGGAATTATAGACCAGTTAGCCTAACATCGGTAGTGGGGAAAATGCTAGAGTCAATTATTAAAGATGTGATAGCATCACATTTGGAAAGTGGTGAAATCATCGGACAAAGTCAGCATGGATTTACAAAAGGCAAATCATGTCTGACGAATCTTATAGAATTTTTCGAGGATGTAACTAAATTTAGTAGAGTGGATAAGGGAGAACCAGTCGATGTGTTGTATCTGGACTTTCAGAAGGCCTTCGACAAGGTCCCACATAGGAGATTGGTGTACAAACTTAAAGCACACGGTATTGAGGGTTCAGTGTTGAGGTGGATAGAAAATTGGTTGGCGGACAGGAAGCAAAGAGTAGGAATAAACGGGTCCTTTTCGGAATGGCAGGCAGTGACTAGTGGGGTACCGCAAGGCTCAGTGCTGGGACCCCAGTTATTTACAGTGTATATTAATGATTTGGACGAGGGAATTGAATGCAACATCTCTAAGTTTGCGGATGACACGAAGCTGGGTGGCAGTGTTAGCTGCGAGGAGGATGCTAGGAGGCTGCAGAGTGACTTGGATAGATTAGGCGAGTGGGCAAATGCATGGCAGATGCAATATAATGTGGATAAATGTGAGGTTATCCACTTTGGCGGCAAGAACAGGAAAGCAGAGTATTACCTGCACTGAGCCACCTGGAGCGCCCGGGGATCTATGTAAGAATGCTCTTCATAGACTACAGCTCGGCATTTAATACGATCATCCCAGGCATACTAGTGGACAAGCTGTACAATAACCTGGGTTTCTCCCCATCCATCTGCGCCTGAATAAGAGACTTCCTCACAAACCGGCCACAATCTGTTAAGATCGGCCCCCACAGCTCCTCCACCATTACGCTTAGCATTGGCTCCCCGCAGGGCTGTGTGCTGAGCCCCCTCCTCTATGCTCTGTATACACACGACTGCACTCCTATTCACCCCTCCAATTCAATCATCAAATTTGCAGACGACACAACTGTGGTCGGTCTGATCACTGGAGGGGATGAGTCTGCGTACAGAGATGAGGTCTGTGCTCTGTCCGGATGGTGCGAGGCAAATAATCTAGCACTAAACACTAGCAAAACAAAAGAAATGGTGCTGGACTTCAGGAAACAAAGAGCGGCTCCCACCCCACTTCATATAAATGGGGAGGAAGTGGAGTGGGTCTCCACCTTCAAGTTCCTAGGGACCACCATCTCCCAAGACCTCTCCTGGACTGCAAATACCAAGGCGGTAGTGAAAAAGTCACAGCAGAGACTGTATTTCTTAAGATTACTTCGGAAAAACAGACTGAAGGAGAATCTGCTGGTGACCTTCTACCGCTCCACCATTGAGAGCGTACTGGCATACTGCACCATTGTGTGGTATGCTGGCTGCTCGGCTGCAGACCAGAAGGCCCTCCAAAAGGTCACCAGGACAGCAGAGAAAATCATCGGCTGTCCACTACCTTCTCTGAAGAACATCACCAGCTCGCGGTGTCTGAACAGGGCCAGAGTCATAATCAAGGACAGCACTCATCCAGGACACGAATTGTTTGTTCTCCTGCCCTCTGGGAGGCGCTATAGGAGCCTAAGGGCCAGGACAAATCGACTCAAAAACAGTTTCTTTCCCTGGGCAATAAGAACAGTGAACGGAAGTACATGAATCGACTACTCTCATTTTTTTAAAAAGAAACTTTCTTTTAAGAATTTTAAGTGTTTAACCCATTCATTATTTATTAGGTTTTTAAATTGGGTTTTATTTGATACTGGCATTTGTTGTGTTGGTTCGTATGTCTGTGCAATTGTCTTTGCACTGTCGCACTGTTATCAGCTGTAGCACTTCTAATTTCGTTGTACCTTGTGTACAATGACAATAAAGGCTTATTATTATTATTATTATTATTATTATTATTATTATTATCATTATTATTATTATTACTACTGCTACTGCTACTGCTACTGCTACTGCTACTGCTACTACTACTACTACTACTACTACCTGAATGGTGACCGATTAGGAGAAGGGGAGATGCAACGTGACCTGGGTGTCATGGTGCACCAGTCATTGAAAGCAAGCGTGCAGGTGCAGCAGGCAGTGAAGAAAGCGAATGGTATGTTGGCATTCATAGCAAGAGGATTTGAGTTTAGGAGCAGGGAGGTTCTACTGCAGTTGTACAGGGCATTGGTGAGACCGCACCTGGGGTATTGTGTGCAGTTTTGGTCTCCTAATCTGAGGAAAGACGTTCTTGCCTTAGAGGGAGTACAGAGAAGGTTCACCAGATTGATCCCTGGGATGGCGGGACTTTCATATGAAGAAAGACTGGATAGACTAGGCTTGTTCTCGCTGGAATTTAGAAGACTGAGGGGGGAATCTTATAGAAACATATAAAATTCTTAAGGGGTTGGAGAGGCTAGATGCGGGAAGATTGTTCCCGATGTTGGAGTCCAGAACCAGGAGTCACAGCTTAAGGACAAGGGGGAAGTCTTTTAGGACCGAGATGAGAAAACATTTCTTCACACAGAGAGTGGTGAGTCTGTGGAATTCTCTGCCACAGAAGGTGGCTAAAGGGATCAGGGGGTATGGAGAGAAGGCAGGTACAGGTTACTGAGCTGGATGATCAGCCATGATCATATTGAATGGCGGTGCAGGCTCGAAGGGCTGATTGTCCTACTCTTGCACCTATTTTCTATGTTTCTATGTTTCCAGCCCTCTTCACCCCACAATCAATTAGAAGAAGGGTCCTGACCAGAGCCTGTCCATATTCTCCTGAGATGCTGCCTGACCCGCAGAGCTACTGCAGCACGCTATGTCTTCTCGTCAACTGAAAAGGTAACCTTGATGCTAGTGATAAAGAAATTCCTGGTAGTGTTGGGGTGGAGGAGGTAGGAGAGAGGCTTATCGTGTTAGTTTGTAGGAGTTATTTTTTGCATGCCAGAATGGTCAAGATGGTATGGGGACAGTTTTTATGTACTTTCCATTTCAAAAACAACATATAAAAATCTGGTTGTTTTTAGGAGAATCAATTCTCAAATCTTTCTCAAGTATACACTGATGAGCCAAAATATTATGACCACCTGCCTAATATGCTTTTGGTCCTTTGTGTGCCGCCAAAACAGCGCCGACCCGCCGAGGCATGGACTCAAGACCCCTGAAGGTGTCCTGTGGTATCTGATACCAAAACATTAGCAGCAGATCCTTCAAGTCCTGTAAGTTGCAAGGTGGAGCCACCATAGATTGGACTTATTGATCCAGCACATTCCACAGATGCTCAATTGGATTGAGATCTGGAAAATTTGGAGGCCAGGGCAACACAGTGAACACTTCATCATGTTCCTCAAACCATTCCCGAACAATGTGTGCAGTGTGGCAGGGCGCATTATCCTGCTGAAAGAGTCCACTGCCATCAGGGAATACCATTGCCATGAACGGGTGTACCTGGTCTGCAACGATGTTTAGGTAGGTGACACGTGTCAAATTGACGTCTATATGAATGGCCGGACCCAGGAATCCCAACAGAACATTGCCCAGAGCATCACACTCCCTCCAGCGGCTTGTAGTGTTCCTACAGTGCATCCTGGTGCCATCACTGCCGTCGCACATCAATGAGCCTTGGGCACCCAACACCCTGTCGCCAGTTTGTGGTTTGTCCCTCCTTGGACCACTGTCGGTAGGTACTCAGCACTGCTAAGCACATTAAATGCCTTGCCGTTTCACAGATGCTCTGACCCAGTCGTCTGGCCATAACAATTTGGCCCTTGTCAAAGTCGCTCAGGTCTTAGCTCCTGCCTGTTTCTCCTGCATCCAACACATCAACTTCAAGAACTGACAGGTGCCATTGTAGCAAGATAACCAATATTATTCACTTCACCTGTCAGTGGTCATAATGTTTTGGCTCATCGGTGTTTATTAAATTTTTGACTACTGGTAAATAGGCAACATCTATGATGAGCTGTACACATAGTTTATTTGCAACTGAGACAAATAAATTATTCAGCATGTATTCATATGCACAGTGCAACAGTTGAAAAGTATTTATTTTTTCCAGGCATTGTACATTGTATTCCTTATCATTGGCAACTTGTCAATTGTCATAACTCAATTACAATTTGTATGATATGTCTGTTATTTGTAGGAAACTGCAAAAAATCTAGAGACAAATTCAGTGTGTGGCCAAAACCATGCCAGATGGAGTTCAATGTGGGCGTATTTGGTCATCTGCTTATATATTTTCTGATTTGTGAGAAACCATGAATAGGAGAGGAGTATCGAGTCTTCAAGTTCCATTAATTAAATCACATAAAGCTCGTCTGCCTACAAAAATCAATCAAAAAAACTAATGGAAAGGTAAATTTATCTCAAGGGATTGTCATAGGGGAATAAATTATGATTTGGTTCAGTAAAGTGTTGTCAGACTGTATTTGAATATAACATCAGTTATTCCAGCTTTTTGTGTCTATCATCAGTTTTGGGAACTTGTTGGAAAGAGTGCAGAAATGTTTTAACAGGATGTTACCTGGACCTGCGGACCTGAGTTTGGAGAAGCTGAGCAAGAATAGGGAGAAGCTGGTTAAGCTGGGACTTTTTTCTTTTCAGCGTAGATATTGTAGCTGAGGAGTGACCATATTGAGGTGTATAAGATCATGAGGGGTATGGATAAAGTGAACGGTCATAGTCTATTTCCCCAGGATAGAGGATTCTAAAACTAAAGAACCTAGGTTTAAGGTGACCGGGGAGATTTTAGAGGGATTTCCAGGGCAACTTTTTCACTCAGAGGTTAGTAATCTGAAATGATCAACCAGAGAAAGCTATCAAAGTGAATACAATTATGACTTTTGGACAGATACATTGAGAGGAACGATTTAGAGGAATATGGGCCAAAAATAGCAATTGGGACTAGCCCAGAACACCAACTTGGTCAAAATGAACAACATGGGCTGAAGAACCTATTTCCATGCTGTATAGCTCTGTGACTCTCTAACTGCACTTCAGGAAAGATACATTACCCTTGGAAAGAGTAGTGCATATTTTTTGCGGGGCTTGGGTCGGCCCACTGCGGACCTTTCACCGTCCGGCGCGGCCTGAAATAGGCCACAGGATTTCTCTCTGCCCGGCGGGGGCTTCAATGTCGGGAGCCACGACCGCCCCGATGTGCAGCGGCAGCGTATTCACCCGCCCCGAATTGCGGGGCTTGTGTCGGCCCGCTGCGGACCTTTCACCGTCCGGCGCGGCCTGGAACATGGCAACTTCAACAGCCTGACCGCGAGAGAAGACGGCATGGGAAGAGAAAAGACATTCTGGCCTTCCATCACAGTGAGGAGGTGACTGGAGGAGACTCACTGTGATGGATGTTTCTTTTTTTTGTTTTGTGTTGGTTTGTGATTGTGTGTGTTATTGCTTATTTTTATTGCTCTTATTGTTGGACTGTGGGTAATGGAATTTCGTCCAAAAGACATTTTTTGGATGACAATAAAGGCTATTCTGATTCTGATATTCACCAGGACAATTCGATAGCCTAGGGATTTTACTTACAAGAACCAGTTCAATAACATTTCTTTTATTACACTGAGTTTAAGGGATCAAGAGGTCATTTATTTAACCCAAATCAGGGTTTAAAAAAAATTCTTACCAAAGATAAACAGCAACTTCTGAAGAAATCATAAGGAAGAGAAGCATGTGACATTAGCCCAAAGGCCAAATTGTCTTCTCCATTGCCCTTGCTTCTCTCATGGGTTGGTAAATTACGGTTTCCATTTAAAAAAATGAACTTGCTATGTGAGTTTATATGTTTATATGGAAAAATGGTCAATTATAATCTCTTGATTTAAAGTATTCAATTGTACAAATAAATGTTTCACCTTTACAAGGATTGTTGCATACATTTGTGGATTCTGGATATAATGGGTAATACCAAAACTCTGGAAGATATGCAGAGACAAAATACGGGCAGGAACTAGGGAGAGTATATTGGGAGGAGTTATTATTGGATACATCCACATCTGGCATGTGGGAGTCATTTAGAGGCCTGTTGATCGAAGTTCAGGCATGTTCCAGTAAGCAGGAGTGGATAAGTAAGGGAATTTTGGATGAACAAAGAGATTGTAAATTTGGTCAAATATAAAATAGGGAACCACATGCAAGGTTTAAAAGGATGGAATCAAACAGGGTCTTTGAGGAATATAACGAAAGGAGGAAATAACTCAAACAGGTGATTAGAAGGGCCAAAAGCGGCCATAAAATGGCTTTGGTGAGCGTACTAAATAAAAACCCAACATAATCCCTACATAACATATACCTACATTAAAAACAAGAGAGTAAGCAGGGAGAAGGAAGGACCACTCAAGGATAAATGAGGGAATTTGTGCTTGAAGTCTGCAGATGTAGGTCAGGTAATTTGCATCTGTTTTCACCAAGGAGAAGGATATGGAGGACTGTGAGATCAGAGACTAATATGCAAGATTCAGCCGAAGCCTTGATGAAGATCTTTGTGTCTTCATTAGCGACAGGCAAGATTCTGGAGGACTGGAGAGTAGGCAACATTGTTCCTTTATTTACAAAGGGAAGTAGAGAGAAGCTAGGAAATTGTAGGCCAGTGAACTTCACGTTAGTGGTAGAGTAGCTATTGGAAAGAATTATTTGGGATAGGATATACTGCAATTTTGAAGAGCATGGCTTTGTATATGGCAGGTCATGTCTTATTAAATTGATTGGGTTTTTTGAGGTAACAAAAGTGATTGATCAGTGGATGTTCTCTACATGGATTTTAGAAGGGCAATTGATCAAGTCCCCCATGGTAGGCTGATTCAAAAGATTAAGATGCACAGGATTAACAGTGATTTGGTCTTATGGATTCAGAACTGGCTTACTGATATCAAACAGAGATGTATGGTGGATGGACAATATTCAAACTGGAGGTCTGTAACTAGTGGAATTCCACAAGGATCTGTGCTGACACCACTGCTATTTGTAATATATATAAATGACTTGGACATAAACACAGACGGGTTGGTTAGTACGTTTACAGATGACACCAAGATTGCTAGGATTGCGAAATGTGAGGAAGGCTGTCAAAGTATACAATGGGATATAGAACAGTTACAGAGATGGGTAAAATGTTAGATGGAGTTTAATCCGAGTAAGTGTGAGGACTCGTACTGTAGGAGTTCAAATCATATCATATCATATCATATCATATATATACAGCGCGGAAACAGGCCTTTTCGGCCCACCAAGTCCGCGCCGCCCAGCGATCCCCGCACACCAACACTATTCAAGATTCAAGATAGCTTTATTGTCATCCAAATTGGACGAAATTCCGTCACCCACAGTCCAACAACAAAAGCATCGAAATAGGCATTAAAATTACACAACCCCAAAAACACACAAAAGAAAAAACATCCATCAAGAAAACATCCATCACAGTGAGTCTCCTCCAGTCCTCTCCTCACTGTGATGGAAGGCCACAATGTCTTTTCCCTTCTCCTGCCGTATTAACACTATCCTACACACACGAGGGACAATTTTTACATTTTACCCAGTCAATTAACCTACATACCTGTACGTCTTTGGAGTGTGGGAGGAAACCGAAGATCTCGGAGAAAACCCACGCAGGTCACGGGGAGAACGTACAAACTCCTTACAGTACAGCACCCGTAGTCAGGATCGAACCTGAGTCTCCGGCGCTGCATTCGCTGTGAAGCAGCAACTCTACCGCTGCGCTACCGTGTATGGGGGAAATATACAATTAATACCATGACTCTTAACAGCATGTGATGTGCAATGGGATCTTGGAGTCCAAGTCCATAACTCCCTGAAAGTGACAACACATCTAGATAGAGTGGTAAAGGCATATGGTATGCTCGCTCTCATTGGTCAGCGTATTGAGTTATAAGAGTCAGGATGTCATGATGCAGCTTGATAGGACTTCAGTTAGGCCACATTTGAAGTATTGCATGCAGTTCTGGTCACCCCATTACAGGAAGGATGGGGAGGCTTTGGAAAGGGTGTAAAGGTGGTTTTCCAGAATTATTCCTGAATTAGCGGGTACAAGCTACAGCAGGGGTGTCAAACTACCGGCCCGCGGGCTGCATCCGTCCCGCAAAGGGGTCCAATCCGGCCCGCGGGATTATTTGGGGAAAAAAAAGTATATTCGCGACCATTTATTATGTATCTGTACGGCAGCCGCTCTCTCTCTCCCGCCGCTCTCTCTCTCTTGCGGCTCTCTCTCTCTCGCGGCTCTCTCTCTCTCGTGGCTCTCTCCCGGGATAGGCCAGGCGGTGACGCGGGCGGGAAGAGGCCAGCGCTGGGGAAGGTGGGGAGTCTCAGCGTTATTGTACCTGCACTCCTAGACCACTCTCCTCTACAATAATCCCAGAGCCCTACCATTCACTGTGTAGGTCCTGTCCATGCTCCCAAAATGCAATACCTCACATTCCTCAGCATTAAATTCCATCAACCATTCCTCGGCACACCTGCCCAACTGATAACAATCCTGCTGCAATTTTTGACAACTATCTTCACTATCTACACTTTTGTGTCAATTGCAAATTTGCTAATCACGCCATGCCCGTTCTCATCCAAATCATTGATATAGATGACAAACAGCAATGGGCCCAGCACCAAACCCTAAGGCACACCGCTAATCCCAGGCCTCCAGTCCAAAAAGCAATCTTCCACAATAACCCTCTGCTTCCTTCCTTGAAACAAATTTTTCTATCCATTCAGCACTCTCTCCTTAGATCCAGAGACAATGTCTACAGCTCTGCCATCATCAACCTTTTTGGTCACATCATCAAAAAAACTCAGATTCATGAGACATGACCTCCAATGTACAAAACCATGCTAAATATTCTTAATCGGCTCTTGTCCATCTAAATGCATGTTTTGCCTATCCCTCAGAATACTCTCGAGTAACTTTCTGACCACAGATGTTAAGTTCATTGGCCTGTAGTTTCCAGCTTTTTCCCTGCAGGCCTTCTTGAATAGAGGCAGAACACTTGTCACCATCCTGTAGTCCAGGACCTTGCCAATGTTTTATAAAGTTGCACCATAACCACCCTGCTCTTATATTCTATACCCTGGTAGTCGAAGGCAAGCATCCTTTGCACATTCTTAGCTATTTTATCTATCTGTGCTATGACTTTCACATATTTCTTGTAACATCTTCAACTTTGTGTTAATAAGGACCACATTACTGCAAATACTTTTAAATGGAGGAGATAAGTTGTTTTTGATCGGTATTTAGAGAATCGCATTTTGCCTCACACAAATCTATACTCTAGTTCTGCTGTTGACCAATCCTGTTTGGCCAATCATCAATATTTTTTAGCTTCTGTTACATTGGACTGTCGGAAATAAGTTAATTAGGATATTCCAATTAAATCCTACACATAAGGGCTAGATTGTGATCTAATTTCACAAAGGCGTCACAGAGGCGGTAGAGTTGCTGCCTTACAACGCCAGAGACATGGTTCAATTCCAACTACTTCAGGTGCTTTCTGTACAGGGTTAGTACGTTTCCCCTGTGACCATGTGGGTTTTCCCCAGGTGCACCAGTTTGCTCCCACATTCCAAAGATGTGCAGGGCTTCTGCAAATTATCCCTAATGTGGATTGGTGATCACTGATCGGCGCTGTCTTGGTGGGCCAAAGGCTTGTTTCCAAGCTGTATCTTTAAACTCTAAACAACAGACAGGAGGGAGGTTTGTTTGCTACCTGTCCATTCAAATAAGCTAGAAATTGACCTTTTCTGTACTGCTGCTAGAGATTTCTTGCTTACTATTATGATATTTATTGTAATAATTTGCAAAACAAGCAGTGAACTTATGCAATACTGTTAAGAGATCACCAAATCATTGAATCACTAAATAGCATTGGACGTGTCCACCAAGGTTTCTCTGTTTATTCACAAAATGCTGGAGTAACTCAGCAGGTCAGGCAGCATCTCGGGAGAGAAGGAATGGGTAACGTTTCGGGTCGAGACCCTTCTTCAGTCTGAAGAAGGGTCTCGACCCAAAACGTCACCCATTCCTTCTCTCCCGAGATGCTGCCTGACCTGCTGAGTTACTCCAGCATTTTGTGAATAAATACCTTCGATTTGTACCAACATCTGCAGTTATTTTCTTACACTTAAGGTTTCTCTGTTCCTCTATCTTCCCAGGAATTCTACCATTCAATGTATACACCCTAGCCTTGTTAGTCCTCCCAAAATGCATCACCTCACATATATTGGGATAAAATGTCATCTTCAATTGCTCTGCCCACCCTATGAACTCATCTTTATCATTTAGTAACCTAAGACTACCCTCCTCAGTAGCAACACAACACAATTTTCACATCACCCGTAAGTTTCCTAATTGCATCTCCTACATTCAGACCCATATCGTTAATATTGTAGCTATAACAATCATCAAGGATCCCAGCACAGAGGATTGACTTCATGGAGCCATTGAAAATTATGATACAGAACAAGGCTATTCAGAGATGATATCCACACTGATATAGCCTGGACAATAATCAATGGGCAATGTCTTAGGTTTCCCAACAAAGTCTAAATTTGTCAATTATAAACAAATAAAAACTTAACTCAAATTCAATTCTTAACTTCCTTGTCCCCATCATGTCTTAAACCTCAGAGGCTGGTGAAACACAACTTAATGGAGGTCTGGCATGAGCTATTTTCTCTATTCTCTGTTGCCTACTTCAAGCCCATGAAAAAATCCAAATGTTCTTGATTGGAAAATTTGTATTTCTAATGTGTGGGAGCTAGTGGGAATATGCAGAAGGATGGGAGAAGTTGGTGAAGCCTGCCAAATGATGCTATTGAAAGCAGATGCTTGAATCAGCTACTCATTAAAGTGAAGAAACAATAACACTGCATCAAGCCAGAAAAACAAAATGCAAAAGCAACCCAAAAAAGAAAGCTTCTCTGGTTGAAATCCAGGGAAGCAATGTAATTCTTAGAAAAATAGGTCATTGGTTTCAAAAGTGTGCCCAGTGGTGATTTTAAATGGCAAGTGTCATGAATTGTGGAAAAGGATAGGAAATTAGTTTGTGATCTTGGCTCAGTTATCGGTGCCATGCGTTAGAATCTGTTTATTTACTTACAACCAGCTGGAAACTTCGACTCATTCCTGCACACACATGATTTTAGAAGAATCATTAAGAATAGCTGGAAAGGCGATGAAGTCCTGCAGTTACTAGAGCTCGCAAATGATGAATCACCTCCAGTTTAAATTCCATTTGGAATATTTTGGAGGACCAAGAACCAAGATGGTGGGCATCGGTTATCACCAGCATACTGCTTTGAAAGTGAAATGAAGCCAAGTTTGATGAGGCTACTTTTTGGAAATAAAATATTTAATGGAAACTTTTTTTTATAACTGTCACAGTGATTGATTTTTTGCATATTTTATGATGTCTACATTTTGGGAATTTCAATGATTTGTAGATCTCTTGACAGAGATTACATCAGTTCACAACAACATGTTATGCAAATAATCTCAATAAATATAATAGTAAGCATGAAATCTCATACAGAAATCTCAATTTATAACTCATCAAATGGATAAGTAGGAAATAAACACCCCTCCTCCTGCCTTTGTTATCATGCAAAATTAGATCCTTTATGTATCGGATTTCGGGTTTAGATTTCGAGTTCAAGTTTATTATTGCCAGATGTATTGAGGTAAAATGGAAACCGCGCTTGTCTAGCAACGTATTAATTATGAATACATCAAAGGTTAGAGACCTCCTGTTGCAATTACATCGATCCTTCATAACTGGAAAATTATGAACATCACGTCTCCCTGTCCAAGGAAAGTGACACACAACATTGGCACACCAAATTGATCCCTGGTATAGGAGATTGGTCAAACAAAGAGAAGTTAAGAAGGCTAGGCTTATACTTGCTTGAATGTAAAGAAGTATACAAAGTTCTTAAGGGACTTAACATGACAGACTCGGGTATTTAGACCCATGGATCACAGGCACAATATAAATAGTTGAACATTCAAGATACATTTGAGAAGTTTCTTCATATGGAGGATTGTGAATCATTGGACTTCTCCATTCAAAAAGGCTGAGAAAGCAGTTACTTGATGTGTTCAAAGCAAATTGATAGATTCCTAAATATTAGCGGAATCAAGAGATATGGGGTTAAGTGCAGGAAAGAGGCAACCAGGCCTTAATTGAATGGCGTACGAAGCACAGCACTCTTGTAGAGTCTTATAGCACAGAAAGAGGCTCTTCCATCCAACTCGTCCATGCTAACCATGATTTATTTGATAGATACAAAATGCAGGTGTAACTCAGCGGGTCAGGCAACATCTCTGGAGAAAAGGAATGGGTGACGTCTCGGATTGAGACCTTTCTTCAGACTGTGAGATGGGGAGAGGGAAACTAGAGGTATGAAAAGGTTCAGAACAAATCAGAGCCGGTACTGATGACCAAGGCAAGGTAGTGCCCACAATGGTCCATTGCTGGCTGTGGAACAGGTGATAACCAAGGGATATAAGGATGCAAACAGTGGAACTAGCAGGACGACAAGCGTGGGAGAGGGGTGGAGAGTGGACTCCTATATATTGGCGAGATCAAGCAGAGACTGGGCGATCATTTTGCTGAACCCCTCCACTTGGCCTATGTGATCTCCTGGCTACCAAACATTTTAACTCTCCTTCACATTCCCACGCTGACCTTTCTGTCCTGGGCCTTCTACACTGTCAGAGTAGCTAGTCGCACTTGCTTGTGTTTTGCTCATAGACCTGTAAACAACTTCTATCCACGTACTTGACCAAATGTCTTTTAAACATTTTATCCACCTCAATAGCTTCCTAAGGTAGCTCGTTTCATACTACCACCACCTTCTGCATGAAAAAGATTGTCCCTCGGCTCCCCTTTGAATCTTTCCCTTCTCACCTTCTGTGGTGTATTATGATAAGAATTGACGAGTGAGACAGGTTAGCATACAACATATGGCTGCTTTACTTCAACACCACCAGAGAGTGTAATCAGGTATCCCACAATGCTTTATACCCAGAACTACGGCAAGGCTCAGCTGCCAAAACACAAAACTCAAAATGGTAAATACACCACATTACCCCCTTTTTAAAATGAAGGTAATCTTAAATAACTGAAATTAGCAAGTGCCTTATTACTAACAATAACCATTCCCAAAATTACTACTATGCAAAGTTACTTGTTATCACTAGAGACCCTCTTGTAGTTTTAACAAGTCTCAGTCCATCTGTGTGTTCATATTAATGAAAACAACTTAAACAACTAAACAGTCCTTCATGCCGAACATTTCCCCTTTTAAAAAAAAAAATGAAGCTTAAGGGACATAGCGGTCTGGAGGCTTCCTGACCCTTGATGATCGGCGTGGACTCAGCGGCGCAGCAGCTGCAGCTGTACGGTCCACAGTCCCTGGCTCGCTGCATGATGACATGTCCTCCGGCTGTGCGGGTTGGCTCGGTGCAGAAGTGTCAGTGGTTGAGTTTTCAGTGTCCTGATCCAGTCCATCTCCCATGACTCTGAATCTCAGCTGATCTCCATGTCTCCTGTAGGTGATGTCGGTGTCTCCTCCTTGTACTTTGTAAGACACCGGTCCTGTTTGATCCACTATGACTCCAGGAATCCATTTGCGTCCTCCCCCAGCCGTATTGTATAAATACACTGGGTCATCCACTGAGAAACACCTGTCTGCTGCACGGAGGTCATGGTGAAACTTCTGCTTGTACTGTTTTTTACGAACAGCGGCTGCTGTGTCCGGACGGATGAAATCCAGACAGGTGCGCACGTGTCTGTTCAGAAACAGGTCAGCAGGTGACTGACCAGTAGTGCAGTTTGGTGTACAGTGAGTTTGTAATCTCCACACAGACGAATGGTATGGTCCTTTTTTTCAACCGGAACAACGGGTGCTGCCCATTCACTATGTTTGACTGGAGTAATTATGTTGGCCTTTTCCAGTCGGTCCAATTCAGCCTCCACTCGTGCTTTCATGGCAAATGGCAGTGGGCGGCTTTTGCAAAACTTTGGGCGGGCCCCTGGTTCCACCAGAATTGTTGCTTTGACATCACGCAGAGTGCCAAGTTCATCTTTAAACACTTCAGCGTGTAACTCCAGTACATCCTGTATTGATGTCAGGTGAGGCATCTCCTTAATATGCTTTATGTCTTCCTGATGAGACTTGTCACTGGCATGTTTAATTTCTTTCCAGTTTAAGGTGAGCTTTTTCAACCAGTTCCTTCCACACAAAGCTGGTCCTGCTCCCTTTACCACAATCATTGGTAGCTGCTCACTCTGACTCTCATATTTGACAGTGGCTTCAAACTGTCCCAACACAGGAATAACCTCCCCTGTGTATGTCTTCAGTGTGACTTCAGCAAGCCCTAGTGGTTGCTTTAAAAAGGTGGTCTGAAACAACTCCTCTGAGATAATGCTCACGGCAGCTCCGGTGTCAATTTCTAGTTTGACTTCTTTGCCATTAACCACAAAACATGCCCGGTATGCTTGTTTACAGTTGTTGCCATTTACTAATGAAAACATTGGCAACACTATTTCCTCTGCCTCCACATACTTTGTGTTTTTATCAGTCTGTCGTTTATATCTGCTCTGTGTCGGTGCCGCCGCCACTTTTCCTCTGCATGCCCTTTTAATATGCCCGGTTTTACCACAGTTGTAACACTTTGCATCTTTAAAGCGACACACCTGTGGGCTGTGATTTTTGCCGTTACATCTATGGCAGTTCCTCCCCGTTTGCTTAACCGTGTGCGCATCCACTTTATGCACTTGGTTCGGACGTACCTCGTGTCCCCGCAGCTGCTGCGTGTCTCTCTCCGCAGTCTCCATGCTGAGGGCGATCTCAGTTCCAATCCTGGGAAAACGACTGTAACCATCCACCTTACCTACACCCCTCACGATTTTATAAATCTATATAAAATCATCCTCAGCCTCATTCGTGTGAGGAAAGGTCGCTGTCTATCCAATCTCTCTTATAACTCAAGCCCACCATTCTCGATAACATCCGTGTGAATCTTTTTGTATCTCTTTTTCCCGTGACACAAATCAATTCAAAATGAAATATATATTTAATTTAGAACAAGAACAAGGAAGATCGCAGTGACTGCAATAACTACAGGGGCATTTCATTCCTAAGCACTACAGGAAAGGCCTTTGCCAGTGTGATCCTATAAAGACTCCACAGACTTGCTGACAGAATATACCCTGACGCGCAATGCGGTTTTCGTGGAGGTCGATCTATGGTGGAGAAGTGGGAAAATAACTGCAGATGCTGGTTCGAATCGAAGGTATCACAAAATGCTGGAGTAACGCAGCGGGTCAGGCAGCATCTCAGGAGAGAAGGAATGGGTGACGTTTCGGGTCGAGACCCTTCTTCAGATTGATGTCAGGGGAGGGGGCGGGACAAAGATAGGATGTAGTGGGAGACAGGAAGACAGTGGGAGAACAGGGAAGGGGAGGGGAAAGGGAGGGACAGAGGAATTATCTGACGTTGGAGAAATCAATGTCCATACCGCTGGGGTGTAAGCTGCCCAAGCGAAATATGAGATGCTGTTCCTCCAATTTGCGGTGGGCCTCACTATCTATGGTGGACAAGATCTTCTCCCCGCTTCAAATTCAAGAGAAATGCAGAGAGCAGCAAACCCCATTATACATCGCATTCGTGGATCTCACAAAAGCATTTGATTCTGTCAGCAATTTATCAAGTGCTAGAGAAGTTTGGGTGTCCACCACACCTTCTAAACTTCACCCAGTCCTTTCACGAAAATATGCATGGTACAGTTCAGTTTGATGGTGCTACGTCAGAAAGCTTCCCCATGAGAAGCGGAGTGAAGCAAGGATGTGTCCTAGCCCCAACTCTGTTCGGCATCATATGTATAAGAAAATAACTGCAGATGCTGGTACAAATCGATTTATTCACAAAATGCTGGAGTAACTCAGCAGGTCAGGCAGCATCTCCGGAGAGAAGGAATGGGTGACGTTTCGGGTCGAGACCCTTCTTCAGACTGATGTCGGGGGTGGGACAAAGGAAGGATATAGGTGGAGACAGGAAGATAGAGGGAGATCTGGGAAGGAGGAGGGGAAGGGAGGGACAGAGGAGCTATCTGAAGTTGGAGAAGTCGACGTTCATACCACCGGGCCGCAAACTGCCCAGGCGAAATATGAGGTGCTGCTATCTGGACTACACTTCTTCCCACCCGGTCCCCTGCAAAAAGTCTATCCCCTACTCCCAATTCCTCCGTCTACGCCGCATCTGCGCCCGGGATGAGGTGTTTCAGACTAGGGCTTCCGAGATGTCCTCGTTTTTCAGAAAACGGGGCTTCCCCTCCTCCATTATAGATGAGGCTCTCACTAGGGTCTCTTCTACATACCGCAGCTCCGCTCTTGCTCCCCATCCCCCCACTCGCAACAAGGACAGGATCCCCCTCGTTCTCACCTTCCACCTCACCAGCCAGCGGATCCAACATATCATCCACCAACATTTCCGTCACCTACAACAGGACCCCACCACTGGCCATATCTTCCCATCCCCTCCCCTCTCTGCATTCCGCAGAGACCGTTCCCTCCGCAACTCCCTGGTCCACTCGTCCCTTCCTACCCAAACCACCCTAACCCCGGGCACTTTCCCTTGCAACCGCACGAGATGCAACACCTGTCCCTTTACCTCCCCCCTCAACTCCATCAAAGGACCCAAACATTCTTTCCAGGTGAGACAGAGGTTCACCTGCACCTCCTCCAACCTCATCTATTGCATCCGCTGCTCTAGATGTCAACTTATCTATATCGGCGAAACCAAGCGCAGGCTCGGCGATCGCTTCGCTGAACACCTGCGCTCGGTCCGCATTAACGCAACTGATCTCCCGGTGGCCCAGCACTTTAACTCCCCCTCCCATTCCCAGTCTGACCTCTCTGTCATGGGCCTCCTCCAGTGCCATAGTGAGGCCCGCCGGAAATTGGGGGAGCAGCACCTCATATTTCGCCTGGGCAGTTTGCGGCCCGGTGGTATGAACGTCGACTTCTCCAACTTCAGATAGCTCCTCTGTCCCTCCCTTCCCCTCCTCCTTCCCAGATCTCCCTCTATCTTCCTGTCTCCACCTATATCCTTCCTTTGTCCCACCCCCGACATCAGTCTGAAGAAGGGTCTCGACCCGAAACGTCACCCATTCCTTCTCTCCCGAGATGCTGCCTGACCTGCTGAGTTACTCCAGCATTTTGTGAATAAATCGATCTGTTCGGCATCTTCCTATCTGCCCTTCTGTTCTTTGCTTTTCCGACAGACACGGAAGGAATCTACCTCCACACCAGAAGTGATGGGAAATTCTTCAATCTAGCAAGATTAAAGGCCAAAACGAAGGTGAAAACTGTGCTCCTAAGAGAACTCCTGTACGCGGATGATGCTGCATTCATCGCCCCAACGGAAGTGGACGTCAAAGGCTAATGAACAGGATGCCTCATGCGTGCAATGAATATCGGCTGACAATCAGCATTAAGACTGTTGTCATGGGTCAGAGCACTCCGCTCCCCCCTCAAATCAACCTAAACACCACTTTACTGGAATCCGTCAAAAAAATCTTCTACTTGGGATCCACGTTGACTGACAGCCTCCCTTTGAATGAGGAAATCAACTCACGCATAGGAAAGGCAACAACCACCTTTGGGAGGCTAACCAAGCGGGCATGGAAGAACAGGAAACTCACAATCAAAACCAAAGTCACTGTCTACAAAGCTTGCGTATAGAGCTTGCTACCTTACAGTAGTGAAGCTTGGACGACTTATCAACATCAAGAGCGGAAATTGAATAACTTCCATTTTCGCTGCGTTCGCCGCATCTTGGGAGTTTCTTGGCAGGACAAAATCACCAACGAATCTGTCCTTTCTCTAACCAACATGCCTAGCATCCCTGTTATCCTCAAGCAGAAGCGCCTCCGTTGGTTTGTACATATACACAGAATAGACAATGGGCGTTTCCCCAAGGACGTGCTTTATGGGGAGGTTGCCAATGCTCGGAGACCAGGAGGAAGACCAAAGGACACAATTGAAAGGGATATGGCAAGCTTCAATATCGACACTGACAACTGGGAAGCGGCTGCCGTGGACCTCCAGGCGGGCATGAAACATTACGACAGTATGTGGTTCAAGACCCTGGAGCACAGGCGCCAACGCCGGAATATGGTCAAAGGCAGCAGCCACGGACTCCCCAGAACAACGACCAGAGACGACCTCACCTGTGGAAACTGTATATCTGCCTGTCATGGATAGGCCTAGTCAGTCACACAAGGAAATGTAACCACAGGTGAAAAATCCCCCTCTCCAAGGACAACGCCAAGTCGCACCATCATCTCCCGCAGATGGACGGATGCCAGAGAGATATAGTTAAAACTGTAGATGTTGCGAATCTTAAATAAAAACAGAAAACCCTGGAAACATTCAGCAAATTGGAAAGTATCTGTGGAAAGAAAGTAATAAATTCTGTTTCTTTTACCACAGATGCTGAGCGTGTCCAGCATCCTGTGTTTATGTTCAACAAATCAGCACGTGGACTATGTTTAGGAATGTCAAATGAGTAAAATAGTAATATTTTCGCCTCGCCCAAAATACGCCAGGTTATCGAAGTGTCACTTGACAACACGTGCTAGGGCGGGGCGACGCGGAACTCAATGTCGGGGCTCCGGCGGTTCCGGGGGGTGGGGGTCGCGGGGGGGACTCTTTATTCGGCAGCACAAAGGTGGCGGCTCCGTTTCAATGACGCTCACAATGGAAGCCGCGCTTGAGCTGGCAGGGCAACACTCAGCGATGACAGGAGTGAGAGGGAGGGCGATCCGGGGACACACCAGTAACGATTAGGGGAGATAAAACAAAAACTACCAGTGGATGGAGTAGGCCTGGTGAAGAGCTTCGGGAGGGCGGGGTTGTTCGAGTGATGAGGGCGCTGTCGCAGCTGACACTCGGTGCCTAGCCGGCGCGAGAGGGACCGTTGGCGGCTCGAGAGGCTGCGGTTACCTGGGCGGGGGTCACGTGAGGGGCGCGGCTCTCAGCGCGAGCACAGGTGCAGAGCCCCCACCCCCCGCAGCAAGTTCATGGCCACCGCCCTACCTGCATGATGTAGGGCAATTTTCGGCAACCGAGCCAAGCATTGCATCATAATGCGAGAGGAGCTAATCACATGCGGGCACCGAATGAGTGTGGGGTTGGGCTTGGCGGCGGCCGCTGGCTTCGGGCTAATGTACCTAGCCTACAAGAAAGGATGGGGGAAGAGGGTCTCCAGCAACAAACGTGTGTTTTGCTTGCGTGATCTGGACACCAAATTGTCAACACCACGATGCCACGAAGGTGAGCGATGAAGTTGGATGGGTTATCGATGTCCTGTGCACAACAGGATGATCAAGCCATCAGTGTCCTTTTCAGCAAACTACCCATTTGGTTTATGCTGTTAACCCACATCCCTCCTTTGCCCCCTCCTCATCAAACTACCATAGGTATTGCTTTAGGTGCGCAATGCATAAAAAAGCTTAGGTAGACACAAAAATGTTGGAGTAACTCAGCGGGACAGATAGCATCTCTCGAGAGAAGGAATGGGTGACGTTTCAGGTCGAGACCCTTCTTCAGCTTGCCATTTCTCCTCAAATAGAACACTTCAATCTATGTTTCAACAGTTGTAATCTATATATATATATATATATATATATATATAAAACTAAAACTCATTGTATATGCATATATGCATGTATATAATGCATATATATGTATATTGCATTTTAGTACGCTCCTGAAATACAGCTAAAATGGTACACGATAGCGCGACAGTTTTTGCACCACCTTACAATTGTCCTACGGTTCAAATGGTTATATTAAATGGTTATACTTTGTAAACTTTAAAAATCACCTTTTTAAACTTTAAAAATCCCTTTTCCACCTGCCCTGCCCATCAGCCGTGTTCGACGTCACAATGGGAACCCAAGGCGTCCGCGCCTGTGCAGTTGGGGCCTGTTGATCTGATATTTATGTAAGATGGCCATCGGATCCACACGTGCGCAGAACAAATGGGTCCGCGTCTGCGCAGTTGGGGCCTGTGGATCTAATACTTATGTAAGATGGCCGCTGGATTCGTGCGTGGTTGGGCGAGGGTTGCCATTTTGTGTTCAGCTCTAGCGCGTGCGTAGCTGTGGGAGGGTTGACCTTCCTCCCGTGGTGCAGTGCGAACCCTCCTCCCATGGTGCAGCGCGGCGTCAGAGAGAAGGCAAAAGAAGTAGCCGACAGGCTACTCTCCTGCTGCTGGCTGCTAGGGCGAGGGTGAGTGGCTCCCTCTTCCCTTTCCTTTCTCCCCCTCGCCTGGCCCCGGGGGAGACTCCAAGCAGGAGGAAGATGCAAGGCGCTCTACCTGCCGGGAGGTGTAGTCCCCCAGCGCCCTGGACCATCACCAGACTACAACGACAGACAGACATCTCTTGCAGGGGAGGGGGATGTGGGGGGTCTGATTGATGCTGGGTTGAGGGGGGGAGGAGGGGGGGGAATGTGGGGGAGGGTGTTAGACCAATGCAGAGGAGCTTTGGGCCCAATGGGTCAGCCTTGTTCTAGTCTATTTTTAATATGGACTGGATGGAATATGAGGAACTGATGGGGAAAATCAATCAATTTTGATACCTACATTTCAGCTACGACAAAGATGTGAAATCCCAATATACAAAAGTACTTTGGAAAAGTACAGGTTTGGTTATAATGTTACTAGCAAGTTTAAATCTCCCATTTTAATCAACCACCTTAAATTCCTCTCAGGAGTAATTTCCTACTACAGAATGACAATCACATGATTTTTTTTTAGGTGCAGCATTGTTTTATGGAAAATGGTCTCCTCCTGTAGTGTGGTGACTATTATATTGACCTGCATAATTTTCATTTCTTCAACCACAGTTTGAAGTAGAGGTACAATCAGAGATTGGAATTTTCAACATTGGGTTAGCCAATTCAGCAGGATCTAAGGAACACTTCTGTAAATGATACCCAGCTACAACATTTTTATCAGGCAAATACACGGTTAAGAAGGTTCAGAATGGTGTTGGTGCTCTTGTATATCATGTTGTAAATCAGTTAGGATTGACAATCCAATGGGTATAAAGTAGTGGCTCAGTAGCTAGCATGGGATTTAGTTTCTGCCAGTGATAATCAGAGTTCTTTACCTCCAGCCTGAATAAAATAATACTTCGAATACTGGATGAGTACAACAGATTTATTCCACAGTGGGGTTCTTCCCTTTAGGATCACCAGATACAATGCTAGTGTCTGAAAAGATCTCAACTGGGGAGAGGGAAAGAGCAGCTTATTGCAAGATTGATAACTTTTTATACAGAAAGGAAAAGTGGCGTTACATAGCAATCAACAACCAATTACAATCTAAATACAATTCACATGGTTCCAGAGAAAACAAAACCATTAATACAGGTAACATGCTTTTGGGGAAATGCATCAAATCACCTGGAGTGGATACAAAACTTTTCCTACTTTCACACACACCCATATAAGGAGTTGTTATTGTGGAATTAGGACAACGTTATCTATCCTCCCGCAGCTGCGTGGCCTTGCTTCTAATCAATACACAAGCTAACACTATAAAACAAGGGAGTCATTTAAGAATAAAGAACCCCTTTAGCGCCTGTCTACTCTCTATCACTCCTAGACGAATAAACATATTTCATCCCAATGATACATATTCTGGAACAAGCATCCATTTTACTGCTTTCTACTTGAAAATAAGCATTCATTTTATATTAGCTGAAACAACAACAAAAGTAACCATCTTCAACCATCTACCACAAAATATCAATATCTCTAATTAACTATACCAGCTAATAGCATAGATTATCACCAGTACTCTCATGAACTTGAGCCCTGATCCAATGTTACAATGAGTGATGAGTGGATATGATAATCTTCCTTCATTTGACGATGTTCGATTTGAAGAGAAATGCTGTTAATTTAGTAAGATTCTTCTCCTTCCCCCATAAAACTGCAAACTGGTGAAAGGCCTTTTTTGTTAGGTTGCTTAGGTGGTAAGTGGTTTGTTTGTTGTCTGTCAGAACATCTATGCATGAAGTGGATTTGGCCCAAAGTAAACATACTAACTGGAGGGATTCTGATATCCTCTCCATCCAGTTCTCATTTTAGTTACACAAATCACTGATAATTGGCTACGGGTCTCGACCCGAAACGTCACCCACTCCTTCTCTCCTGAGATGCTGCCTGACCTGCTGAGTTACTCCAGCATTTTGTAAGATAATTGGCTAGATAATTTCAGATGAGCAATTCCATTAGCAGAAAAGCAATGTAGGATTTGAATGCGGCATACACTTGCAAGACAGTGAAAGGGGAAGATCCATTCATCCCCATTCATAGACACATTCTGCTCAGCAGACTTTATACCATAGGCATTTGTTTTGTTGTCCTAGCTTCAAAATGAAAGGTGGATGTCATGCACTGACTTGTTTTATGCACTGAGCAAGTCTTTTGTGTCACTGTTCAGACAGAATTCATTATTGATGATCTTTTTGATTACTGTATCGGGATCAGCTTTTGAAAAACAACAGATGTGAACAACAAATTACTGACTGTCAGGAGGAAATTTTCCATCAATTGGCCAGTTCTACTCAGCAGTTTCTTGCAGATTATTAATAATTAGTCATGGACAAGTGATGACTAGATGCAAATTATGCAATATGGCTAACAAACCTAAGTGACTGTGTTTTAACCCTTCGGATTTGCTCCGTGATTGTAACATTTCAGTAACTTACAATTCCATGCGCATGACTGATGAGAAAAGCAATTGAGCCTGTTATACTTTTGTTGAAAGATATGCAAGTAAATGAGCATGGTCTTTTCTAAGGTATCACAAAATGCTGGAGTAACTCAGCAGGTCAGGCAGCATCTAGGAGAGAAGGAATGGGTGACGTTTCAGGTCAAGACCCTTCTTCAGACTGATGTCAGGGGGGGGCGGGACAGAGAAAGGATATAGGTGGAGACAGGAAGACAGTGGGAGAACTGGGAAAGGGGAGGGGAAGAGAGGGACAGAGGAGCTATCTAAAGTTAGAGAAGTCAATGTTCATACCGCTGGGCTGTAAGCTGCCCAAGTGAAATATGAGGTGCTGTTCCTCCAATTTCCGGTGGGTCTCACTATAACACTGGAGGAGGCCCATGACAGAAAGGTCTGACTGGGAGGGGGGTTTGAAGTGCTCAGCCACTGGGAGATCAGGTTGGTTAAGGCGGACTGAGCGAAGGTGTTGAGCGAAACGATCGCCGAGCCTGCGTTTGGTCTCGCCGATGTAGAGAAGTTGACATCTGGAACAGCGGATACAATAGATGAGGTTGGAGGAGGTGCAGGTGAACCTCTGTCTCACCTGGAAAGACTATGGGTCTTTGGATGGAGTCGGGGTGGGAGGTAAAGGGACAGGTGTTGCATTTTCTGTGGTTGCAGGGGAAAGTGCCTGGGGAAGGGGTGTTTGGGTAGGAAGGGACGAGTGGACCAGGGAGTTACGGAGGGAACGGTCTCTGCGGGACGCAGAAAGGGGAGGAGATGGGAAGATGGTCTTTTCTAAGGCTTGTTTACATTGAGCAAAGCCATTCCATATAAAGATAGACACAAAATGTTGGAGTAACTCAGTGGGACAGGCAACATCTCTGGAGAGAAGGAATGGGTGACGTTTCGGGTCGAGACCCTTCAATCTGAAATGTCACCCATTCTCTCCAGAGATGCTGCCTGTCCCACTGAGTTACTCCAACATTTTGTGTCTATCTTCGATGTAAACCAGCATCTGCAGTTCTTTCCTACACATTCCATATGAATATGTCACATCTACGATTGCAATCTGTTCACGTCCAATTAGGAAGTAAGGTGGGGGGTGTTCCTCAAAGATGGCAAAGCAGCCAGTGAGTAGCAGATGCATCTACCTTCAGCCAAAAATGTCAACTGGGTTATTGTCCTTGGCTGGCTTCTTTTATCTCACAAACTTAGAGAATTGGATTCACGCCAAATCATAACTCAAAACAATTGAGATTAAATGATCTAGAAAAGGCAATCAATGTTGATAACTCCTGACTATAGTGTGAATGATGTTGCAATTTATTGTTGTACTCTGTCTTTGCTCTTTATTATATCTACAGCTCTGGAGTTTACCTGACCATATGGATTATAGCTTGTCTCAGGACAATCCATTCCAGGCAATTATTGCCCCAGCTGTCCATGTTGCATTTTGGCCCAACCGTTCACTTACAGAACTTGGCACAACTTTGATTTGAACAAAATAATTGAATTCCCAAACAAATTGAAAGTAGTTGTTCTTGACTTCAAGGCAATAATCATATATAAAATAAGAAGTCCAATTATTATTCTTTTTTAATCTGGGTATCCCAATAAACCAACATTTATTGCGCATTCTTAACTGCTCTTTGGAAGGTGGTAATGAGTCAGTACCTTGAACCCCTGTAGATATTTTTATTGAGGGTGTTTTCATTAATGTTTGTTTCAGGATTTGGACCCGGCAACAATGAAGGAGTAGCATATATTTTCAAACTAGGATGGTATGTGACTTTAAGGAGAACAGACATTGGTGGTATTCCTTTGTTTCATTAGTCAGGGATTTGAGTACACACGGATTTGAGTATACATCAGTGAAAATATCAGGAGTGGTGGTGGCATTTAAGAGACTTCTGGATAGGCACATGCATATACTGGGAATGGAGGGATATGGATCACGTACGGTCAGAGGAGATTAGTTTAACTTGACATGTTCGGCATGGAAATTGTGGGCCATAGGGCTTGTTCCTGTGCTATACCGTTCTACGTTATACATCTGTTCCCCATGTCCTTCTGGTTGTACAGGCCTAAGATTGGGAGGTGCTATCCGAATAGCTTGGACAAATAACAACAGTGCATTTTTTTGCATGGTACAAACTGTAACTGGTTCAACTTAATGAAAGGAATGAACACTTTGTGCACTGGATAGCAGAGTGATCTTTGTCCTGTATTGGAACGTTTTAATTTTCCTCAGTGCTATTGAAATTGCACTCATCCAGACACCAGGAGAATTTTTGTCACACTTTTGACATGCCTTATGGTTAAAGGAAACTTCTTGGAGCATTCAGTAGGGATGTTGCTTGTTATAAGATTCCCTCCTCTGATCTCCATAAATTGCCATGGTATTTGTGTTTGAATGTTCAGTCATTGATCATGCACAGAAACAAGCCTTACCTTGCTAATCCCTTTGAATGCCAAGAGCAGGTGGCTGGACTCATTCTTGTTGAGGATAATTTTGGTTGGTACTTATCTGACACAAATGCTACTTCCCTCTTATCAGCTCATGTTTGGAGGTTGGCTGGATTTTACTTCATGCAAACATAGATTGCTTCATTTGCTGTGGAGATGCGACTGTAATTGACATTGGAGTTGAACATCCTTCCATCACAAAGTCAAAAGTGGAGAAAATCATTCATTATACAGTTGAAGGAGATTGAGCCCAGGACACTACACTGAAGAACCCCTGCAACAGTGCCTTGGTATTGATTGACCTGGGCTTTTCAATACTACATGCTGACGAGTGTTGGCCTAATATCAAGAGCAAGTTTTCCATGGGAAGATAATTATGTTCGATGGAGAACAATAGTCCTGGAACTCCCTTTCCAACTGCTTTGGGAGTACCTCATCAAAAATTGTAAGATATCAACACATTACCACTTCCTCAAAAGCAGTCAGGGATAGGAGTTAACTACTTATTTTATCCACAGCATCCACATGCCAATAAATAGGAAAACATGGTATCTTTCTAATTATTGGCCCAGATGCAATCACTGGCAAACCAAAATCAGAAATGTGCTAGGATCAAACCTGCACATAGTCCTTTATGTGGGGTCTTCTGAAATAATTGTAGCAGGAATTTTAAATTTTATAATGAAAGCCCATTTCAATAAAGAAAAATATTTACAACAAGGGGTGAGAACTGCTCTTAGGAAATTATGTCTACGCATAAAAGCATGGGCACCTGAGATTTTTTAAATATATGAAAATCACAGTCATACTTAATGGATAGGTAAGTCATTTCAAATCTTTTGTTATGAAGTGAAATCCATATCTTAATTTAGACTTTATTTTAGACTTTAGAGATACAGCTTGGAGACAGGTCCTTTGGCCCACTGAGTCCGTGCTGACCAGCAACCTCCCCATACACTACCACTATCGTACACATTATGGATAATTTACAATTTTATGGAAGCCAATTAACCTACAAACTGTATGTCTTTGTAGTGAAACTGGAGTGCCCGGAGAAAACCCACTCAATCACAAAGAGAACGTATAAACTCCGTACAAACAGCACCCGTAGTCTGGATCGAACCTGGGTCTCTGGTGCTGTAAGGCAACAAATCTACCACTGTGGCACTGTCCCATCCGTTTCTTCTTAAATTTAATTGGTCAAAAGATTAATGTCACATTTACCATTATTCAACCATTTACTTTTTCTTTGTTCAGTAAAGAAGGCAAATCGATCAAAAGCAGCAGATAATAACAGCAAGTATGAAACACTGAAAGCACAGCAACTTGAAATATGGGAGCAGTTAGATGTTATACTTCAATGTGTGAAAGAATTAAAAGAAGAGATGATTGAACTTCGGGAGTGCCTGCATGGGATGTCAGATCAGATTGTCGAAGATGTCAGGTAATCTTTTTTGTTTTTGTTTTATAATTTTCCCTGGATTATAACAATCTTATAGTTTACATGAGAAATCTTATGGTGGATACATTTTACTCAATGGTTTGAGTTGTAGGTAATTCAGAAATTTTGTATTTAAGTTGAAGTAATGTAAAATATGAATGTAAATAAGTTAAGTTACCATAATAAAAGAATACATTCTACATTGTTCTTTAACGTTTTGAAGAATGAACAAATAAACATATTGTTTCACCTTAGGTTTTGAATCGAGGTAGTACTATTTAATAGCTTTCTGGTGTAAGAATCTTTCAAGAAAACTAATTTTTGAAAGATAATAAAATTTTACATTGTTTGAAAGTGATTTGTATTACCTTAAAGAATAAAATACTCACAGGAACACTGATGCAACTGCACATAATATTAAATAGACTTTTAAGTATAAGGAAAATTTGACTAGTTTTGATTGAAAGTATAGCAGTTAAGGAAATTGGAATGTGAGAGTAAAATAACATGGTATATGTTATACAAAATCTTCAATTTTTAAGTAAAAAGCATGAATTAGGAAGAGTAAATGTAGGTCCTTTATAAGCAATGACATGTGAAAAATAATGGAGCATAAGAAAATGATAGAGACCCGAGTAAACAAATACTTGTACCTCAAAATAAACTGATGGAAGAATTTAGGGTGCCGAGCAGTATCTTTGGGGGCAAAGAAATGGTTGACATTTTGGATCTAGGCCATGCATCAGTTCTTGGAGTGCAGACAAGATAGCCAGTATATAGAAATGAGAGGGTGATGTGAGACATCTGGTAGACAATAAGTGAATAAATCCCTGCTCCCTGCACCAGCCCTCAGCCATACATTCATATCCCCTATCTCCCTCTTCCTGCCCTCCAGAGATAACCACCCTAGAAGTCCTGCTCGTCTTCTTCCTCAATCTTTAAACTCACGTTGCAGAACCTCCTTCCTCTTACTCCCGACGTCCTTTGTGCCCATGTGCACAACTACTTCTGGCTGTTCACCTTCCCTCTCGAGGATGTTCTGAAGTCGGTCAGTGACATCTTTAATCCTGGCACCAGGGAGGCAACAGACCATCCTCGAGTCTCGCCTGCTACCACAAAATCTCCTGTCCGCACCTCGGACAATGGAATCACCCACCACTATGGCTCTGCCCGACGTCTGTCTCACCGGTCAAGTCTCATCATTGGTATTGGAGCCACCGACCTGTCCGCCATTTGGACTGGAAGCATCTTGTGCCCCGACAGCTCTATTTGCCCTTTCGACCACTCCGGCATCCTGTGGGTGGTGAATACTGTGGAATTACTATTTAATGTTAAAATGCTGACAATTTTTTATTAACCTTTGTGATAAAGTGGGGCCATTATCGGAACTAATAACAGTAGGTAGCCCAAAGCGAGGTATAATCTCTTTCAAAATAAGCGCTACCGTAGTTTCAGCTGTCGCACTTTGCAGTTGGCAAAGCTTCAACCCACTGGCTAAACAAGTCTACAATTCCGAAACAATACTTATAACGATGCGCCCGTGGTAACTTTATAAAATCTATCTGTATTCACTCAAAGAGTCGGCCTGGCATTGGTGTCTCCCTTGTTCCAGAAGAGGTAAGAAATCCTCAATGTTGCCAGAGTGCACCAAAATTGTGGACGACTCCAAAAGCATAGTGGGAGTCAGTATATATGTTCAAGGATTTATCCTTGCCTCGAATACACGCTCGAGTAACTGCACATAAATATCTCACTGATGGATTCAATTACTGCTCCTTCCTCTTCTGCCTCAGCCCTCTCCCTTTCTTCTTAATCTCCTTCGGTTTCTAAGTCACTATCAGTCTCATCTTCTGCGGGGTGCCCTTTCCTGTGGGGGTGCTGTAACCCCCCAATGGGATCTTAGTGGGGGAGTTCCTGCTCCTAGGGGCTGGTGGCCAGGGGCATATGGGGGAGGTAGCATACACCATTCCCGAATTTGTTCCTCATCTCCCTCTTTTATAAACAGGGTCGCCATGCCAGATAAGGGGTCCCCAGGGTTATTTTGTTTAGGTGTCCCTTTTTGCATTACCATTGTTTACTATTCTGTTGGCGAACCGCATTTTTTTCTTAAATCTTTTTTGCCTGCTCATCATGCCATTGGCACTCCGCCTGTTATACATCCCAACCTTTCAGCATGCCTTCCTTTGTACGTAACACTATCCATCTATGGCTAGCATTATCCATCCATCTCTTATGCCGAGTCGCATCCCACTTCTTCTGCACCTCATCTTTCCATTCCTTAATTATTTTCTTCCATTTCTTGCCTACCTATCTTTCCCATAGTAGCTTCTCCGTCTGCTTAATACTTTCTACATTCCATGTTCCCCCCACTGGCCAAGCTTCGTCTCCTAGTCTTGGTCAATGAAGCTGACAACTGTCTGTAATCTTTACTTTTTTCTGGGTCTAAGTAACACATGTGCTGTATAGGAACTCCACCATCACTCTTATCCATGGTCTGTCCCATTTTCAGCCCTCTTTATTACCACTAATTTACACAGACCCCACTTTCCACGGATCTCTCCTGGAAACTAGTTTGACAGTCTGAACTGCTCAATTCACAAAATTTATTACTACTAATCCAGAAAATTAATTTAATTGGAAAAAAATTATATTTGTTTCACAAGTCCACTGCTTGCACAATTCCATTTTTTTTGGTCATTTCTTTCTTCATTATCGATTACAACTTATTCCCCAGCACTACTGTTAGGGTCTAAGAGATTGACAGTTCCCTACTTCTCCCCCCCCCCCCTTACGTCAAGTTTGCTATCCTCGAATTCCATAGGGATAATTGCAGATTCTATGGAACTTTGTCTGTTAATAACCAGAGCATCTACTATCTGTCAAATCTGTCTTTCAAAACCCTAAGATATAAATTATTAAATCCATGGAATTTAAGCTTTGAAGCTCAGCAAGTTCACTACTATTTTCTGACTAATACTTAGTTCCTTCAGTTCCTTCTCCTTGCTAGAACATTCATTATCCTCGTTCATTATTCAGCTTTTTAATAAATCAATCGAAAGGAAGTGCATAATTAGGTATATAATTCAATTAAAACATTTTTTGAAAAATTCTCAATCTATGCTTTCAAGAGTTAAGTCAGGTGAAGGATTCTGCTGGCTTCTGGTTTGTGCAGCTGCATTTTTCACATATTGCCAGCAATAGGCTCCCTTGAGTTTTGAACTGGAGATTTGATCCAGATTGTGGAAACTAACAGAAAGCAATTTGGGATCTGCCTGGAAACGGTAGGGGAAGAATGTTACAAACAGTGTTATGCTCTGTATCTTGGGGATAACATTTTCCTTTCACTTGTATGACATTGATGGGCAAATTGTAATCCAAGTGCACTAAAATCCGTTTCTGATTGCTGAGTACAGCCACTGCTGTCAAAAGAGTTGCCAAGATTTTTCTGTCCTCAAAACTGATTGTGGTGGAGTACCAATAAGAATATATGAATGTTTACATTTTTAAAGTCCAATTGCCTGGTCCCGCACCTTTCTGTCAGCATATCCCCACCTCTTCTTTTCCTAATGCTACATCCAGTGCCTAGTTCATTTTCAGTGCCTAACTAGGTTAGTTTGATAAATCTTAAATTGAACTGGTTTCATTGTCGAATGTATAAGATGCATTTAACCGACTGCTGATGTCAGCCATTTTTGTAATGGTTACTGAGGTATATTCTGTGCCTTGACCTATATCCAGAACATTTTTATAGGGTTTTATAGCATTAACCTGTTTATCTATTTCAAACCATAGAAATTGGCAATATTCAAACAGGAAAATTAAGAATGCTGCTTGGTGTTTTAAATCTCTGGTCCCAATATCACAATGTTTTGTAATCTCAACGTGTAAGTGGGAATAGGAATAATACATGACCTCTATCTATGTAATGTTTGATAGAAATGTGCTTGGTGCGTTTAGACACTCAGATAGTTCTAACATGAAATACCAAATAATTTGCAATTCAAAATAAAATGAGGTTGGTGAGTGTTATGCAGTTTAATTTTGTTTGACTACCTTTTCCAGAACTTTAAGCTAGGTTTAAGGAAGAAAGTTAAACACTTCAGTACTATAGTTTAATTAAATGAAAATGACTTCTAACGAAATTCCCATTATGTTCTTGTTCTTAAAGAATGACTGAATTTTCATTTGGGATGTAAGATTCTTGCTGGAATAACAATAAGGTGCTTCCTTTCTTGTTCTATGTAGGATCTCATTACCCGTATGTAGGATCTTAATGTGGAAAATGAAATTATGTACTAAGTTAAGTTGTGTTTAACAAAGGTCAAATTTAGAACAAAACGATAAAGTCGCAGGGAAGAAGAAAAAAGGACCTCGGAGAGAAAGAAGTAATTCTGTTGAATCAAACTCCATCTATTTCACAGCCAGCACTGGGACTAAGAGCAATGCTGAAACAGAGAGTGAAGGAGGGTGAGTAAAGTTTTACACTGAAATGTGATTAAAGATAGTAATTCAGCATGGAAACAGGCTATTTGGCCCAACTTGCCCATGCCCTACCCAGATGCCCTATCTTCGCTAGTTCCATCTACCCATGCTTGACCCACTTTCCCCCTAAAACTTTCCTATGCATGCACCTGTCCAAATATCTTGTAAATTTTGTTATAGTACCTGCCTCAACTATATGCTCTGGCAGCTCATTCTGTATACCCACTATCCTCTGTGTGGAAGAAAAAGATGCCCTTGTGTTCCTATTAAATCTTTCCCTCTCACCTTAAACCTATGTCCTCTGGTCATTGATTTCCTGACTCTGAGTAAAAGATTCTGTTCATTCACTCTATCTATTCCCTTCATAATTTTATAGATCTCTATATGATCACCCCCCCCCCCCAGTCTACTGCACTCCAAGAAATAAAGTCCAAGCCAGAATAACTTTGCACTATAGCTCAGGCCCTTGAGTCATAGCAACATCCTTGCAAATTGTTTGTGCACTCTTTCCAGCTTAATTACATTCTTCATATAGCAGGGTGACAAAAATTGAATACAACATTCCAAATGCTTCCTCACCACTGTGTTGTACAACTGTAACATAACATTCCAACTTTTACACTTGATGCTCTGACTGATGAAGGTCAATGTACTGAAAGCCTTCTTGACCACTGCCACTTTCGGAGAACTCTATATGTGCACTCCTAGATTCTTCTGCCTTACAACACTTCCTGGGGCCCTGCCATTGATTGAAGGTCTTGCCCTGGTTTGACTTCGCAAAATACAACACCTCATACGTATCTGTATTAAACTCCATTAACCATTCCTCGGCCCACTTTCTCAGCTGATCAAGACTTACCATCCATGTGTCTCGTTAATGAACTGAGAAATACAAAATCACTGACTTATGCCATTGGGTACTCTTAGTCCATGCAACATAAATATTAGAAGTTTTGGATATCAGAAAGTTTACTAACCATTCATAACAATGTGATCATGTGAAATATTAACTTTATTTCTAACAGACTTTGCCTGATTTGCTGAGTATTTCCATCATTTTCTTATGTGATTTGACAAGGTACATATAGAGATGATGTTTCTTCTGCTTGGAATATCTAGAACCAGGGATCACAAACTCAAAATAAGGGGTTGGTCACTCAGGGCAGAGTTAAGAAGGAATTTCGTCACCTAGATGGGAGTGAATCTTTGGAATTCTTTGCCTCAGCAAGCTGTGGAAAGTTAGTTGTTAAATATTTTCAAGGCAAAATCAGTAGATTTCTGGATGTTAATGAAACAGAGGGACATGAGATTAGTATTGGAAAGTTCTTGGAAAGAGATGAAGGAGCTGAGGATAGGGTAATGAGGAAAGAGTGAGCGAAACATGGAGATAATACAATAGTTCAATAGTGAAAACATTAATTTCTGGTACCTAATAGTAGAAATTATTCTTATGGGAAGAAAAAGTAGAGGATGGAAATTGAAAGAGCTTGAAATTAGTTACTACATAGCACATGTGGATATTGAGATAGTGTGACAAGGGAACAGGTTCAAGGATCTGACTAGTAGAACAGAAAAAGGCTCACTCGTCCATTTAGTTACAAATCAGATTTATTGGCAAGAGAGAGACCAAAAACAATACTTCTTGGTCTGCGCTGAGACCGTTTTACAGCAGCACACCTCCCTCTCTTTGCCTCTGTCCGCAGTGCTGATCGCGACCCAGCCCATTGGTGAATCACTCTCGTAAAAGAACTAACTCATGGCATACCTTTATACAGGCAGAAATCAGCCGTTGAAATAACTGCCGTTAAGTCCTGGCCAATAGCGCTGCTTCCAAAGTCAAACTGCAACCAATGGCAGGGGCCTGCATCGGAGCGAGGCCCTTCCTCCCCAAACACCCCCCCCCCCCCCCGGAAACAATGCACTAGCTGCCGCAGACTTGGCTCGCGAGGTAATACACATAGTGCTATCAGCCGTAGACTTGGCATGCGAGGTAATACACACGGCGCTACCGGCTGCAGACTTGGCGTGCAAGGTAATACACACCGTGCTATCGGCCGCAGACTTGGCGCATGAGGTAATACACACGGCACTACCGGCCGCAGACTTGGTGCATGAGGTAATATACACGGCGCTACTGGCCGCAGACTTGGCGCCCGAAGTATTACACGCAGTGCTACCAGCCGCAGACTTGGTGCATGAGGTAATACACACGGCGCTACTGGCCGCAGACTTGGCGCCCCAAGTAATACACGCAGCGCTACCAGCCGCAGACTTGGCGCATGATGTAATTCACACGGCGCTACGGGCTGAAGACTTGGCGCATGAGGTAATACATACGCAACTACTGGCCGCAGACTTGGTGCATGAGGTAATACACACTGCGTGACCGGCCACAGACTTGGCATGTAAAGGTTTAAACAAAGCGCTACCGGCTTGGCGCGTGGAGACAAAAAATAAGTGGATATAAACAATGTAGGCAAAAAGGTTTGAGAAAGTGTATTTGAAGTGGCGATGGTGGTGATGGTTGGCAGAGACGGGAAATTACAATGGAAAGATCTTGATTAAGGAAGAAGGCAGGAATCATCATCGGCTTGTATGCATCCATGAAAGTTAATGACCTTTGCTTTAATGGGTACAATACAAAGCTCTAGTGTTGTTCTTTGCTAGAGTCCTGGATGTAATATTGCACCCTTGATTTTTTTACGGACCAAATATATGGTCTTCCTCTTGCTACAGTCATTAGTTTTTGGTATTAGATCTAGATCTAGGCTTGGGTGCACAGGCATTTCAGGCCTTTATGGATCTACTACACCTCTACCTCTTTTTGGTTGCCTTAACTCTGGTCAGATTGTCAAAGAAGCAATATGCACCTGTGATAACTTTTCAGTCATAGTTATAGTGGTAATGCTAGCTACTTGCATCGTTGTAAGAAAGCCCTTGTAAAATTCCATACATTTTCTGCAGCAGAGCAAATTAATTCAGTGTTAAAATCAGCTGTTGGTGGCTACATGCCATTTAATAAGATTATGGCTGATCTGATTGTAAACTCAACACCTTTCATACCCCTTTGTTGGTATTAATTTAACCTGCCTTAAAAAGATAGGAACGTGGTGAAAATAGGTTAGAGGAAAATTTGTGGGGATATGGGATTGTTATGAGAGCCAGCATCAACAAGGAGGCTCCTTTTATATCATTAAGAAATATGGAAACATCTTCTCCATGCCTAGGTTGTTAAGACTGCTCAAGATTGAGCTAATGTGGTGGTATGTTGAAACCTCTGGTTGTGATCCTGAAGTTCAATATCTGGCTAGAGCAGAGATGACTGCTCTTGGCTAATTAAAAAAATTGGTGTATGGAACAATTGGTAGAAGAAACCCAGCCAGTTGTGAACATAGGCCAATGATCTTTGATTGAATCAAATGTTGACATGATCAGTCTCAGCTTTGGCAAGATACTTGGCAAACTTCTCTGCAAGTAACTGTGTCAATATCTACAGGAGATGGAATGCAGAAAATTCGTAGAAAAAATGATTTATGCCACATGGTGGCAGTAAGTTCTCAGGTTGCCGCGCGGTGGCAGAAGGCTCCAGGGCTGCCCAGGAGACCCAGTGACCAGATGAAGAAAGACCCGGCAGGCCACAGCCTGCAGGGAGGAAGTTCTGAAGGCTTGCTCTTAGTTCCAAAGACTGGAGAGCCGAGGAGGGATCTGCTGCTGATGACGGACGTGAGGAGTGGGTCTTCAAGGTCGATTGCAGGAGGTGTGCCCGGGACACAAAAGCGGTCGGGCGAGGAAAGGGACAGGGTGCTGAGCTGGTTGAGGGTGACAGATGAGGCCCTGCAGCAGCCTGGGGCTTACCTGGATCAGAAGCCACAACAGTACATCGAGCATGTTGACTGGACTTTTTGTAAATGGCACCAAAATATGGCGACTCGTGCATGTGTGATCTATGCAAAAAGAATTTCACTGTGCAGTGCACAGGTGACAATAATGCACCACTGATTTCTTGTACTCCAGTTTGAATCAGCTCCGTACTGAGATTCAGTTGAGATTCATATTAAACTTGAGCACTTAATGTCCTGCTTTGATAAATGTGGGTTAGGTCTCCAGTTTGCCAAAAGGTAATAAAACTGACTTTGGATACCTTACAAAGAATCTGCTTTTTGAATGGAAATTG
The DNA here is from genome assembly GCF_053455715.1 of Rhinoraja longicauda. Classification (NCBI taxonomy): domain Eukaryota; kingdom Metazoa; phylum Chordata; class Chondrichthyes; order Rajiformes; family Arhynchobatidae; genus Rhinoraja; species Rhinoraja longicauda. The sequence goes on along the minus strand of NC_135962.1, from coordinate 8,965,450 downwards.
TATTTTTTGTGTGTGATTTTGTTTTTAAACCTATGTCTGATCCACAGTGCTAATGTTACATAGGAATTGGGTAAACTGAAGTATGTTCTGTTTAATTAGTTCCCTTTTATAATTTTAGCTTTGGTTATCATAATCATACTTTATTAGCCAAGTATGTTTTGCAACATATGAGGAATTTGATTTGCCATACAGTCATACCAATCTTCTTCTTCTTAAGCACTTGGCTCCTCTAGGGAGCATAGGCCATTGACAAATGTCCTCCACCTCACTCGGTTGTTGGCGGTTCTTTCGAGATCTTCCCAGTTGAACCCACTCCCAGACATTTCTGCCTGCACACCTCTTCTCCAGCTGTTCCTGGGGCGACCTCTTTTCCTTTTTCCTTGGGGGTTCCATTTCAGGGCTTGCCGGGTGATGTTTGTGGCAGGTTTTCTGAGGGTGTGACCAATCCAACTCCATTTTCTCTTTCGAATTTGTAAGTCAATGGGATCCTGGCTTGTTCTTTTCCACAGGTCCACATTGCTTACTTTGTCTCTCCTCCAGATGTTTAGTATTCTCCTGAGGCAGGTGTTAATGAATGTTTGCAGCCTGTTGTGTGTTTTGTTGTTTTCCATGTCTCTGATCCATACAGCATCACCTGCTTCACATTTGAATTAAATATGCATATTTTGGTGTTGATTGAGATGTATTTTGAACTCCAGATCTTCCTGAGCATGTTAAACACCACCTTATTGATTCTGCTTTTTATGTATGCGTCCACAACACTGCCTAGGTATGTGAGTGTTTCTACCTCCTCCAGGGCAGTGCTGTGCATGAGGATAGGGTTGCTGGTTTTGGAGTGGATCTTCATCACCTGTGTCTTTGCTGTATTGGGTGTAAGACCAAGGAGAGCTTGTAAGAGTCTTCTCCTGCATTTGTATCTGTGTGTGTGAAAGGAGAGTTATGCTGTCTGCAAAGTCAAGGTCATCTAGCTGTTCCCACATTGTCCACTGAATTCCATTCATTTTCCCTTCAGTTATTTCCATCATGATCCAGTCAATTACCAGGAGGAACAGGAATGGTGACAGTAGACATCCCTGCTTGACGCCCATCTTGACACTAAAACTCTGGGAGAGCTGGCCTGCATGCATAACTTGGCATGAGGTTCCATCATACGAGTTCTTGATTAAGTTTATGATCTTGGTGGGAATTCCATAGTGGTCCATTAGGTGCCATAGTGTTGTCCTGTCTAAGCTGTCAAACGCTTTCTCAAAGTCGATGAAATTGATGTACAGGGACGTGTTCCATTCAATAGACTGTTCAATGATGATGCGTAGTGTTGCTATGTGGTCTGTGCATGAGCGATCCTTCCTGAATCCTGCTTGCTGGTCCCGTAGCCTCTCGTCTACAGCTTCCTGAAGATGGTTGAGGATGACCCGGTTGAGAATTTTACTGGGTACAGAAAGTAGGGTGATCCCTCGGTAGTTGTTACATTTTCTTAGATCACCTTTTTTTGGCAGTTTCACAATGTGTCCCTCTGCCCATTCTGTGGGTGTCTTTTCCTCCTCCCAAATTCTCCCAAAGAAGCCGTAGAGCATGTCTGTTGATGAGTCTATATCTACTTTAAGGGCTTCAGGTGGAATATTGTCAGGGCCAGCTGCCTTGCCACTTTTCAGTTGCTTGATTGCAGCCTCTATTTCTGATTTTGTTGGTCTATCACAATTAATATGTAGTGGTATCCTGGTTTTGGGAATATGTGACTGCACTGCCGGTGGTGGCCTGTTTAAGACTTCTTCGAAATGCTCTACCCATCTGTCGAGCTGCTCCTCCAGGGTTGAAAGCAGTTGGCCGTTCTTGTCTGTAATTGGTTTATTACTGTGCAGGTATGTCCCGGACAATTTCCTTGTGATGGTATATAACTCCCTCATGTTCCTCTGAGTCGTCACAATTTCTGCCTCCTTGGCTAGCCTCTCCACTAGTGTTCTCTTGTCCCTCCTGATGTTCTTTCGCACTTCTTTGTGGCATCTGTTGTACTCCTTTTGGGCCAAAGCCTGTTCAGCTCTTGTTCTTGAGTTGTTCACCTTCTCTTTGAACTTTCTCCTCTGTTGGATTGTGTTGAGGGTTTTTGGTGTTATCCACTCCTTGTGCTTTTGGGTCCTTCTCCCTAGGGCCTCCTCACAGGTTGAGCTCCAAGCAGTTTTAGGTGTTCCCACTCCTCATTTATTGTCCATCCTTCCTTCCTCCTGAGATGTTTGAGACACAGACCCATTATTTTTCATTCTGCTTTTGATGATTCTATTTTTGCTAAGAATTGAATTTCAATTTTTGGTTTTGAAAATCACTTTTTATATAGATTTTCTTTTCTCATAACCTCACAATATGCAAATGATTCATCCAAAGTTGACATTCTTTCTGGCAAGCCGGCATTTACTACTCTCCGCTCATTGGTTCTAAACTAACATCTTGCTCTTTCAGAGGGGACTAAGTGTTAACTAGATTCCTGAGTCTGGAATTACTTGAGCAACTCAGCAAGTCATGGAGTGGAATGGATAAGTGATATTTCATGTTTGGACCGTTCAAACTGCAAAAGAGTCGGTGTAGTTTGAAGAAGGGTCCTGAGCTGAAACATCGCCTATTCCCTCCTGTGTGTCATTGCAGGATTTTGTATTTTGCTCAAGATTCCAGCATCTGCAATTCCTTGTGTCAGAGTTTTAGAAGATTATTACTTTCTCTGTAACACCTCTTTTAGATCTCTGGGATGCAAGTTGTCAGGTCCTGGGTTTTTAATCTCTCTTTACATTCTCCAATATTTTCTCTTTAAATCCCTTATGTAATTCAATCCTTGTTTCTGTATCATTTTATCTACATTTATTGTCTTCTGGAGTGAAGAGAGATACAATGGTTACTGTCTCAGCCAACTCATTATATAGTTTCTTTTATTTTGTAATTTAATTTTGCTTTTTTTCTTTATAGACAGTGAAGCAATTGATTTTTATTTGCTAATGCCCTGATTTATTTTCATCTCAAATATCATCTGTCATATTTTTTGTCATCTATTGCTGCTAAAACTCTTCATCTTTGGGTTTACATTCTCTTGGCAACATAAGAAACTTCTTTTCACTCTAGTCCAATCATGTAGTTAGTACTTATCCTGTGGAAATCAGTTAGACTCGGATGGGTCATTTCTCTCAGAGGTCTTGAGATTCCCAGAATCTCAGAGATTTTGAGATGTTGTTTCATAATGATATGCAAGTTAATTGAGAATTTAAATATTTTCTGCTGGGAAACATTTTAATCTAATTTCCCAATCTACCTAGCCTAACACAATTCTTATAACTATTAAACCAGGTTTATTTGACATCAAGTATGTAATTTCTGCTTTGTCTATTTCTTTCAAACTATATAAAAGTTTCTTCATGTAGTTAGTACTTATCCTGTGGAAATCTTAGAGATTATTCTCACCAGACTACCCTAGGTAAAGTCCAGGTCAGCCTAATCCTCATCTGATTTCATGACACTTTGTTCTACAAAGCTCTTCCAAGTTGATTCAATGAACTCGTCCTCTGAATTGCTTTAAGGTTAAAGTTCCTTGCAATTATTAAAAAACCTTTGCCAGGAATTTTTCTTATTTCTTGATTAATATTTTGATCAGTTGTGCTAAGTTATCTCTTATCACCACAGACATTGAAGGTATTTATTCACAAAATGCTGGAGTAACTCAGCAGCTCAGGCAGCATCTCAGGAGAGAAGGAATGGGTGATGTTTCGGGTCTCCTGAGATGCTGCCTGACCTGCTGAGTTACTCCAGCATTTTGTGAATAAATACCTTCGATTTGTACCAGCATCTGCAGTTATTTTCTTACACCACAGATATTGATGTTATTTTGTGTTTTTCTAGGTCATAATTAGATGGGTTTTTACACCAGTCTAGTAGTTACACCAATAGTGTACAGAGTAAGAGGAACTAGCTGTGAAGAATGAGGATTTGCAGGAACTAAAAACAAAACCATGAGTTGATAAGGATAAAGACTGTCAAAAGGTTAGCTAGAATGCTGGACATGACATCTTGGAACAGGAGGTTATAAAATGTGGGGAGGAGATAGGGAGAGTAATATGGGTGATTCTATAATTTGCAAAATAGCTGGCATAGAAAGGAAAATAGAAATGAGATTCATGTACAAATTCCACTTGGAAAATATGTCATGAAAGCCAGCCTGTGATACGAATGCAAAAATGGCCAGGATTAGGAATGAAATAAACCACGTCATTAGAATTACTGGAAAAATAAAGAAAAATATGGTTTAGAAATGATTAAGGGTGAAATCATTACAAGCAGCACTTTAAAATAATAACAGATAAGCAGGCAGTTGAATATTTTGTGTGCCATTAAGAACAAAATAACTTAACATTGAATTCTCTCTATTGGCCTCTGTTGGAGAAAATTGTTTGTTTGACGTAGTGCGGTTCAGCACACAAAGACAATCTTGTAGCGAAGCGGTGAGTTTTTCAAACAAATTGGTTTATTCACAGTATGTAACAATATATACTGGGAAACATTGTGAGAGAATCCAAAGAGCTTCAATGATTCAAAGCACCCACAGCCTTTTTATATTCTCATGACACAATGGTTACATGCGGATTTTACATTTTGAAATAATTCATCAGTGATTGACATTCAACTTTATGTTCTCTCTTAATCAGAAAGCTATTCTCCCATTTGTCGTGCAAATGGGTGTTAAAGGTGACTTTTTATCTCACTATTAGTTTTATTGCACTTGACTAATTTATGACTTGTGTATCTTTACTCCTTCTGGCTATGTCCTATAATCTAATACTTCCCAAATATATAAACTGCTCCTAAATAGACCTTTAAGTTATTATGGTGGCCTCTTCCCATCATGCTTCTCCAATATGCAAGCTCTTGGGTTAAAAGTATTACAGACTTGCCCAATTTTACTTATTTCCAGAATTTCCTGCATCAACCCCTGATCGTGAAGTTCAGGAATGTATTAATGGATGGTTTAAATGGGGGCTTGTAATTTTTATGTTTCATCAATGTGCAGTCCTTAGATAATAAGATTGAGGACTTAAGGGCAAGTTTGCTTTCCCATGGGGACATGAGGGAATGCTGTGTACTCTGTTTCAGAGACATGGCTCAATCCCATCACTCAAAATTTAGCCTTCCAGCCTGAAGGTTTCTAGATCCATCGCATAGACCAGGTGGTGTCATCGAGAAAATGAAGCATCTGCTTCATGGTAAACTCTGCAGTGCTCAGACATAGCAGTCTTATCCAATACTTGCTCCGTGTATCTGGAACATCTAATGGTGAAATACTTTCTCTTCTACCTCCCAAGAAAACTCACTGCCATCATCATCATTGTAATCTACATCCTGCCCTCGCTAGCACTGGAGGAGCTGCACACCATTGTCAACTAACACCAGCAAGTGTAGCCCGACGCCTTTCCCATCAAAGCTGAGAACTTCAACAAGGCTAGTTTTAAGAAGTCCCATCCTACCACCTGCACATATTCTGCAGTACCCGGGAATCAAATACTCTCAACCACAGCTACTGCACCATCAAAGGTATCTATTGCTCCTTCACTTGCCCTCACTATGGAAAATCAGACCACCTGGCAGTGCCCCGCCTTCCCCCATATCGGCAGTGACTAAAAAGCACAAGTTCAGCAGTGATGATTGCACAGAACTAGTCAGGGATGGCAGAGGAGCAAGTCCACAAGTATTTTGTTGGTAAATTGGACGATGTTCAACGACTCCAACGGACCTGACTGAAAACACCACGGTTGCTACCGACTTCAGTAAAAATTGTGTGGAGTTTCCACCAAGACTATTAGAGTGTTCTCTAACCAAAAGCTTTGCATGAACTAGGAAGTCCGTAATCTACTGAGGACCAGATCTCTGTCATTCAAGTCTGGTGATACAGGGTCATATAGGAAGTAGAGGTGTAACCCTTAAGGCCATTAGAAAAGCAAAGAGACACTTTTGTTCCAAACTGGAGGATGAGATGGATGATTAGCAGCTGTGGTAGAGCTTGCACACCATCACTTCTTACAAGGCGAAACCAGGTGGTATCTCAAACAATGCTTTCCATGCTTGCTTCAAAAGGGTGAATATTGATTTGCCTCCTTGAAAACCACATAGCCCCTGCAAGATGTAAATAAATATCAGTCACATCTTCAACCTCTCATTACCAAGGTCCTAGCTTCTCAACTGCTTTAAAAAAAAGGCACCAATAATTACCAGTGCCCAAGAAGAGTAAGGTGACATGCCTCAATGACTAACGATCGGTGGTGATGAAGGGCTTCGAAAAGATGGTTATGACGCCTACCAGCTTCTGCCTTGGTAAAGACATATCCACTACAGTTCGCTCATAGCCGCAACAGATCAACTGGTGATTCGATCTCTGCACTGGACAAATAGAAAACGCACATCAGGTTGTTCATCGACTTTAGCTTGGCGTTCAATGCCATCATCCTCTCCAAACTAATCATCAAGCTCAATGGTCTCAGCTCATTGCTTTGTAATTGGATTATGGACTTATTTATTGGCAGTCTACAATCAGTAAGAATTGGCCTCCAACTTCTTTGATAACTTTGTTCACTCCTTCCTTGATTACTATTTACTATTTACACAGTAGCACCTCAAGGCTGTGTGTTCAGTCTTCTGATCCATTTTCTCTGTAGTCAGACACATCTCCAATGCTAATTTAAATTCGCCAACAATATTATTGTTGTTGGATGAATAATGTGCAAAAATAAGTCGGAGTACAGGAGGGAGGTTAAAATTCTGATTGGTGCCTAACCAACATTCTTGCTTTCAACATTAGCAAGACCAAAGAGCTGATATTTGATTTAAGGAGGGGAAAGCTGAGGATCCACAAACCTGTCTTAATCGGTGGTAGGACAATGGTGGAGAGAGTGAACAGTTTATTTCTTAGGCCTGCATTTCTCTGGAGATCTGTTGTAGGCTTAGGACATCAATGCAATTACAAAGAAAGCCCACCATTGCCTCTGATTGAGGAGATTCAGTAGGTGAACCCCCGGAAAGCATCGGCTCTGATGGCATACCTGGCCGTGTTCTGAAAACCTGTGCGTTCCAAGTGACTGGAGATTTTGCGGACATCTTCAACCTCTCATTACTAAGGTCTAAGGTTCCCGTCTACTTTAAAAGGGCATAGAGTCACACAGTACTGAAACGGGTCCCAGTTTGCCTATACCAAGCAAGGTGCTCCATCAACACTAGTCGTACCTGCCCGAGTTTGGCCCATATCCCTCTAAAGCTTTCTATCCATATATTTTTGTCTTTGTCCAAATATTTTTTAAAAGTTGTTATAGTTTCTGCTTCAACTACCTCCTCCGGTAGCTCAATCTACATACCCGCCACCCTCTGTGTGGAAAATGTTGTCCCCTCAGATCCCCATTAAATATTTCCTTCTCACCTTAGATCTATGCCATCTGGTTCTTAATTCCCCTTTCTGGATAAAAGACTCCGTGCATCTACCCTACCTGTTCCACTCATGATCTTGTACACCTCTTTCTGATTACCTATGCAAACAAAAGAGAGAAAACTACAGGCCTGCCTCAGTGTTTAGTAAGATTTTAGAGTCCACTGGAATTTAGAAGGATGAGGGGGGATCTTATTGAAACATATAAGATAATTAGGGGATTGGACACATTAGAGGCAGATAACATGTTCCCAATGTTGGGGGAGTCCAGAACAAGGGGCCACAGTTTGAGAATAAGGGGTAGGCTATTTAGAACGGAGATGAGGAAGAACTTTTTCAGTCAGAGGGTGGTGAAGGTGTGGAATTCTCTGCCTCAGAAGGCAGTGGAGGCCAGTTCGTTGGATGCTTTCAAGAGAGAGCTGGATAGAGCTCTTAAAGATAGCGGAGTGAGGGGGTATGGGGAGAAGGCAGGAACGGGGTACTGATTGATAGTGATCAGCCATGATCGCATTGAATGGCGGTGCTGGCTCGAAGGGCTGAATGGCCTACTCCTGCACCTATTGTCTATTGTCTATTGTCTATTATAAAGGATTTGTTTTCTGAGTGCTCAGAAGCACATGATCAAATAGGCTGAAGTCAACATGATTTTTTGAAGGGGAGATCGTGCCTGATGAATCTGTTAGAATTCTTTGAGGAAGTAAATGGCAGTATAGACAAACGAGAGACAGTGGATGTTGTTTACCTGGATTTTCGGAATGCCTTTGTTAAGGTGCCACACATGAGTCTGCTAAAGAAGATGAGAGCCCATGGTATTAGAGGGAAGGTACTAGCATGGATAGAAAGGTGGCTGAAGAAAGCAAAGAGTGCGAATAAAGGGGACTTTTTCTAGTTGACTGTCAGTGACTAGCGTGTTTTGCAAGGGGTAGTTTTAGAGCTGCTACTCTTCACGTTGTATATCAATGATTTGGACGAGGGAATTGAAGGCTTTGTGACCAAGTTTGCAGATTATACAAAGATAGGTGGAAGGACAGGTAGTGTAGAGAAAGCAGGGACTCTGCAGAAGGACTTGGACAGGTTGAGAGAATGGGCAAAGAATTTGGGGGGGGGGGGGTGGACCTCATTGATACTTACCAAATAGTGAAAGGCCTGGATTGAGTGGATGCGGAGAGTATGTTTCCACCAGTAGGAGAGTCTACGACCAGAGGCCATAGCCTCAGAATAAAAGAACCTTCCTTTAGAAAGATGAGGAATTTATTTAGTCAGAGGGTAGTGAATCTGTGGAATTCATTGCCGCAGACGGCTTTGGAGGCCGTCATTGGGTAGTATTAATGCTCCTGTTACTTAAATACGTACCTCTCATCCTCCTATGCTCCAAGGAATACAGTCCTAGCCTGCCCAGCGTCTTCCTATAGCTCAGGCCCTCGGGTCCTGGCAACGTCCTTGTAAAAATATCCTGACATCAATAATACTAGTGCCCAAGAAGGGAAGGTGATGTGCTCAAGATTACTGATTAGTGGAACTAGTGCTTTGAAAGGGTGGTTATCTTGCATATCATATCCTACCTTTCCAAGGACCTGGATCCACCACTATTTGCATACCACCACAATAGATCAACGGGGGATGTGATCTCGCTGGTTCTCCACTTTGCAATGAACCACTTGGACAATAAGAACACATGTGTCAGACTACAAGTTAGCGCTCAACACATCATATGCTCCAAACTTGTTATTAAACTCTTAAAATTGGATCCCTGACTTCCTCATCAGCAGATTGCAATCAGTACTAATTGGCAACAACACCACCTCCTCAATAATCATCAGCATGAGTATTACAGAGCCAAGTGCCCATTCCCCTGCTATACTCTCTGACTATGCAGCCAGAAATGGTTCCAACACCATCTTTAAATTTGTCGATAATACCACCATTGTTGGATGAATAATGGGCAATGATGAGTCTGTGTAGGAGAGAAATCTGAACAACAATTTGGCTCTGTCAGCAAGACTAAAGAGCTAATATATAACTTTAGAAGGGGAAAGCAGAGGATCCATGAACCTGTTTTTATCAAGTTGACAGTGGAGAGAGTAACAACTTCAAGTTCCTTGCTTGTAACTCTGAAGCCCAGCATATTGAAGCAGTCATAATGAAAGGTTCTAGTGCACAGTGCCCTCCATAATGTTTGGGACAAAGACCCATCATTTATTTATTTGCCACTGGACTCCACAATTTGAGATTTGTCATAGAAAAAATTATGTGGTTTAAGTGCATATTGTCAGATTTTATTAAAGGCCATTTTTATACATTTTGGTTTCACCATGTAGAAATTACAGCTATGTTTATACATAGTCCCCCCATTTCAGGGCACCATAATGTTTGGGACACATGGCTTCACAGCTGTTTATAATTGCTCAGGTGTGTTTAATTGCCTCCTTAATGCAGGTATAAGAGAGCTCTCAGCACCGAGTCTTTCCTCCAGTCTTTCCATCACCTTTGGAAACTTTTAAACTCCTGTCCCACTTAGGCAATTTTTTAGGCGACTACAGGCGACTAGGCTGCTGCCAAACGGTCGCTGGGGTGTTGCCTGCATGGTCGTGAGTAGTCTCCAAAGAGTCGTAGTGTTTTTCTGGTCACCGCTGGATTTTGAAATGTTTAAAAAATTTCGGCGACTGTTGGTTTGACGCCAATGATCGTAGCTTGAAGTCTCCTGACGTAGGCGCTGTCGTAGGTTGTCGCCAGGTGATGTAGGTTGTCGCTGGTGCTGACTTCGTTGAATTCCATTGGCAACTACCGACGTCCACCGGCGACAGGTACCAGCGTCACAACCGGATGCCAAAATGAGGTGAATTGTCTTCAGTTGTAGCCGACAGGGTCGTAGCTTGTCATAGCTTGTCGCGGGTAGACGTAGGTTGACTTCAGTTGTCGTAGGTTGTCGTAGGCGCGGTCGTAGGTAGACGTCCTAAGTCACGACGATTGGGTCGCCGGTTGTCGGTAGCTTGCCGTGGACTAGGTGGTAGGTTGTTGTAGCTTGCCGTAGACATTGTCGCAGGGGGGGTCCAGTTGCCAGTGTTTCAGCGACCTGCTACGACTATGACAGTCGCCCGCAGTCGCCTAAAGGAACGCCTAACTGGGACAGGCCCCTTATTGCTGTTTATCAGTATGAGGACCAAAGTTGTTCCAATGAAAGTCAAAGAAGCCATTATGAGACTGAGAAACAAGAATAAAACTGTTAAGAGACATCAGCCAAACCTTAGGCTTACCAAAATCAACTGTTTGGAACATCATTAAGAAGAAAGAGAGCACTAGTGAGCTTACTAATCGCAAAGGGACTGGCAGGCCAAGGAAGACCTCCACAGCTGATGACAGAAGAATTCGCTCTATAATAAAGAAAAATCCCCAAGCACCTTTCCGACCGATCAGAAACCATCTTCAGGAGTCAGGTGTGGATTGTCAATGACCACTGTCCGCAAAAGAACAGAAATACAGAGGCTACACTGCAAGATGCAAACCACTGGTTAGCTGCAAAAATAGGATGGCCAGGTTATAGTTTGCCAAGAAGTACTTAAAAGAGCAACCACAGTTCTGGAAAATAGGTCTTGTGGACAGATGAGACGAAGATTAACTTGTATCAGAGTGATGGCAAGAGCAAAATATGGAGGAGAGAAGGAACAAAGTTAAAGTGTTGTATTTGAATGCGCGAAGTATATAAAATAAAGTGGATGAGCTTGAGGCTCAGTTAGATATTGGCAAGTATGATGTGGGAATTGCAGAGACAAGGCTGCAAGAGGACCAGGGCTGGGAGCTGAATATTCCGACCTATCGAAAAGACAAACAGGTGGGCAGAGCGGGTGGGGTCATTCTGTTGGTAAGGAATGCTATTCAGTCCCTTGCAAGGGGTGACATAAAATCAGGAGATGTAGAATCAGTATGGACAGAACTGAGGAATTGTAAGGGTAAAAAGACCCTAATGGGAGTTATCTACAGGCCCCCAAACTGTAGCCTGGATATAGGGTGCAAGTTGAATCAAGAGTTAAAATTGGCATGTCGCAAAGGTAATGCTACAGTGGTTATGGAGATTTCAACTTGCAGGTAGACTGGGAAAATCAGCTTGGTAATGGACCCCAAGAAAGGGAGTTTGTGGAGTGCCTCCGAGATGGATTCTTAGAGCAGCTTGTACTGGAGCCTACCAGGGAGAAGGCAATTCTGGATTTAGTGTTGTGTAATGAACCGGATTTGATAAGGGAACTCAAGGTAAAAGAGCCATTAGGAGGTAGTGATCATAATATGATGTTTTAATCTACAATTTGAGAGGGAGAAGGGAAAATCGGAAATGTCAGTATTGCAGTTGAGCAAGGGGGACTAATGAGCATGAGAGAGGAGCTGGCCAGAGTTGACTGGAAAGAGACCCTAGCAGGGAAGACGGTGGAACAACAATGGCAGGTATTTCAAGGGAAGTGAAGGACAGTATAAAAATAAAAGAGAATAAGTATAACATAGCACAGATGAGCGGGAAGCCAGAGGATTGGGACTCTTTTAAAGAGCATCAGAAGATAACTAAAAAGGCATCCGTGGAGAAAAGATGAGGTACGAAGGTAAGCTAGCCCAGAATATAAAGGAGGATAGTAAAAGCTTCTATAGGTATGTGAAGAGGAAAAAAAATAGTTAAGATAAATGTAGGTCCCTTGAAGACAGAGACAGGTGAATTTTTTATGGGGAACAAGGAAATGGCAGACGAGTTGAACAGGTACTTTGAATCGGTGTAGGAAAGTAACTGCAGATGCTGGTACAAATCGAAGGTATTACAAAATGCTGGAGTAACTCAGCGGGTCAGGCAGCATCTCTGGAGAGAAGGAATGGGTGACGTTTCGGGTCGAGATCCTTCTTCAGACTGATGTCAGGGGGGCGGGACAAAGAAAGGATATAGGTGGAGACAGGAAGACTGGGAGAACTGGGAAGAGGGAGGGGAAGAGAGGGACAGAGGAGTTATCTAAAGTTAGAGAAATCAATGTTCATACCGCTGGGCTGTAACTGGCCCAAGCTAAATATGAGGTGCTGTTCCTCCAATTTGCGGTGGGCCTCACTATGACACTGGAGGAGGCCCATGACAGAAAGGTCAGACTGGGAGTGGGAGGGGGAGTTGAAGTGCTCAGCCACCGGGAGATCAGGTTGGTTAAGGCGGACTGAACGAAGGTGTTGAGCGAAACGATCGCCAAACCTGCGTTTGGTCTCGCCGAGAGATTGACATCTGGAACAGCGGATACAATAGATGAGGTTGGAGGAGGTGCAGGTGAATCTGTGCCTTACCTGGACAGACTGTTTGGGTCCTTGGATGGAGTCGAGGGGGGAGGTAAAGGGACAGGTGTTGCATCTCCTGCGGTTGCAGGGGAAAGTGCCTGCGGAAGGGATGGTTTGGGTAGGAAGGGGTGGGTGGACTGGGGAGTTACGGAGGGAACTGTCTCTGCAAAAAAGCAGAAAGGGGAGGAGATGGGATGATGTGGCCAGTAGTGGGATCCCGTTGGAGGTGACGGAAATGTTGGAGGATAATTTGTTGTATACGCTGGCTGATGGGGTGGAAGGTGAGGACAAGGGGGACTATCCTTGTTATGAATGGGGGAGGGGGAGCAAGAGGGAGCTGCGGGATATAGAAGAGGCCCTAGTGAGAGCCTCATCTATAATGGAAGAGGGGAAGCCCCCTTTCCTAAAGAATGAGGACATCTCTGATCGCAGATTTAAAATGGCAACCAATATCTTTAATCACCTATGGCACAAATGTAATGCTCTCAATTTGCACCTACCATCAGAAGGAAGGCACAGTGCCCTCCATAATGTTTGGGACAAAGACCCATCATTTATTTATTTGCCTCTGTACTCCACAATTTGAGATTTGTAATAGAGAAAAAAAAAATCATATGTGGTTAAAGTGCACATTGTCGGATTTTAATAAAGGCCATTTTTACACATTTTGGTTTCACCATGTAGAAATTACAGCTGTGTTTATACATAGCTCCCCCATTTCAGGGCACCATAATGTTTGGGATACAGCAATGTCATGTAAATGAAAGTAGTCATGTTTAGTATTTTGTTGCATATCCTTTGCATGCAATGACTGCTTGAAGTCTGCGATTTATGGACATCACCAGTTGCTAGGTGTCTTCTCGAGAGATGCTCAGCCAGACCTGTATTGCAGCCATCTTTAGATTACGCTTGTTTTGGGGCTAGTCCCCTTCAGTTTTCTCTTCGGCATATAAAAGGCATGCTCAATTGGGTTCAGATCAGGTGGTTGACTTGGACACTCAAGAATTGACCATTTTTTAGCTTTGAAAAACTCCTTTGTTGCTTTATACGTATGTTTGGGATCATTGTCTTGCTGTAGAATGAACCGCCGACCAATGAGGTTTGAGACATTTGTTTGAATTTGAGCAGATAGGATGTATCTATACACTTCAGAATTCATTATGCTACTACCATCAGCAGTTGTATCATCAATGACGATAAGTGAGCCAGTACCTTCAGCAGCCATACATGCCTAGGCCATAACACCCCACCATAGATGAAGTGGTATACTTTGGATCTTGGGCAGTTCAATAGACAATAGGTGCAGGAGTAGGCCATTCAGCCCTTCGAGCCAGCACCGCCATTCAACGTGATAATGGCTGATCATTCACAATCAGCATCCCGTTCCTGCCCTCTCCCCATAACCCCTGACTCCGCTATCATTAAGAGCTCTATCTAGCTCTCTCTTGAAAGCATCCAAAGAATTGGCCTCCACTGCCCTCTGAGGCAGAGAATTCCACAGAATTACAACTATGAGTGAAAACGTTTTTCCTCATCTCCGTTCTAAATGGCCTACCCCTTATTCTTAAATTGTGGCCCCTGGTTCTGGACTCCCCCAACATTGAGAACATGTTTCCTGCCTCTAGCATGTCCAATCCCTTAATAATCATGTTTCAATAAGATATGTCATCCTTCTAAATTCCAGTGTATACAAGCCTAGTCGCTCCAGTCTTTCAACATACGGCAGTACCACCATTCCGGGAATTAACCTAGTGAACTCCCTCAATAGCAAGAATATCCTTCCTCAAATTTGGAGACCAAAACAGCACACAGTACTCCAGGTGCGGTTTCACTAGGGCCCTGTACAACTGCAGAAGGACCTCTTTGCTCCTATACTCAACTCCTCTTGTCATAATGGCCAACATGCCATTAGCTTTCTTCACTGCCTGCTGTACCTGCATGCTACCTTTAAGTGACTGATGAACAAGGACACCCAGATCTCTTTGCACTTCCCCATTTCCTAACAACACCATTCAGATAATAATCTGCCTTCCTGTCCTTGCCACCAAAGTGGATAACCTCACATTTATCCACATTAAACTGCATCTGCCATGCATCTGCCCACTCACACAACCTGTCCAAGTCACCCTGCATCCTCATAGCATCCTCTGCACAGTTCACACTGCCACCCAGCTTTGTGTCATCTGCAAATTTGCTAATGTTACTTTTAATCCCTTCATCTAAGTCATTAATGTATATTGTAAATAGCTGCGGTCCCAGGACCGAGCCTTGCGGTACCCCACTAGTCACTGCCTGCCATTCTGAAAGGGACCCGTTAATCCCTGCTCTTTGTTCCCTGTCTGCCAACCAATTTTCTATCCATGTTAGCGCCCTACCCACAATACCATGTTCTCTAATCTTGCCCACTAATCTCCTATGTGAGTGGTTGTGTTAGACACCAAAGACCCCACACTAACATCGGGAAAGATCCTCACTGGATGGAGTCATACTTGTATTATGTTTGTAATAAGTGAGTTCGGTATCTCGACTGCTCTTGCCCAGGTCATAGGTCATTCGCGATAAGCATTCTCGCCGGCTGAGCTACTCTGTGTATACAGACCTGCGTTTCATCTGTATTTTCCAATTTTGCTGCTTCGAGGTAAGAAAATACTGCTTTCAAAATTATTAACTAGGTGTAATTATGGTTCATTTGTACAAAACTACGATGATTTTGTTTTTATTGCTTTATGCTTCAGTGAGTGAGCGAGATCGTGACAATGAATAACAAGCCTTTTTTATTGTGGAGTCTCGAGAATCACTTAGTCTGGAGAATAAGCGAGTTTGTTATCTCGCTTCTTCAGACTTCTGAAGGGTCTCGACCCGAAACGTCACCCATTCCT
The DNA here is from genome assembly GCF_053455715.1 of Rhinoraja longicauda. Lineage (NCBI taxonomy): Eukaryota > Metazoa > Chordata > Chondrichthyes > Rajiformes > Arhynchobatidae > Rhinoraja > Rhinoraja longicauda. The sequence goes on along the minus strand of NC_135962.1, from coordinate 8,949,844 downwards.
TCTCTCCTGAGATGCTGCCTGACCTGCTGAGTTGCTCCAGCATTTTGTGTCTACCTTCGATTTAAACCAGCACCTGCAGTTTTTCTTTCCTAGAGTTTGAAGGGAGGTGGGCAGAAACAGTTTCCCGTTGCAAATTTACATTTGGGGCTGTCACACACATTCTGCATCCACTTATTCAGGTGATACGTGCTACTCCCTCAGCCCAAAATTGCACAAATGTGCATGGCTTTGCCCAGTAACATATAAAACAAAATAAATAACAAAGTCAATCATATGTTAACTCAAATAGGGTCCTGTAAGCATGTCCATTACATACCGGTACAAGTTAAAATGCAAAAGAAAATGGTGCAAGTATATTGAACTACTTTATACAATCACAAGATTATAACAGAAAATTAGAATGTCAAATACTGATTAAAATTACACATGTACATGCAGAACTAATGCAGAAGTCTATTGATAGTTATAGAAATCATACATTTCATTTCATTCTCCCCCCCCCCCCCCCTTAAAACAACCCAATAAAGGTACCAACTTCAACGACTGAGTAAGAGGCTGCAGTTTGGCCGGGACCTCGAGGGGAGTAAAAAGTGCACTATCGGATCCATTGAGTCTGAGCTCCCGAACGAGTTCCTGGGAACACTGTGGTCCCTCGTCTGAGGTCTATCTGGTTCCTGCTGAGGTCCTTTAGACAGACAACATAGGTAAGACAATTCTTTGTGATATAAGGTGAGACATCACATGTGTTGATAGGAGAAAGAGGCTCCAGATAGAATTAAAAACCCACAGGGATTTGTTGATTACATCAGATCAACAGTTCATTTTGTTAAAGCCTTAGCACGGGACGTATCCTGCCGACTATGCCAATATTAAAGTCCGTTTTCTCTAGACAGACAACAATGCAACGAAGTTAGTGGTAAAACAGTAAAGTCTTTATTACGCCAGGTGAGAGTGGGACACAAGGTGAGCTGTAGGTGTCTGAAGACACCCAGTGCTGACCTCCCCACTCCTGCCTGGCGTAATAAAGACTTTACTGTTTTACCACTAACTTTGTTGATATGTTGTCTGTCTGGAGAAAACGAACTTTAACATGCATACATGCAACAGCTTAGCCAGCGAGAATGTTTATCGCGAATGACTTATGACCTAGGCATGCACAGTCGAGAAACCGAACTCACCAATTACTGGAAGCCAATCTTCTCAGCTCCAGGAATCAATGCAAAGTATTCTAGGGCAGTGTCTTAGCCACAATCCTCTTCATTAATGACGTTTAAATTATCTTTGGGACAATAGGGGGACCGTTTCTTGATCATACAAGAAATAATTATTTCCACATGAAATAATATACAACATCTAGATCTGAAGTAAGTCAGCCACAAAAATGCAGTGGCTGTTAGAGTGTGTGAGGCTGTGTTTGATTGCAATTACCTCCAGATTTCCCAAAGGGTCTCCTCCATCTACAGATCATGTCAAAGTGTAATAGTAGAAAACTAAATTGCAACTCCACAAGCAATGCTCGAGTCCAGGATGAAACCGTTCATTGAATTGGCACCACTTCGGTTGGATAAACAGCTACTGCTTCCAAGCTACTAAACAATATCTGCATTACATGCTATTTACAGAGGTAGTGTAACACCTCAAAGGTTCTTGAATACCACCAAAAACCCCATTCTTTGTCATCTATGTTGAAAGTATCATGGGATACAATCATTTCCCAAGTTGGAGATCTTTTTCTCCTGAGTTAATTATCTCATTAGTTAAAAGCACAAGTTCTGCTATTTGCATGCGAGTTAAGATCATAAGTGATAAGAGTAGAATCAAGTCTATGCCGCCATTCATTCATGGCTGATCTGTCTCTCCCTCCTAACCCCATTTTCCTATCTTCTCTCCATAACCTCTAATACCCGTACTAATCAAGAATCTATCTATCGCTGCCTTAAATATATCCACTGACTTTGTCTCCACAGCCTTCTGTGGCAAATATTTCCACAGATTCACCACCCAGTTAATGAGCCTTTTTATGAGTATCTTGTAACTTGAGTTTCAAATTTTGAATACTATTGGGAGAAAAGGTAGTAGTCATAACATTAACAAATGGGAGCATTGTGGTATTACTTATTCTAACTTGTTTTCATTCCCTCCAGATATACTACAGCTCATGGAGATTCCGATTATGATGATGAAAAAAAATCTCTAATTAGTTCACGTGATCAAAATTCATCTTCTGATAAACTGGACGAGTACTCTCAACTTTTAAGTGCAGCCAGTATTTTGCATGAAGGTGCAAATAAGGACAAAGTTAAAGGATTGAAGCTGCTATTGAATAAAACATCTGCTGTAAGTATTTTTTCCTGTGACTGTAAATTCTCTTCCTCAACTGGTCAATCCCAACTTTCTCTTTTCACCAGAAAGATGGGATATATTATTGAAAACTGAATTCAGTTACAATCAGCAATGAAAGAACACATTATCTAGAAGGGTTATAATAGTTCATGGTAGTTTTTATCATCTTTGATTTCATGATGACATTGTGTTCAATTATAATGTACTGCTGGTTGCTAATGTAGGAATATACAATTTAATGCTAAATTTCATTTTTGTGCCCTTTATAACAATTAGTGTAGATATTTCTTTGTTAATGCTAGCATTGCAGTATTGGACTTCTATTCTAATAATATAACCTAGTTTATTTTATCTAGGTTGTGGCCATTTATCAGTAACTGTTCAAGACTTTAGCTGACGGTGTTGTTTGTGAAAGTAATAACTTGCAATGGTTATTGGTATCTATCTTAAATAATTTGATGCAAAGAGGTATGTGCAATGACCATAACTTGGTTCTGAATGTCCTGATTGACGGTGACAGCATAACACCATGGCACAAGATCTTTGGGAAAGAGAGAGTGGGATGAAGGTGCTAGAAATAGAGAAGGTAATTGAAAATTCTCCACAAATCTTACTTTTGCTCCCAGGGGAGGATATACAAAGAATGCTTTGATAGATTATCGTTGCATGTTTTATGTAAGTCATGTAAATTACAATTGTCTTTCTCTTTTCTATTCTATCCACGGAACATATTGGTTTTTGTTGCTATACAGTCCTCTGGTATCTTGTTCAGGTGACCGTTTCTTAAACATAGAGAACTGTTGCATTATTAATGATGAGATTTATTTCAATTGTAACTCTTTCTTCCATCAACTTGTAGTTTTGCGTTTGAAGTAATTGGATAGTGATTTGTCTTGAATCCCAGCTGATTTTTCCAGTTCAGGAGCTCTGATGCTAATTAATTAGTCAACTGCAGAAGTCAACTAACTCAGTACAGATTATTTGGTTCATTTCCATAGTTTGGGATACAATACTCATTTCATTACTTATTGAAACAATGGGGTGGAAAGCTTTTGAAGAAGGGTCTCGACCCAAAACATCACCCATTCCATTCCAGGGATGCTGCCTGTCCCACTGAGCTACTCCAGCATTTTGTGTCTATCTTTGGTGTATTGCCTCAATGGTCAAGGATCTTAGAATAAGCACAAGACATTCTGAGAGGAGAGGGTGAGCACCTAGAGGTCATGGTTCATATTGGTACCAATGAAATGAGTAGGAAAGGAGATGAGGTCCTGCAAAGAGAATTTAGGGAGTTGTGTTATAGTTGAAAAGCAGGACCTCGGGTATTGCGATCTCAAGATTACCAGAAGTGCCACTTGCGCGTGAGATGAAGAATTAAACTGATGGACTGATGTGTGTTTAGTTCATTCCAAGGAGTATTATGAATAATATAGTGGTTGACTATAACCTCCCCAATATTGCCTCTCTTCAAATAAACATGGCTGTTGGACCAGACGAATTACAAAATGCTGCCCTGAAGATTGCTTCAGCTGAGTTAGCACCTGCCCTGCAGTTCATCTTTAAACAGAGTTTGGGCCATAGCACATTGCCTGAGGACTGGAAGAGAGCAAATATTTCTCCCACCTATATGAAAGGCTGTAAGTCCGACCTGGTTAACTACCGTCCCATTTCATTGACGTGCGTCTGTTGTAAACTAATGGAACACATCATTGACAGCCAGATTTTGAAATTCCTAAGTTCACAAACTGATGCTCAACATGCTTTTAGAAAATCCAGATCTTGTAATACACAATTAATTGCAACTCGTCACAAGTTGACTTCAAACCATAATAATCACAGGATGACTGACATCGCAATCCTGGCTTAAGGTGTTTGATGTTGTGCCCCACCAGTGCTTGCTGCTGAAGCTCAAGTTTGACGGTATTAGGAACAAAACACTTCTGTGGATTAAATGTTTTTTCACCGACCGTCTCCAGAGGATTATAGTCAACGGTTGTGCATCAACATGGAAACCAGTCCTGAGTGGTGTCCCTCAGGGCATTGTATTGGGCCCGCACCTTTTCATAAATGACATAATTGAAGTTGTTAAATCTACCACAAGACTGTTTGCAGATGACTGCACCATATATAAAGCCATCAATTATGTTGAATTATGTTGAAACTTCTCTTCAGTCTGACCTCACAAGCATTGTTAATTGGTCCAAAGAATGGGGCATGAGTTTTAATGCATCAAAATGTAAAGTGATGAGCGTGTCCAGGAAACGTAAACCAGGATCGGCAAATTATTCTATGCTTGGCGAAACCTTACAGGAAGTCACTGAAGACAAATATCTTGGTATCTTTATACAAAACAACCTGAAGTGGGATAAGCAGTCACATTATGCTGCAAACAAAGCCTCGAAGATGCTCAACTTCATCCAGAGAAACTTCCACCATTATTCCAAAACTGTTTTTAAAAAATTGTACCAAACAATAGTCCAACCGCACTTGGAGTAAGCCTCCGCTGCTTGGAACCCAGGTACTAAGAAAAATAAAGATGTTCTTCATAATGTTCAACGAAGAGCAGCCCGGTTTGTGTACAGCGACTTCAGATGACAATCCAGTGTAACCAAAATGCTCACCAACTTAAACTGGGACTCCCTTGAAACCAGCCGCCAGATGCTCAGATTGACTACCCTTCGCAAGATCATCAATAAGGACATCGACCTCGACGCTGACTTATACGTCAAAGAGAAAACAAGATCCAGAAGAAGCCACAACAAGCAACCTGTAGTTCAACAACACACATCTACTCCCTATATCCAGTCTTTTTTCCCTGAAGCAATTTCCCTATGGAATGCCCTCCCACAATCCTCTGTTGACATGCCCACCTACGCAACCTTCAAGACCTCCATCCAGGCCCACAAACAGCAAAGCCCCCGCTAGACCAAACCCACTCTCGTCAACTTCCAGTATAGTCCCTGGTGGACTCTTCGGAAGTGATGACTACAAGATAGAAATATATAAATGTAGATGGGTTGGTTAGTACGTTTGAAGATGACATCAAAATTGGTGGAGGTGCGGACAGTGAGGATGCCTGTCAAAGCGTAAAGATCAGGTGCAGATACAGGTGGAGAAATGAGGACATAGGTTCAAGGTGAAGGGGAAAAGATTTAATAGGAATCCGAGGAGTAACCTTTTCACACAAAGGGTGGTAGGTGTATGGAACAAGCTGCCAGAGGAGGTAGTTGAGACTGGGACTATTCCATCGTTTAAGAAACTGTTATGGACAGGTACATGGATAGGACAGGTTTGGAGGGATATGGACCAAGCACAGGCAAGTGGGACTAGTGTAGCTGGGACATTGTTGGCCAGGGTGGCGAGTTGGGCCGAAGGGCCTGTTTCCACACTGCATCACTCTATGACTGACTAAATGAAGTTTAATCTGAGCAAGTGTGAGATGCTGCAGAATCAGGAAGTCATGTTGCAGCTGTATAAAACTTTGGTTATGCCACATTTGGAGGGCAGGAATGGATTGTTTTCTCAGGAGGTTGAGGGGAGACCTGATAGGTCTTTGAAATTATGAGAGACAGTTAGGGTTGACTGTTAGAAGCTTCTTCCCAGGGTGGAAATGTTAAGGATTAGAGGGCATAACTTTAAGGTCAGAGGTGAATAGCTTAAAGAAAATGTGTGAGGCTGTTTTTGTTACCCAATGGGCTGCCTGGAATATGCTACCAGGAGCGGCGGTGAAAGCAGATACAATAGTGGCATTTAAGGAACTTTTAGATAGGCATATGGATATGCAAGGATGGGAGGGATATGAATCACATGCAGGCAGAGGATATTAGTTTACTTGGCGTCATGTCAGCACAGATATTGTGGGCTGAAGGACCTGTTCCTGTGATGTACTTTGTTCTTTCTCCATTGCTGCTCATTTTTCATTCATAGTAGCAGGAGTGGTAATGGTTTTGTTGTCAACAATTGGTTGATCAATTTTCTCGATTAATTTGTTATCTATTATTTTCCCAATTGCTCCTCCTTTTCTATCGTGTTCTGATTCACTTTGGCTTATAACAAATTTGTTATTTACTGACTTTATGTATTTTTTCCCGGTCATAGAAGCCATTGATCTGTAACTTCCAGTTTTAAGCATTAATTCCTTCTCCTTTCATAACATTGACAGGCTTGCTGACAATGTTCCAGTATTTTCTGTTTTATTTCAGATTTCCAGTAACTTGTTTCTTTTGATAAATATAAGCTGAACTCAGATACTCCATAGAATATAATTCGCCCGAAAAAAGCATTAATTTTTCCTGGATCTTTCAATATTATAACATATAACATATAACATATAACAACTACAGCATGAAAACAGGCCTGTCCGGCCCTACCAGTCCACGCCGATCATTCTCCCTGACCTAGTCTCATCTACCTGCACTCAGACCATAACCCTCCAATCCCCTCCTATCCATATACCTATCCAATTTACTCTTAAATAATAAAATCGAGCCAGCCTCCACCACTTCCACCGGAAGCCCATTCCATACAGCCACAACCCTCTGAGTAAAGAAGTTCCCCCTCATGTTACCCCTAAACCTTTGTCCCTCAATTCTGAAGCTATGTCCCCTTGTTGGAATCTTCCCCACTCTCAAAGGGAAAAGCCTACCCACGTCAACTCTGTCCGTCCCTCTCAAAATTTTAAAAACCTCTATCAAGTCCCCCCTCAACCTTCTACGCTCCAAAGAATAAAGACCCAACCTGTTCAACCTCTCTCTGTAGCCTAAGTGCTGAAACCCAGGCAACATTCTAGTAAATCTCCTCTGTACCCTCTCCATTTTGTCGACATCCTTCCTATAATTTGGCGACCAGAACTGCACACCATACTCCAGATTCGGCCTCACCAATGCCCTGTACAATTTCAACATTACATCCCAACTTCTATACTTGATGCTCTGATTTATAAAGGCAAGCATACCAAACGCCTTCTTCACCACCCTATCCACATGAGATTCCACCTTCAGGGAACAATGCACAGTTATTCCCAGATCCCTCTGTTCCACTGCATTCCTCAATTCCCTACCATTTACCCTGTACGTCCTATTTTGATTTGTCCTACCAAAATGCAGCACCTCACACTTATCAGCATTAAACTCCATCTGCCATCTTTCAGCCCACCCTTCCAAAAGGCCCAAGTCTCTCTGTAGACTTTGAAAATCTACCTCACTATCAACTACTCCACCTATCTTAGTATCATCTGCATATTTACTAATCCAATTTGCCACACCATCATCCAGATCATTAATGTAAATGACAAACAACAGTGGACCCAACACAGATCCTTGGGGCACTCCACTAGACACTGGCCTCCAACCTGACATACAATTGTCAACCGTTACCCTCTGGTATCTCCCATTCAGCCATTGTTGAATCCATCTTGCAACCTCACTATTAATACCCAACGATTTAATCTTCTTAATCAACCTTCCATGTGGAACCTTGTCAAATGCCTTACTGAAGTCCATATAGACAACATCCACAGCCTTGCCCTTATCAATTTCCCTGGTAACCTCTTCAAAAAATTCAAGAAGATTAGTCAAACATGACCTTCCAGGCACAAATCCATGTTGACTGTTTCTAATCAGGCCTTGATTATCCAAATAATTATATATATTGTCCCTAAGTATCTTTTCCATTAATTTTCCCACCACAGACGTCAAACTAATAGGTCTATAATTGCTAGGTTTACTTTTAGAACCTTTTTTAAACAAAGGCACAACATGCGCAATGCGCCAATCTTCCGGCACCATCCCTGTTTCTAATGACGTTTGAAATATTTCCGTCATAGCCCCTGCTATTTCTGCACTAACTTCCCTCAATGTCCTAGGGAATATCCTATCAGGACCTGGAGACTTATCCACTTTTATATTCTTCAAAAGTGTCCGTACCTCCTCTTCTTTAATCCTCCTAATTTCCATCACTACTCTACTTGTTTCGCTTACCTCACATAATTCAATATCCTTCTCCTCGGTAAATACCGAAGAAAAGAAATTGTTTAATATCTCCCCCATTTCTTCCGGCTCAGCACATAGCTGTCCACTCTGACTCTCTAATGGACCAATTTTATCCCTCACTATCCTTTTGCTATTGACATATCTGTAGAACCCCTTGGGGTTTACTTTTACATTACTTGCCAAAGCAGCCTCATATCTTTTTTTCGCTTTTCTAATTTCCTTTTTAAGATTCCTTTTACATTCTTTATATTCCTCAAGAACCTCATTTACTCCCTGCCGCTTATATTTATTGTATATCTCCCTCTTTTTCCGAACCAAGTGTCCAATTTCCCTGGAAAACCATGGCTCTTTCAAATTATTATTCTTTCCTTTCCACCGAACAGGGACATAAAGACTCTGTACTCTCAAAATTTCACCTTTAAATATCCTCCATTTCTCTATTATATCCTTTTCATAAAACAACAATTTCCATTTCACTCCTTTTAAATCCTTTCTCATCTCCTCAAAATTAGCCTTTCTCCAATCCAAAATCTCAACCCTTGGTCCAGATTTGACCTTCTCCATAATGATATTGAAACTAATGGCATTATGATCACTAGACCCAAAGTGCTCCTCAACACATACCTCCGTCACCTGACCGATCTCATTTCCTAACAGGAGGTCCAACACTGCCCCTTCTCTGGTAGGCACCTCTACGTATTGCTGCAAAAAACTATCCTGCACACATTTTACAAACTCCAAACCATCCAGCCCTTTAACAGAATGTGATTCCCAGTCTATATACGGAAAATTGAAATCACCCACAATCACCACTCTGTGCTTACTACTAATATCTGCTATCTCCTTACATATTTGCTCTTCCAATTCTCGTTCCCTATTTGGCGGTCTATAATACACCCCTATAAGTGTTGCTAAACCTTTCTCATTTCTGAGTTCCACCCAAACAGCCTCCTTAATCGAGCCTTCTAGTCTGTCCTGCCAAAGCACTGCTGTGATATCCTCCCTGACAAGCAATGCAACACCCCCACCTCTTGCCCCTCCGATTCTATCACATCTGAAACAATGAAATCCTGGAATATTTAATTGCCAATCGCAACCCTCTTGCAACCATGTTTCACTGATCGCCACAACATCATACTTCCAGATGTCAATCCAGGCTCTAAGCTCATCCACCTTTCTTACAATGCTCCTAGCATTAAAATATACACATTTAAGGGACCCATCATTTCTTATTCTAAGTTTATTTCTTTTCCCTTCTTTCTCTCCTACATATTGGGTCTGAGTGTTTCCCTTTTCTGCCTCCTGCCTCACACACTGCCTATTAGCTATCTGTGTTTGAGTCCCTCCCCCCAACCGTACTAGTTTAAAGTCTCCGCAGTTATTTTAGCAAATCTCCCCGCCAGGATATTGGTTCCCCTCGGGTTCAGATGCAACCCGTCCTTTTTGTACAGGTCATACTTCCCCCAGAAGAGGTCCCAATGATCCAGAAACTTGAAACCCTGCTCCCTGCACCAGTTCCTCAGCCACGTATTTATCCTCCACCTCACTCTGTTCCTATTCTCACTATCTCACTATATTATATTAATTTTAATTAAAATGAAGAGTATTATACTTGTTCCATAAAACTATGATATTGAAGTTCATGGAACTTGGGCCAATGTCTACAAATCAATGAATTCTGCTGGAAAAGCAAACTTGATTTTGGCTGATTCTGCCTCTTGGAGATATTGGGTAATGAATTGCTAAATATATAATATTGCGTATTATTGATGCATTTGCTGCCTGTGAGATGCAGGTGGTTAGTCTGTTGGCTGTTTTTAATTAGGCATATGCTTTTCTTAGACCTAGTCAACAACTGAAACCTGCTGATTAACGAAGGCAGGATCTAATAAAGTCTGCCAATATCATAAGAAATACTCATTCGCCAATAATATTTTTTGGGCGAGTTGGTGCTGTTCTCTATCAGCTAATGTTTGATTAAGGTTGATTGCAAACTTTATTTTTAAAATACAGTGCACAAATTTATTAAATGCCTTTTTTTATTTGTAGTACAGTTTGAGGCCAGGCTACTGCTGGCGACTGGCTCAAGCATATTGTGACATGGAGGAGTTGTCTAAAAATCAAAGTGAGAAGATATCCTTCTTAGAACTGGGTAAGTTAGTCGCCTGATGCTTCTAGTTTAGAAGGGATTCTACAAAGTCATGATTAGTAATTCAGCTATTTAAAAAAAATTAAATATCTGGGCTATATCTTGTTTATGGAAGCTATCAGTAAAATTTGGGCATGAAGAACTTTGGAAGGTCAACACATTAAGCCTCACAGAAACTCAACGGGGGGGGTGGGGGTGGACACAACACAATGAGGCATCACTAAAATAGGTGAGTAAACTAAGTTCAATTCATTATTAAGTATTTCAATGGAAAGTTTAAGCACAAAATATAAACATTAAAATAAGAAACAATCAATATAAAAACGGTTACTCTTGTTTTAATTCACACATTTAACACGTCAAGTCAAGTCAATTTTATTTGTATAGCACATTTAAAAACAACCCACGTTGACCAAATGCTGTACATCTGATACACGTGACCAAATTGACACTGTAACTCACATTCTGCTGCAAAATCTTGAGGCATCACAGAACCATCTTATCGGGTAATAAGTGATAAAAATCATAAGCATGATCGGAATTTGGCTTATGTAGTTATGTAATTGCAAAATTAATGTGATCTTTCTGGTACAAATTAGCCTAAGGATTTGATGAAATCCTGCTTGAAAAATGTCACAAAAAATGTCACAGCTAGAAGTCTTGCAATTTCCTCTAGTTTCACAGTGTTACGAGATACACTTACTCATGCCCTGGAGATTTATCAATGTTCACATCTCTTAGGATGTCCAGCACCTTCTCAACTGTTATACGGATTTTCCTCAATATATTTCCATTTAATTTCCCAAGTTCCCTAGTCTTTGTTTTTCTCCACAATAAAACAGAGGAGAAATATTCATTGGTATTGTCCATCTCCTGCGGCTCCAAACACAGAAGACTACTTTTGTTTCTGAAAGGCCCTATTCTCTCTCTAGTTACCCTTTTCCTTCTTAAGATACTTATAAAATCTCTTTGGATTCTTCTTAATCTTATCTGCCAGAGCTATTGAATGTTCTGCTTTTGCCCTCCTGATTCCATTCTAAAGCATGCTCCAGAATCCACCGTACTCCGAGAGGAATACACCTGATCGGCGCTACCTATACCTGAGTAACTCGAGTTTCACTATACCTTTAGATTTTTTAGATTTAGAGATACAGAGCAGAAACAGGCCCTTCGACCCACCGGGTCCGCGCCGCCCATTGATCCCCACACATTAACACTATCCTACACCCACTAGGGACTTGGATGAAGGGATTAAAAGTACCATTAGCAAATTTGCAGATGATACAAAGCTGGGTGGTAGTGTGAACTGTGAGGAAGATGCTATGAGGTTGCAGGGTGACTTGGACAGGTTGAATGAGTGGGCGGATGCATGGCAGATGCAGTTTAATGTGGATAAGTGTGAGGTTATCCACTTTGGTGGTAAGAATAGGAAGGCAGAGTATTATCTGAATGGTGTCAAGTTAGGAACAGGGGACGTACAACGAGATCTGGGTGTCCTAGTACATCAGTCACTGAAAGGAAGCATGCAGGTACAGCAGGCAGTGAAGAAAGCCAATGGAATGTTGGCCTTCTTAACAAGAGTTAAGTATAGGAGCAAAGAGGTCCTTCTGCAGTTGTACAGGGCCCTAGTGAGACCGCACCTGGAGTACTGTGTGCAGTTTTGGTCACCAAATTTGAGGAAGGATATTCTTGCTATTGAGGGCGTGCAGCGTAGGTTTACTAGGTTAATTCCCGGAATGGCGGGACTATCACATGTTGAAAGACTGGAGCGACTAGGCTTGTATACACTGGAATTTAGAAGGATGAGAGGAGATCTTATCGAAACGTATAAGATTATTAAGGGGTTGGACACGTTAGAGGCAGGAAACATGTTCCCAATGTTGGGGGAGTCCAGAACAAGGGGCCACAGTTTAAGAATAAGGGGTAGGCCATTTAGAACCGAGATGAGGAAAAACTTTTTCAGTCAGAGAGTTGTGAATCTGTGGAATTCTCTGCCTCAGAAGGCAGTGGAGGCCAATTCTCTGAATGCATTCAAGAGAGCTGGATAGAGCTCTTAAGGATAGCGGAGTCAGGGGGTATGGGGAGAAGGCAGGAACAGGGTACTGATTGAGAATGATGAGCCATGATCACATTGAATGGCGGTGCTGGCTCGAAGGGGCGAATGGCCTCCTCCTGCACCTATTGTCTATTGTGACAATTTTTACATTTGCCCAGCCAATTAACCTACAAACCTGTACGTCTTTGGAGTGTGGGAGGAAACCGAAGATCTCGGAGAAACCCACGCAGGTCACGGGGAGAATGTACAAACTCCGTACAGACAGCGCCCGTAGTCAGGATCGAACCTGAGTCTCCGGCGCTGCATTCGCTGTAAGGCAGCAACTCTACCACTGCACCACCGTGCCGCCCTTAATTGGTACATGTGACAATAAACTGACCTTTGGCCCAGTCTTTTTTCCTGCCTGGAGCCACAATTTCTCTCATCACCCAGGAATTTGTACGCCTAGCTGACTTGCCCTTCACTCTAAAAGAATCTGCATGCCTTGAACTCTCTCTCTAGCACTTTTTAAAACATTCTACTTATCAGACATTCCAGTGCCCATAAACAACCCACTCTTGTCTAATACCATTAAAGTTCTCTCTGCCCCAATTTAGAACTTTAATTTATGGACCTTCCCTGTCCTTATCCATAGTTATTTTGAAGCCAATAGAACTGTGGCAGTCCCAGTCTATATTGGGCATGTTAAAATCCACTACTATGACAATCCTATTAGTCTTGAAGCTGTCTGCAATTCCTCAATATATTTGCCCCTTTAATTCTATTGATTATTTTTGGGCTCCAGTGCAATCACAAATAGGTGATCATCCCTTTTTTAAAATTTCTTAGTGATCTCAGATCCTTGGAACAGAAATCCAAAATTAATCCCATGTTTCTTTCTCTCTGTAATCATATTTAATATGTAAATTATGCCTTTGGTCTTATCATATCATATCATATATATACAGCCGGAAACAGGCCTTTTCGGCCCTCCAATTCCGTGCCGCCCAGCGATCCCCGTACATTAACACTATCCTACACCCACTAGGGACAATTTTTACATTTACCCAGCCAATTAACCTACATACCTGTACGTCTTTGGAGTGTGGGAGGAAACCGAAGATCTCGGAGAAAACCCACGCAGGTCACGGGGAGAACGTACAAACTCCTTACAGTGCAGCACCCGTAGTCAGGATCGAACCTGAGTCTCCGGCGCTGCATTCGCTGTAAAGCAGCAACTCTACCGCTGCGCTACCGTGCCGCCCTTCTATGATTCAATCTTCTATGATTCAATCTAAATCCAGGAGCTATGAACCAAGCTGAAGTAAGCAGTCCTCCTCATCTAATTTTTAAACTTCAGATTTCTGGTACTTAACCTCCAAATGCAAAAGAAAATCGTCAGTTCAAATTCCCTGGGGCTGAACTTGAATTGTAGATCAATTCAGGTTATGAGTATTAATGTTATAGCCGTACAAGTTGTTGATGAGACCACACTTGAGTGGTGTGTGCAGTCATGGTGCAGTTGTAGGAAGGTGTAAACTGTGACTGGAGAGTTTCAATTTTAAGGAAAGCCTGGAGAGGCTGGAGCTTTGTTCCCTTGAACGAAGGAGCACGAGGGACCTGTTTCTGTGCAGTATGACTTTAACTAGATCAGTATTTCTGTGTACCGCGTATAATTTGTAAATCTAATTTATGGTTTACATGTAAATACAATGAAACATTATTTAGCAATATGTATTTTATCAAGACATTTATTATATTTGATAACAATTCAAATGTATCAAAACTACAGATATTTGGATTGGCTCTTCTATCTAGCTTGAGAATGGTGCCTTAAACTGAATGCATTACTCTGGACTGTGCCTTTGTACAAATGGAATATTACCTTTCACCTTTAAATTATTATATTTGTTGCTTTTGTATGTGTACGCCAACTTTTATTGTTTTGTGTTCATGGAATATGAGAACATGGAAATTCAGGCAGGCATAGGCTATTCAGCCCTTCATGTTTGCTTCACCGTTCTGTAAAATAATAGGTCCTATTTTATCTTGGTGTCTCTTACTGCTCTAAACCCTTGTCTCTGAAAGTGGCATTTGTCAACCTTGAATCCACTTTGTTTCTTGATATTAAAAAAAAACTTATTTTGCATCCTTCATGATATTAAAGAATATTTTCCACTTAAAAATATTTTTCTAATGTGATTTTGAAAATTATTATTTGACCTATTTTCATTGCAATTTTAGACTGATCATAATGTAGCATGTAAAAAAAAATCTCCACTTTACCAATATTATGTTTTTAATAAAGGAGAACACTCATATTCTACTTGCATAGACTGCTATCCATCGGAATTAACATTACATTTTTCCACATTCATCCACTCCCCGTGTGTTCTTTTCCCACTCTTATTAGTCCACTTAGGCTCTCTCTCTTTGTTCAACTTTTCTGTTCCATCTCTGATCTGTTGCCCTCCATCATCCAGTTCCATCTGCCCATCATCTCCCCTACATCACCATCCTGTCTTTGTCTCAAAATTCTCCCATACCCAACCAGCTCATCATCTTTCACCTTGCATGATTCACCTGTCAGCCTCTGCATCACTACTCCCTCTTGTGTCTCCATACTGGCTAGCTTCATTCTACACTCTCAGTCCTGATGCAAAGTCTCAACCTAAAATGTCAACCATCCTGTTGATCCACAGATACTGTTTGAGTATTGGTGTTTTTGCTTTAATACATTTTGGTTTGAAGAAAATCCTATTAAATCTCACTATTTTCCTTTTGCTGTTAGTTGTGGAGGATTCTTTGGTTTAATTGATTTAAATTACAACACCTTGCAATTTAAGTAAAATTATAATTTAGTGTGCTTTGTGAATGCAGCCATGCTTTGTAAAATTCAAGGAATTTAGGAATTGAAGCGAGAATGCTCTCTTTCCATCTGATAAATGTCTGACTTATTTTTCCCTCAGGAAAAGAAGCAGCGCAAGCAGGTCTTGATCTAGATGATTCATGTGGAGAGTGCCACAAGTGGTATGTACAAAACTGTCCATTCTGGAAACGGGCATATTCAGTGCATTTAAATCTTGTCTCTAATGCGCAGTTATGTCACTTTCAATCACAGCTGCATAACTATATATATGTAAAGATGCATTATCAGATCTTTAACGGTCAATATTACAATATTAAATTGCAGGAAAAATGATCCTCATGTTGGGGAAGTGCAGAACTTTTAGGTCACTGTTTAAGAATAAGGGATCATTTAGGATAGAGATGAGGAAAAACTCTTTCACCCAGAGAGTTGTGAATCTGTGGAATTCTCTGCCACAGAAGGCAGTGGCGGCCAATTCACTGAATGTTTTCAAGAGAGAGTTAGATTTACCTCTTAGGGTTAACGGAATCAAGGGATATGGGGAAAAGCAGGAACGGGGTACTGATTTTGCATGATCAGCCATGATCCACCGGGTGGTGCCACGTTGGAAGCCGAGCCTACAGTCTGTCTTTTTCGTCTTTTTTTTGTTATTTCTGGTGTGTTTAGAAAGTATGTGTTAATGTTCTCTGGTTTGTTTTATGTGGGGGGTGGGTGGGGGTCGGGGGAAACTTTTTTTCAATCTCTTATCTTGCCGGAGATGCAATTGTTTTTCGGATCGTATCTCCGGCCGCTTTGCGGCCTAATGTGGAGCTGGAGGCCTTGCTCGGGACTGACTTTAAGCCCCCGTGGAGCGTGGACTTACCATCGGAGCAATTCCTTGCCTGGGATCAACGCTCCAACCACGGCCTGCGGACTTTAACATCGAGGAGCTCACAGTCTCGGGTTGAGACCGACTTCGGGAAGCTCCAAAACCGCACGAGGTTCATTAGCCCTGACCCGGGTCCGATCGCCCGGCGCGGGGGAGCTGAGATTCCCCCCTGATGCAGGAGCTTGATCGCCCCGACGAGGAAGGCCTGCCACCGGCTACGGGAGTAAGATCGTCCCGTCAACACAAGGTTATAGGCCCCCGACCGCTGGAGGACAAAGAAGGGAAGAGATTGAACTTTTTTTCGCCTTCCATCACAGTGAGGAATGCAGAGGAGTCACTGTGGTGGATGTTCATGTTAAAATGTATTTTGTGTGTTCTGTTGCTTTTTATTGGCGTGATTGGCAAATGAAATTCCTCGTATGTTGTGAAACGTACTTAGCTAATAAAGTATGATGATGATGATGATAATGATTATGATGATGACATTGAATTCTCAATATCAATGGCTGAAATATAAATTTTGGTGGTACTGCTGTGAAATTGCTGAATGTTTATAATAAAGCATTTCCTATTATCTCCAAATCCATTAAATATGTTTACTCGCCATCTAGAACTAAAAGCTCATTCTGTATGCTTACATCTGTTGCATTTTATATCTTTCATTTCAGTTGAAATGCAGAAGATATTTTCCCTCCTGAGGAAATAGAGAATAAGGGATATAGTTTCAGAAAAAGGTGTCATACATTTATGAGGAGAAATTTCTATTCTCAGAATGTTGTGAAATCTTTGAAATTCTTGAGTGCAAATGGTTGTGGAGGCTGAAGCATTGAATATATTCAAGGTTGAGCTAGGTGTTTGCTCTGTAAGATTCATGTAGAACAATAGGAATGTGGAGCTGAAGCCAAAATCAGATCAGCCGTGATATTATTGAATGACAGACCAGTCTTATGGTCTACTCCTACCATTTCTTATTTTATTTACATCCACTTTCCTAGATAGATGGAGCTGTACTTCCAATTTCTGGTTTCAGTCATCCTTAACCCTGTTTGCTTGCTTACTGTTTAACCTCAAAAGGAGGTCACTCGACCTATCAGATCTGCATAATCTCCCAGGAAAGCATTCCCGTTAGTTCCATTCCCCCTCTTCTTCTTACCCTACAAATGTTTCTGTCTCACATGCCCATCAGCACTCTGCTGATATTGTTTTGTCAATTTACCTACATTAATGGGTAATTTGTTGTAGCCAATTAACGTTCCAGCACTTATTTGGGATATGGGAGAAATCCGCAAAGCGACATGAAGAATGTGTATAGCCTCCACACACACAGCACATGAGGTCAGGATTGAACTGAAATCCCTGGAGCTATGAAGACCTATTGAAGGCATTGGTAAAGAGTAGCACACGTTATTACTTGGTCTATAGATATATCTTTCATGAAGATACAGGCTACCAGATAGATTCATTTAAAATGATAAGTTTTGTAATATTTTGATAACACACCTTTTGTAGAACATTTTCTATTTTGAAATGTTTTAGTTTAAAACTGTTTTGATATAAATTTAAATGAACATGTGACTAAGAACATGTGACAGGCATGCCATATCCCTCTTCAATTAGATTGCTTCCTGTTTGTTCAAATTCAATATTAAAAGGAAAAAGATATGATCTTATCAAGGTCCAAGTTTGTTTTAAAATTAAAAATTATTTGGCAGACTTGATCTACTCTCTATTGCTTATTCATTTCCCATCAATCCCCAAGTCTGTTGTTTGCTAATCCTGACTGTTTTAATTGGCAAGTACATTTTTTTCCCCTCTGTAACTTTGTGGTTATTTCCAGAATTAAGATTCGGATCTTAGGTCTGCAGCCAAATTTAGTTCTGAGCCAGGAAGGTCAGTTCTGGAGCAAAGATGTAGCAAGCAGTAAATACTAAGCCTCATGTACTTAAAACAAAAATAGGAACATCTGATTTTTCTTATTGAACCTAATATATGTGCTCAGGAAATATTGAGTACTATTCAATAATAGTTTCTTCACCCAGTCTGTTTGCACTCTGATTCAATGTTTAGAACTGATAGAACTGAGGAATTGTAAGTGTAAAAAGACCCTAATGGGAGTTATCTACAGGCCCTCAAACATTAGCCTGGATATAGGGTGCAAGTTGAATCAAGAGTTAAAATTGGCATGTAGCAAAGGTAATGCTATGGTGGTTATGGGAGATTTCAACATGCAGGTAGACTGGGAAAATCAGGTTGGTACTGGACCCCAAGAAAGGGAGTTTGTGGAGTGCCTCCGAGATGGATTCTTAGAGCAGCTGGTACTGGAGCCTACCAGGGAGAAGGCAATTCTGGATGTGGTGTTGTCTAATGAACCGGATTTGATAAGGGAACTCAAGGTAAAGGAGACATTAGGAGGTAGTGACCATAATATGATGTTTTAATCTACAATTTGAGAGGGAGAAGGGAAAATCGGAAGTGTCAGTATTACAGTTGAACAAAGGGGATTATGGAGGCCTGAGGGAGGAGCTGGCCAAAGTTGACTGGAAATAGACCCTAGCAGGGATGGCAGAGGGACGACAATGGCAGGTATTTTTGGGAATAATACAGAAGGTGCAGGATCAGTTCATTCCAAAGAGGAAGAAAGATTCTAAGGGGAGCAAGAGGCGACCGTGGCTGACAATGGAAGGCAAGGACAGTATAAAAATAAAGGAGAAGTATTGTGGCGCGTCGGTAGAGGCCCGAAATAAAGGCAAGGAGCCAGGTATTTTGGGGGCGTTTTGGTTTAATACTCGGTTATCAGACGGGTCGAGTCTGCCGGAAAGGCTTTGCGCCCAAAACCTTGTCCTTATATCTGTAGTACCGGACCGCCCCCCCTGGACTGGTCCATTCCCGTGCCGAGGGGTCGGTAGTGGTATGGCCCGACCCTTGGGAGCCGCCACAGTATAACATAGCAAAGATGAGCAGGAAACCAGAGGATTGGGGAACTTTTAAAGAGCAACAGAAGATAACTAAAAAGGCAATACGGGGAGAAAAGTTGAAGTACGAAGGTAAGCTAGCCAAGAATATAAAGGAGGATAGTAAAAGCTTCTTTAGGTATGTGAAGATGAAAACAAATAGTTCAGCCAAATGTGGGTCCCTTGAAGACAGAAACAGGTGAATTTATTATGGGGAGCAAGGAAATGGCAGACGAGTTGAACAGGTACTTTGGATCTGTCTTCACTAATGAAGACACAAAACAATCTCCCAGATGTACTAGTGGCCAGAGGACCAAGGGTGACGGAGGAACTGAGGGAAATTCACATTAGGCAGGAAATGGTGTTGGGTAGACTGATGGGATGGAAGGCTGATAAATCCCCAGGGCCTGATGGTCTGCATCCTAGGGTACTTAAAGAGGTAGCTCTAGAAATCGTGGGCACATTGGTGATCATTTTCCAATGTTCTATAGATTCAGGATCAGTTCCTGTGGATTGGAAGGTAGCCAATATTTTCCCACTTTTTAAGAAAGGAGGGAGAGAGAAAACTGATAGACCAGTTAGCCTGACATCAGTGGTGGGGAAGATGCTGGAGTCACTTATAAAATATATATTATAAAATAAATAAATTATGAAATAGCGGCACATTTGGATAGTCTGAGTCAACGTGGATTTACGAAGGAGAAATCATGCTTGACTAATCTTCCAGAATGTTTTGAAGATGTAACTAGGAAAATGGACAAGGGAGAGCCTGTGGATATAGTGTACCTGGACTTTCAGAAAGCCTTTGATAAGGTCCCACATAGGAGATAAGGTCCCACATAGGAGATAAGTGGGCAAAATTAGAGCACATAGTATTGGGGGTAGGGTACTGACATGGATAAAAAAATTGTTGGCAGACAGGAAACAAAGAGCAGGGATTAACGGGTCCCTTTCGGAATGAGTATAGGTATATTTTGGAGATTCCTCCTCTCTTTTCTTTAATTGGCATTCCATCTGTGGCTGTCTTTTATTCTAGTTTCAGCAATGCTGCTTGGCAAGCTTTTCTGCACTTATTTATTAAAGGTTTTTGATTTTTAATGATGGGCTAAGAGCCATGTTATATCATGTGATTACAGATTGTGATAGAATAATGGTAATTCCCACTGGGACTCTCAGCATGGTGGCAGTTAACATCCCCAGAGTAAAGAGGAAACTTTAACTCCTAAAGGGCTGCATAATAGTTACTTCTGCCAATATTTTCATACATTGTATCTGGTATAGGTTGGTTGATTGAGATAAAGGTGAAATTGTTTTTTTTTTTTCTTTGTGATAGTTCCTTTAATAACTGCTGTGGGTCTAATTTGCAATTGTGTCTTCAGAATTCAACCAAGATTGCTCAATGGCTCTGCAACATACCATATGCAGAGGTGCCCTTTTGAACACTCATCTCTGATGATATGTCTTCCTTGGTGGTCCTTCCAAATTACTTTAAACGGGGAGTACTGATTCACATATTGAGGGAAGGTGATAATGTGCTAAAGGTTCCCTTAACCATGCTTACTGATGTCACCGGACATTGCTGTTGAAGGCTTTAGCATCTTTCTGTACTGACCTTCCCAGAGTTCTTGCATCTCCAATGGGTTTGCTGTACCACCCAGGAATAAGATGGTGTCTGAGACATCAATCAGTATGGTTCTATGAACTTGTTACATGACTAATCTATTGAATGATTATTCCAATATTTGCATATACCTTAATTTCAGTGGGGAAGCTACTCGAGCCTCTGAATTGATGCTACAATCAAAGCCCTAGGTCCCTCCAGGAATTTCTCATACTTTAGCCAGCCCGTTGTATAAATGAGCTATTTGTGTTAAAAACTTTGTCTTTTGTCTTTTCCAGACCAACTATGTATTCCTAATTTTTTTGTTATAAGATTTTATTGCAGCTCTTTTATAGAACGTCCTTTCAGTTGTACTGGGTTTCAACCACCAGATGCCACCGGTGCACTATATAAATGTACTGGCATCACCTCGTGTCAGTAGTTTCTCACTGCACCTGCATCATGAAATTTTTCTGCCAGTGAACCTTAAGATTTCCTTGAACTGTATGGCTGCACTTATGGCCTGAAGAATTTTTAACATTCTATCTATGCCATAAGTAAGATAAAATGTAATTAACTATTTACTTCCATTACATATCAATATTAAGTCACTTGGATGAGCTCGTGTCCATCATGCAAACCTATCATGGGATTAAAGGCATGGCATTAATTTAATAACCCATCAAAAAAATGGCACTTCTAACTCTTCAACAATGTTCCAGTGTTGAAATGAAGTTGTACTTCAATGCTCAGTTCCTTGGAATGGGACTTCAGTCCTTAACCTTCTTTCTTTTACATTGGCATATTAGTGGTTGTACGCAAATCTTGTTTACAAGATGTACTGCTTTCCTGTACTCTTTTGCAAATTATTTCCTGTGCTCGTACTGGAATTGCATCACTGCAAGACATTAAAACTTTTGTGACATATTCAAATCTTTGGGTACTTTTAACACCAGAATTTAAAAAAATATGTCCAATAAGATAAAAGTGATGAATGAATTTATAGCTGTGATCAAAAACCTTTTCATTTGAGTAATCAATCATTTTTTTGAATATTTTAATTCATTAAAGGGAGGCTGTGTGAGAAATGGGATGGAGAAATCATTGGTGCACTTGTGAGATCAGGCAGAGCCGAGGGAAAGTTATTTGGCATCCAATTATCATCTGACCTGAAGATGTCTGAAGTTAACATTGCACATCTACAATATGTTTTCAGAGTATATCGGAGAAATATTGTTCTTGTGTAACATGTAATTGGGGGGAAAAAAGCATTTTTCAAGCTTCTTGCCAGTTTCTCCTCTACCCTGACATTAAGCCATATAGATCCACAGACCCAAAATCCCAAAGTTGGTGAATTGGCTTGGCTATTGCAGAAATAAAAGTATTCCAGGCAAAACAGATGAAATGACGTCATTTTTTTGCCATCTGTCTTGTTAATAGTACTTTTGCATAGAGATTATATTTCCAAAATGGAAAGGAGGATGACAGGGTCCCTCATATTATCGGAGCCATTTGGAAAAATAGATATAATACCTCAGAGCAGAAAGTTAGGGATGCACAGCATGTAACATATCGACACAACTGAATCCTGCACTCAATGTAACAGAGATGAGTATTATATTTAGTCTTTCTTAATTTTTTTTATTTTATAATTGATTACAATGCATATAACAACAACAGTAAACCCCATCCCTCCCCTTCCCTACATAATCATGAAAACAAACAAACAAAAACAAACAAATAAATAAATAAAAAAACATTTAAAAAAAAAACATAACTACAATGTAACAAAAAAAGACAAAAGCACAAAAAACATGAGGCAAGGTAATTTTCACAAGTCAAATATTTCAGTATTTTCACTGCTGGATTCAAAGAAGGTACAAAAGCATGTGGCATTGAGGGGATAGTTTTACTTGTCCTTAATATGCTGCAGCACTGGGTTCCATATGTTGAAGAACTTTTGAGGGTTGCCAGACAATTCATATCTCAACCTCTCTACGTGTAATATGCCCATTAATTCTCTTAACCAAGTCTCAAACTGAGGAGCAGAGTCTGATTTCCATAGTTTCAAAATACATCTGTTGGCCATTACCATACGATAAACCAAGATTGTGCGAGCATTATGGTCTAGCTTCTCAAGCGTTGTGGAATACCCGAATAGAGCAGTTTCAGGGTCCGGAGTTAAAGTGACGTTTAAAACAGTGGAGTACCATTGAAATAAAAGACACCAAAAGTTGTGAAGTTTTGGACAAGTCCAAAAGTGGTGAGCGAGTGTACCCTCAGCGGTCTTGCATCTATTACACAAAGGTGAGAGATCAGGAAAGATTTTATGCAGCTTAACCTTAGAGTAGTGTAATCTGTGTATAACCTTGAATTGAATCAGTTGTAGCCTAGAATTAATAGAACAGGATTTTATACTTTTTAGTACTTCCTTCCAGACATCGTCATCAATTTCAATGTTAAGGTCTTCTTCCCAGGTTTGTTTTATTTTTAAAGTAGATTTATCTAGTTTATTTAAAAAGATACCTACAAACGATGAGATTAGGTTCTTTGCTTCCGGGGGACCCAGCAAAATTTTGGACAACAAGTCGTCTTCGGGCAGGGACTCAAAAAGCGAATTGTTTTGTCGAACATAATTTCTCAGCTGTAAGTACCTGAAGAATTGAGTTTTGGGCAATGAGAACTTGGATTGTAGCTGATCAAATGATGCAAAGTGTCTATTTATGTAAAGATCTTTTATTGTAACTATCCCTTTACAGCTCCATTCTTTGAATGCTGTGTCTGTAAATGATGGGGGGAAAGCGTGGTTATGCCAGATTGGGGCGTGCATTGACGTATTCGGAAGCTCACAAGCTTTCCTAATTTGGTGCCATATTCTCTGAGCATTGGACAGAGTGAAGTGATCCTCTCTAAGAGAGGTGAGAGATCTGGGTAATGAAAAAAGGAGAGCAGGGAGAGAAGTTTTTGGGGTTAAGCTTTTTTCAATCGCCAGCCAAGGTAGCAGGTCATATCCAACTCCCCGTTCATATGCATACTGCCAGTATACCATGACTCTAACATTGGCCGCCCAATAGTAATATAAAAAGCACGGTAACCCCAGTCCCCCATGTTCCCTCGTTTTTTGAAGATAAGCTTTTGAGATCCTGTGTGCTTTATATCCCCAAATAAATGGCATAATGATAGAATCGATTAACTTAAAGTAGGATTTGGGGATAAAAACAGGGACATTCTGAAATAAATACAGAAATCTCGGCAGGGAGACCATCTTTACTGCGTTCACGCGGCCAATCAAGGAAATAGGCAACGTTCTCCATTTCTCTATGTTCTCCTTTAGCTTGTTCAACCTTTCGGTAAAGTTAATTTTAAAAAAGGTCTTGGGGTTTTTAGATATTTTAATGCCCAGATATTTTATACTATCCGGATTTGTTTTAAACTGCATGTTGGCTAAGAATACAGGGTCTAATTCTGCTGTTATCGATATAAGTTCACTCTTCTGCCAGTTTATAGTGTAACCCGAGACCTCGCCAAAGGAATTAATAAGCTGGAATAGGTAAGGAACAGAATGTTCAGGGTCAGATACAAAGATGGCAATATCACCCGCATAAAGCGAAATCTTATATTCCACCCCACCCAGTATTATCGGTTTTATAAGCGCATGCCCTCTTATGCCGATTGCCAGCGGCTCAATGGCTAACGCAAAGAGGAGCGGCGAGAGGGGCAGCCCTGTCGCGTACCCCTCTGAAGGGCAAAAGGGGGTGACCTATCCTGGTTTGTGAGTATGGAAGCGGTGGGATGAGCATATATAAGACGTACCCAGGAAATAAAAGAGGCTCCAAGACCAAACTCTTCCAGCACTCTGAGTAAATATCCCCACTCAACCTGATCGAAAGCTTTTTCTGCGTCTAAACACAGAATGGCTTGTTTGGAAGAACTATCGAATTTGTGATACATAATGTTCATTACTCTTCTAACATTAAAGAAAGAGAACCTATTGGGGATGAACCCGGTCTGATCCGTATGGATAATGGATTCTATACACTTATTTAGTCTCGTCGCCATTATTTTAGTAAAAATTTTCAAATCCAAATTAAGCATAGAAATTGGTCGGTGTGAGGAGGGATTGGTTTCATCCCTGTCTTGTTTCAATAAGAGAGAAATATTAGCATTGTACAATGACGGTGGGAGCTTTTTCAACTCGATTGAGTGGGAGAGCATCCTGTGCAGGATCGGAGTTACCTGGTCAGCAAACTTCTTATAAAATTCGACTCCAAAACCGTCTGGCCCAGGGCTCTTGCCGTTTTGCAACGACCTAATTGCATCCTTGATTTCTACAGAGGAGGGTTCTGAGTTTAAGGCCTCACAAGAGGCACTATTTAATTTTGGTATGTCCAACTTTTTTAACCATGCATTGATATCGCCGTTAGCTTTGGATTTATACAGCTCTTGATAATACTCCTCAAAGCGTTCATTTATTAATTTTGGATCGGTTAAAGCAACACCCTTGCCTGATTTTATTATATGTATGGCCCTACTTGCTTGTTGCCCTCTAAGCTGACGGGCTAACAATGTATGCGGTTTGTCCCCTAATTCAAAATATCGCTGTTTCAGTCGCAGTAGTTGGTCACTGACTTGATTTGTTAGAATCGTGTTATACTCATATTTAAGACTGAGCATATTTTGCAGCGTTTGGGGGTTGTTTGTGCTCCTATACAACGTCTCCATTGGAGAAAGCTCCGAATCAATTTCTTGTAGACGTCACTCTCTGGATTTCTTTAAAGACGCTTCATACGAAATAATATGACCCCTCATAACTGCCTTGAAAGCTTCCCACAAGGTGGAGTCCGAGACATCAGAAGTGTCATTGGTCTCCAAATATTCTGTAATTTTTTCAGACATGTATTTACAGAAAGTTCCATCATTAAGCAAGGAAAGGCGTAGTCGCCATTTAGCACATCGTTTAGACAGCTTAAAGTCAAAGATAATTGAGGTTGGAGCGTGATCTGAGATCAAAATGTTATGATATTTGGTATTTATTACATTAGGTATGAGTTTCGAGTCTAATAAAAAATAATCGATACGAGAGTATGAATTGTGCATTTTAGAAAAAAAAGAGTATTCTCTGTCTGTGGGATGCTGTATCCTCCAAATGTCAACTAAATTGGTGGAGGAGATGAGATTTTTCAAAACCGTGGATGCATTCGAAGGGCTACACATTTTATTTGATGACCTATCCAGGTGCCAGTCAAGGATTGTGTTATGGTCCCCTGCAACAATCACATTCGTATTAGAAAGGTCAGGTAGCTTATCAAAGATTTTGCGGAAAAAAGCTGCATCATCAATATTTGGACCATAAATGTTAAGCAGTGTTACATGAACAGAGTAAAGGTACCCAGTTACTATGAGAAATCGACCATTCGGGTCACTTACTGTAGAAATATGTCTGAAATCTATGTTTTTCTTAACCATAATTGCCACCCCGCGGGCTTTGCTGGAAAATGTGGATTGAAATATCTGATCTGGTGTAGCTTTCTTCTTGAAACTGATTGGCATCACTAATTTTACCTCTTCCCAGGAGTCTTGTATTTTATCCAAGAAAAGTGCAGGACTGAAACGAATGAATCCATAAATTGTTTTTTTAGTTACCTTTTAAACTTTAAAGTTTTCTTCCCATACTATCCATCTCCTTGGGATCCAGATGATCATCATCCACCGTGGAAATTTATTAAATTACTCTACCTACAGCTTCCCACCAAAGTGTTAACACCAAAAAGAAAGATGAGCTCAATTCCACTATTCCATTTCCATTATTGAGCTCAATAATGTTGAAAATAGCAGGTTGTTTGTGGCACTAGTATGTTTGAAATGAATGAATCCCTATATAGCGCACGGGTACAGGGATGTACAGGAGTGCTGAGGATTAGTTAATGGGCACAAACAATGTAGGAATAAATGAATCATTTTCCAGTCATGATGGGACTGGTGCTGGGCTCCTGCTGGTCAGCATCTATGTTACTGCTTTGGATGAAGGGACCAAGCATAAATATGTCCAAATTTGCTATTGATAAAAGCTAGCTGGCAGTGTGGGTTGTGAGAAGAATGCAGGGAGGCCTCAGGGATGGAGTTTTCTAGTCCAAGTGAGTGGGTGAGAATGTGGCTCGTGGAATATAATATGTTGAAATATGATGTCGTCAATGTTCAAGAAAAAGTTTAAACGCGGTATTTTTTAAGTGGTGAGAGACCTATGCCAGGATTCTGTTTGTGGACTATAGCTCTGCATTTAACACCATTGTGCCAGAGCTACTACACTACAAATTCTCCCAACTGACTGTGCCTGAACCCCTCTGTCAGTGGATCATCAACTTCCTGACAGACAAGAAGCAGCATGTGAAGCTGGGAAAACGCATCTTGGACCCGCAGACCCTCAGCATAGGAGCACCGCAAGGCTGCATACTCTCCTCTCTCCTTTACTCTCTCTACACCAACGACTGCACCTCCACAGACTCCTCTATCAAGCTCCTCAAGTTTGCGGATGACCCTACACTGATTGGACTGATCCAGGATGGGGAGGAATCTGCCTAGACGGGAAGTGATGCAGCTGGCTTCCTGGTGCCATTGCAACAACCTGGAGCTCAATGCTCTTAAGACAGTGGAACTAATTGGAGACTTTCGAAGAGCCGCCCCCTCCCCTCCCCCCACTCGCCATCAACAACACCATAGTCACATCTGTGGAGTCATTTAAGTTCCTTGGAACCATCATCTCCAGGGACCTTAAATGGGGTGCCACCATTGACTCCACAGTCAAAAAGCCCCAACAGAGGATGTACTTCCTGCGGCAGCTGAGGAAACACAATCTGCCACAGGCAATGATGGTCCAATTCTATACTGCTATCATTGAGGCTGTCCTCACCTTCTCCGTCATGGTCTGTTTTGGCTCAACCACCAAGCACGACATCCGAAGGCTGCAACGGATCATTCGCACAGCTGAGAAGGTTGTTGGCTGCAACCTTCCCCCCCATTGATGAACTGCACACTGCAAGGGCCAGGAAGCGATCGGGCAAGATCATCTCTGACCCCTCTCACCCTGGCCACAAACTCTTTGAAGCACTTCCCCTTGAAGGCAACTCCGGACTGTCAAAGCAGCCATAGCCAGACATAAAAAATCGTTTTTTCCCACGAGTTGTAGTTCTACTCAATAACCAAAGTCTGTAGTTTCTTTTTTGCTCTGGTTTATTTTCACCCACATGTTTAGACTGTAATGTTGTATCCTTATTGTTTTGATGTGTTTATGCTTTATTCTTAATTGTTAACTGTATGTTTGTGTTGTCATTTGTGAGCAGAGCACCAAGGCACATTCCTTGTATATGCACATACCATATAACCATATAACAATATAACAACTACAGCACGGAAACAGGCCCGTTCGGCCCTACCAGTCCACGCCGACCACTCTCCCTGACCTAGTCTCATCGACCTGCACTCAGACCATAACCCTCTAATCCCCTCTTATCCATATACCTATGTATCTTTTCCATTAATTTTCCCACCACAGACGTCAAACTAACAGGTCTATAATTGCTAGGTTTACTTTTAGAACCTTTTTTAAACAAAGGCACAACATGCGCAATGCGCCAATCTTCCGGCACCATCCCCGTTTCTAATGACGTTTGAAATATTTCCGTCATAGCCCCTGCTATTTCTGCACTAACTTCCCTCAATGTCCTAGGGAATATCCTATCAGGATACTTGGGCAATAAACTTATTCATTCATTCATTGTAAAGTGGTTGTGCCAGAACATCCTTGCAAGTCACTGAAGTTAATACGTAGACAAACCATTTGGGAACACTAATGGATATCAGCCTTTATTGTAAGGGGGCTTGAGTACAAGAGATGAGATGTTTTGCTGCAAATATATCACATCAAATAAGATCACATCTGGAATATTGTGCAGAGAACTGGTCTCAATATCCAAGAAAGGTTACGAAAGACTGAGTGCAACAAAGATTTCTAAGCTGGTAGACTTGTTGTATGACGAAATATAAAGAAGACTGGGCCAATGCTCTCAAGTTTAGAAGAATGAGGGATAATCTCATAAAATTCTTAAGGGGCTGGTCAAAGAAGGGACAAACGAGGGCTCACCGTCACAAAATAAGGGGTTGCCCAATCAAGACTAAGATGAAATTAATTGCCTTTATCTAAATGGTAGTGATCGTTAGAAATCTCTTCATAGGAGGCTTAATCGCAGAGTACATTCAAGGCATAGAATGATCTTTTGGATTTTAATGGAATTTAATAAACGTTCATGCACTAAAAATGTAGCACTGCAATGAAATATCAGTCATGATACTATTTTGAATTGTAAAGCAGCCACAAGAGACAGAATGATCCACTCTTGTTTATTTTTATGAAAGACCCTAACAAATCAAAAACTGAACATTGTCAGTAAGAAAGTGGTGCTTGATGGTGTTGCCATTTACAATTTCCATCACCTCACTGACGACTGGTTGGGTGATAATTACCCTGCTTTTGGTTGACAGGGCATTTCTGAGGAATTTTCCACATGAATAGTTTTAGCATTTGAAGGAGCTCATTCACCTCTTTTTCATCCCTGCCATCTCCTAATAGAACAATTCCCTGCTCTGTTCCCATTCTCCTGCAAATTATTCTCACCAATTTTGCTTTTATGCCACTTGTAAGCATCAGGGGACTGGTGCATAAACTGTTTCACAAATTCATCAGGCTTCACATAGCAGTACTCACAGAATCAAATTTTACAGTCAAAGTCTTAGACTCCACTAATTTAACAGGTATTAACACCTAAACTTTTTTTTCCAGATATTCCATATGTATTTCTTCTTCAGAATTTTAAATCAGTATCCCCAGATCCTTGAATTACCCACGAATGGGAAGAACTTTCCTTTACCCTGTCATGAACCCTGATGTCAACCTTCTTTGCTTCACAACAGATAACCCAAGCTACTCCATTAAACATGTAACAGTGTAACACAGGAACAAGCCTTTCAACCCAAACTGTCACACGTACCATGATGCCAAATTAAAATAATCCCATCTCCCATGATCTGTATCTCTTCCATTCCCCCCAACCAATCAAGACTCTCTAAACATTAAAGCTGAAGTCCCTTATCCTTAGAACTATGCAAGTAAATATTTTCTGCACCCCATCACCATTAGATCTAATTTTTCCCCCTAAAGAATGGACTCAAAGTTGCTACATATACTTTAAACCTAGGTCACCTCGTCTACATGGCTCTTAATATTTTTCCTGTCAAATTGTTGGTTCGTTAGATTCAAGTGGAGTACAAGTCTTAATGATTGCAGTCATGGTCTTTCTTATATCCACATCTGTGAGATTTTTCTTTCATATATAGAATGTGTCAAATTGTCTCACTACTAGTTTCTGAAATGAGAGGAACTTCAGGAGAAAATGAAAATGAATCATTCAGGTGTCACTGTTGAAGATGATTGCCAATTCTTCAGTGTTGACTTGTTAAAGTTCTGACCTTGTAACAAACAGACAACCACACAAATCGATTTAAAGCACAAAAAGCTTTCCAACTTTCGCCAAGGCGGCAAGTGGCAGAATGGCAGCAAGTATGTAGCTATACTTGGCAGATCTGAGCACCCACTCAAGGAATTAGCAAGATGCAGCTTCTTTTATTATGGAGATGACAATGCAGAGTCCATGAACAGATGTCTTTACCATATATGGAATAGTCCTGCTCCAAGTTAGTTGCCTGAGCTAAACTTTTGCAGCACAACTTCCAGAGTTCAAGGTACATAGTAGAGGCAATTAGCACATTCATGTAGCAAGACACGAAGGCAGTTTCGACCATTATCACAGCTTGCAACTAGCCACATTTCCTGTAGTCGGGTATCTTTGCAAACATGTTAGCTGTCTGGGCTTGCCTTTTGCAGTACACATTCTTTTAGCCAAATTTTCTTCAGTCAAGCATTTCATTAACCTCTGCAAAAAGGCAAGGCTAGGTAGCCACTTTATCAGACTTTTGTACTCATAGTCTGCTATTGTGAAGGCAGCTCTAAGAACTTATCAACTTTTTATCTTTTTGCCAGCTGTTGTGACAAGATGTAGTAGAACCACAGAGATTTAATCTGATCCATTGGACACGTAATTCTTAAGTAGCAGAGAAAGTAATTCAGCGCTATCAATAAAACCCAGTGCATTATAGAATAAAACTATTCATTGCACTCAACTTCAACATTAACACTGCATTTGGACATGCTTCCAGCTTTAGTCACTTTTCAAAGTCCTCACAATCATCTGGGGACTGACATCTAAATCAGGAGAGATTTCACAGACGAGGCAGGCTTGACATTGGTTATAAAGTATGATTCAGAAAGCACACCTAAAATTGTATCATCCAATCCACGAGTATTTACTGTTCCAGTGTGCAGAAGCAACCACCAAAGATCACGTCACAGCTTTAGGTAGTTTGGCACCCATGAATTGTCAATCAGGGTTGAGGATATCACCTGATAATTACCAGCTACCATCCTCCTTCAGCAAAAAGATAATTAACTCGCTATGTTGAACAATACTTGGAAGAAGCATTGAAGGTAGAAAGAACATAGCTTGTAATCTGGTTATAGAACTTGGTCAGGACTGGATCAGTAGCTCATTCATTACTGTCTGAGCCAGTCAAGTCCTGAAGAACAAAGCCTCCAAGGAATGAACTAACATGAGAGAACTAACGAGAAATAAACCCACTTGTTCATATCTTCTCTATTCTACCTGTTGCAGTGATATCTGTTCATGGCAATGCAACTCGATACAACCACCACATGCTTCTTGGAGAGAGTCCCATCTTCACACTGGGAATACTTTCCATTGTGTTTTGCGGTGTTACTATCAGGCTAAATAGGATAGAATCATTACAAATCTGGGAGCTTGAAACTGGGAATCCATGATGCATAGCAGGCTGTCTATATCAGAAGTTTTGTGTATCAGTACAGCCTCAAACTCGTGGACCAAAAAATAAATCACTTGCTATATGATTACCATCAACCAAGAGCATCAATTCTTGTTCAATAAGGAATGTGAAAGGCCAGACTAATATCAACAGTTGTCGTATATAAAAATGAGGTTATGGCGAGTCCGAAAACTTGTTGGTTGTAGAAGAAGTTTATTGCAGCCGCAATATTCGAATACAGAGTTAAACAACAAGGTACAGGACAACCATCAAAAACTTACTGTCTTCTTCGAAGACTTCGCCGAACTGAACATTTCGGGCGCCAAAAGCGCACATGACCACGCTGGCCAATCAGCGATGTCGCTCCCTGGACCAATCCCCATGGTCGCGTTCACACGTGACCTCGCTGGCCAATCCGAGGGTTCGATGACCTGGACCATTCTCTATGGTCGCTACATGACCCCCCCCCAGAACCCGAGGTGCGGAACCTAGCAGGGAGCCGGATTTCGCGACCATAACGAGTACGGAGAGGGACAGCCTGAACCACAGGAGCCGGGGGTTCCGGACTTGGCGGAACTGCCGGAACGGGAGGTCCTGGAGGAACTGCCGGAACGGGGGGTCCTGGAGGAACTGTCGGAACGGGGGGTCCTGGACTGAGCGGAACTAACGGAGGTCGGCCTCTCCTAGGGGTTTGACCGACCAGGACTGGTTGATCTGGATCCAAATGCGCAGGTTTGAGCCGGGACACCGAGACGAGCTCACTCTTGCCGCACATGTCTAAGGTGAAGGTAGCCGTTCCCTTACGCAAAACCCGGAACGGCCCTTGATAGACCCTCTGCAACGGGGCGCGATGGGAATCTTTTCGCAGAAAAACAAACTCACAGTCCTTCAGGGAAGGCGGTTCATGTACCATGGGACACCCATGACGTGAAGTCGGAACTGGAGCCAGGGAGCCCACCCGTTCCCGGAGAGATGCTAACACTGATGGGACTGTAGGCAGCTGGTCTGAAGGGTCCGGAAACAAATCTCCGGGTACTCGAAGTGTCGAGCCATATACTGGCTCCGCGGACGACGCACCGAGATCTAGCTTAGGAGCAGTCCGGATGCCCAAAAGAACCCAAGGGAGCTGGTCTACCCAGTCCGGGCCTTCAAGCCTTGCACTGAGGGACGCCTTAAGTTGACGGTGGAACCTTTCTACGAGTCCATTTGCCTGGGGGTGATATGCAGTAGTGGGTTGTAACTTGGAACCGTACAGTTCTGCGAGCATGGCCCAGAGGGACGAAGTGAACTGTGGCCCTCTGTCAGTGGTAATAACTGCCGGGACCCCGAAACGAGCTACCCAATGAAGGGCCAAAGTCCTAGCACAAGACGCTGACGAAATATCAGACAACGGGAAAGCCTCTGGCCACCGGGTGAACCGATCCACCACCGTGAGGAGGTGGGTGTAGCCCCGGGAGGAAGGCAAAGGCCCGACCAAATCCACGTGGATGTGGAAAAAACGAACTGCTGGGACCTCGAAATCCTGTACGGGGGCTGGACATGGCGCTGGACTTTAGCGGTCTGACAGGGAACGCAGGAACGCGCCCAACCCGCTACCTGTTTCCGTAGGCCATGCCAGACAAACCGAGCTGCTACCAAAGCAGAGGTGGAGCGGATGGACGGGTGCGCCAGCCGGGCGCTGAAGGGAGGGCGGTACTACCGGCCTGGGAAGGGGAAGAGAAACATCGCACCAGACTTTTGTGCCTTCCGACCCACAAGCTACCTGGGCCAACTTCAATCCCGAAGTGGTGGACTGGTATGCCGAAGCGGTATCCGCTAGAAGCTGTGCCTCCGCAAGCTCCTGGGGATCCACTTCGCAGTCCACCGCCGAAATAGGGGGAAAAGCAGGTCTAGATAGGGCGTCAGCAACGGCATTAAGCTTACCCGCGACATGACGGACATCGGTGGTGAATTCGGAGATAGCAGTCAGGTGCCGCTGCTGGCGGGCCGACCATGGGTCAGACAATTAAAAAAAAACAAATGTTAATGGTTTGTGGTCCGTAAAGGCCACAAATGGGCGGCCCTCAAGGAAGTACCTGAAATGACGAACAGCTAAATAGAGAGCCAGAAGCTCTCGGTCAAATGCGCTATACTTCAGCTCAGCCGAATTTAGTTGCCGGCTGAAAAACGCTAAAGGCTGCCAACGGCCACCGACCTGCTGCTCCAGAACCCCGCCCACCGCCACGTCAGAGGCGTCAACCGTCAGGGCCGTGGGGGCGGAGGGGCTCGGGTGAACCAACATGGTGGCGTCTTCCAAGGCTGCCTTAGCTGCTGTAAAAGCCGACTCTGCGGCCGGGGACCATATCAACTCTACCGGTTTTCCTGCAAGGCATTGGAAAAGCGGGCGCATGACTCGCGCAGCTGCCGGAACGAACCGATGGTAGAAATTAACCATGCCTACGAACTCCTGTAGCCCTTTTACTGTGGTGGGCCTGGGAAATGCCCGGATAGCCTCCACCTTCTCGGGCAAAGGGGAGGCGCCGGCAGGGGTAATTCTGTGACCTAGAAAATCAAGAGCAGTGAGGCCGAATTGACACTTGGAGGGTTGGATAATGAGCCCGTGGTCTTGGAGCCGCTGGAACACGGTCCGCAAGTGGACCTGGTGTTCCTGCACTGAGGGGCTGGCGACCAGGATGTCGTCTAAATAAATAAACAAAAAGGGTAAACCCCGGCCCACGCGGTCCATCAGTCGTTGGAAAGCCTGTGCCGCGTTCTTTAAACCGAAAGGCATACGCAACCATTCAAACAACCCGAACGGAGTAATCGTTGCAGTTTTCTGTATGTCCTCCGGTCGCACCGGAATCTGGTGGTATCCTCGCACCAAATCGATTTTGGAGAACACCACCGCTCCTTCCAGCCCAGATGAAAAGTCCTGTAGGTGCGGTATGGGGTAGCGATCAGCCGTGGTGACAGCATTGAGACGCCGATAATCGCCACATGGTCTCCACCCCCCAGATGCCTTGGAGACCATATGTAACGGCGAGGCCCACGGGCTGTCAGACTGACGGACAATTCCCATTTCCTCCATCTTCCTGAACTCCGCCCGTGCCACCACCAGTTTGTCTGGCGGTAGTCTCCTGGCCCGAGCGAAAACGGGAGGGCCTTCGGTGCGGATGTGATGGACCACGCCGTGCTTGGCCGAAGACGTGTCAAAACGTTGAATGAGCAGCTCTGGAAACTCCGCCAGGATCTCAGCATACGAGTCAGGGGCCGCGACGACGGCCTGGACAGTAGGGCTGGGCGGGGAGACGATTGTCGGAGCGACGTGTTCATCTCCGGCGGAGGGTCGGAGGTCGTTACCGCGGACATCAGGGACCAGTGAAAAAGCCCAGAGAAAATCTGCGCCCAGGATCGCTTGTCTGACGTCGGCTATGATGAATGGCCATTCGTACGTGCGGAGGCCTAACACAAGGGACATCTTCCGTATACCGAAAGTGCGAATGGGGCTGCCATTAACCGCGATGAGGGTGGGACCTGTCTTACCCGATCTGGTTTCGAGGTCGGTCGGCGGCACTATACTGACGATGGCTCCCGTGTCCACCAAAAATTCTGTGTCCGTGAATCGATCATGGACATAGAGGCGTCGGTTCTGGCCAATCGTAACTGCCCCTATGTACGATCGGCCGAGGCATTTCCCGCGAAGGTACAAGGCGAGCGGCAGTTGCGGGATTCGCTACCCCATCGTAGGTGATAATAGCACCAGCCGCGCTTGTGCGGATCTTTTTGGCGGGCTTTCGGAGAATTGGCGGGAGACGCGGCGCCATCTTGATGTCGCTGTGGCGTGGTCACTGATGTCGAGACCTTGTTGATCGAACCGCTTGCCTTGTTTTTAGCCGCTATGAGCGCGTCCGCTTTCGCTGCATATGCTTCGGGGTCCTTAAAAGAACAATCCGTGAGCAGCAGTCGGACATCCTCAGGAAGCTTCTCTCGGAATGCCTGTTCGAACATAGGGCAATCCGTATGCTCACCGGCTAGCATCATCATTTCGGACATGAGAACGGAAGGCCGTCGGTCTCCAAGATCCGGTAGGTGCAGAAGTCTTGCAGCACCATCATGCTTATTAAACCCGAAGGTTCGCAGTAACACTTTCTTCATGGCCTCGTACTTGCTTTCCGCAGGTGGATTAACGATGAACCGCATCACGCGCGTGGTCGTCTCCGACGATAGAGCGCTGACGAGGTAGTAATACATCGTGGAGTCGTCCGATATCTTCTTTATATGAAATTGAGCTTCGGTGTGGATAAACCAAGATTGCGGTGCATGCGTCCAAAACAACGGAAGGTGAACGCTTGCCGCGCTTAACTCCGGTGTGCCCGGCGCGGCCATCAACAACGAGGCGTCATGTTCCTGCATAGTCGGTGATCGTCCAGATCACGTCGGGGTCACCAATATGACGAGTCCGAAAACTTGTTGGTTGTAGAAGAAGTTTATTGCAGCCGCAATATTCGAATACAGAGTTAAACAACAAGGTACAGGACAACCATCAAAAACTTACTGTCTTCTTCGAAGACTTCGCCGAACTGAACATTTCGGGCGCCAAAAGCGCACATGAACACGCTGGCCAATCAGCGATGTCGCTCCCTGGACCAATCCCCATGGTCGCGTTCACACGTGACCTCGCTGGCCAATCCGAGGGTTCGACGACCTGGACCATTCTCTATGGTCGCTACAAGGTGCTATTTAGGGGGGCGCTGCACGATGGCTGCCTCGCCTACAGTCTGTCTGTCCTTTTCAAACTTTTTGTTATTTTTGGTAAGTTTTAAAAGTTTGTGTAAATGTTCTCTGGCTTGTTTTATGTGGGGGGTGGGAGAAGGGGTCGGGGGAAACTTTTTTTCAATCTCTTACCTTGCCGGAGATGCGATTGTTTTCCGGATCATATCTCTGGTCGCTCTGCGGCCAAACATCACGGAGCTGGAGGTCTTGCCTGGGACTGACCTTGAGTCCTCGCGGGGGCGTGGACTTATCATCTGAGCCTGTGATCCCTTGCCCGGGATCGATGCTCCAATGCAGCCTGCGGACTTTAACATCAGGAGCTCGCAGTCTCGGGTTGAGACCGGTCGGGAGCTCCAAAAGCTGCACGAGGTTCGACTGGTCCCGACCCGGGGTAGATCGCCGGCGCGGGGGAGCTGAGATTCCCCCCCCCCCATTGAAGGAGCTGGATCGCCCCGACGAGGAAGGCTCGCCGCCGGCTACGGGAGTCAAGATCATCCCGTCAACGGAAGGTTAGAGCCCCCCACCGCTGGAGGACAAAGAAGGGAGAGATTGAACTTTTTTTCACCTTGTATCACAGTGAGGAATGTGGAGGAGTCACTGTGGTGGATGTTCATGTTAAAATGTATTTTGTGTGTCCTGTTGCTTTTCATTGTTATGACTGTATGGCAAATGAAGTTCCTCGTATGTTGCAAAACATACTTGGCTAATAAAGTTTTATTGTGATTGCAAAACTGGTGAAGCTGCAACATAATGTGTGCTGATTGGCAAATGTAGCAAGCAAGGTATTTATTTCACAAAATGCTGGAGTAACTCAGCAGGTCAGGCAGCATCTCAGGAGAGAAAGAATGGGTGAGATTTCAGGTCGAGACCCTTCTTCAGACTGATCAGAATGATCAGAATCAGACTTGCTTCAGAATGTAGCAAGCAATATGCAGAGCTATGACGGGATGGAACTGAATCCAACAAAATATGATTAGATCTTGGATGCTGAATCAATATACTTCCATGTTAATAATTTCAGTTGCTGGACTATTGAATGGAAAGCAGGTAATAAGCAGCTGGTAGTTGATGGTGCATACTCCCAAAGTTCTAGTTCTGTTTTGCCAAGAGGAGGATATTAAGTAAATATCTCATCTCTCAGCCATTTGGGTTAAATGAGAAATGAATGAAGGGTAAGTTTTTTAGATATTCACCAGCATCCATAGGCTTCTCATTTAAAACAGACACAAGTAGAAATCTGGGAATAAACAAATTTCCAGGTAACGACATTATGAAGAAATTGAATCTTAGTTACGTGGATTTCATTAAATTTTGCACTTTACTGCATTCATGACACAAATAATAATAAAGGCTGCACTGAAGGTTTCATAACTGCTATGCCGCAGCCAATATTTCCATGTTTCTCTCCAGAGACGACATATTTTAAATCATGATGGGGAAAATGTCTGCATTGTGTCAATCTCTCCAGTTCGAATTGAAATCTTCTCTGAAACATTTTATTCTAAAAGTTATTTTCCTATATTTCATTTTGAATTCTTGTACTGTGAATGCTCAGATAATAGGTCAGAAAATTGAGCAGAGTTTATTGGTGTTTCAGTGGTAATGGTAACTGGACTTCAGCAGCAGAAGGGAATAATTGGGGTTGTAGTTCAAAGGATGATGACAATGAAGTGGATGTGATGGTGGTGGTCAGTCAAACAGGACACTAATATTATAAAATAGTTGTCTCCTGCTTTGCTGGCCACTGGGTGGATTTATGGGATCAGGCCCAGAAGCAAAGGGATGTCCTGTGGTGTGCAGTAGCAAGTTTCGTTCAAATTGGTGTTATTTAAAAAAAATTATTGACATTTTAAACTTTAATAAATCCCTTTTCCACTTGCTGTGCCCAAGATGGCCACCGGGGTGGGACCTGCCCAAGTGATGGGAGTTGCGGCCAATGAGGGAGGGTGAAGAGAGCGGATGAGGCGGGGCCGGAAGGAGGGGTGACGAGACCCGCACAAGTGACAGGAGCGGCGGCAAATGAGGGGCGGGGCAGTGGAGCGGAAGAGGCGGGACAAGAAGGAAGCAGAATGGCAATCAGGAGAGGTTTGTGCAGGATACTTTTCTAAATCTAGCGGAAGCACATGAAAATATATTGATAGGGGGAGATTTCAATTTTTGTTTAAATCCAGTAATGGATAGATCAT
Organism: Rhinoraja longicauda; assembly: GCF_053455715.1. NCBI lineage: Eukaryota > Metazoa > Chordata > Chondrichthyes > Rajiformes > Arhynchobatidae > Rhinoraja > Rhinoraja longicauda. Next base: position 8,911,154 of record NC_135962.1, on the reverse strand, counting down.
CAAGGACAACGACAAGGACAAGAGCAGCGAAGACAACCTTGAATTTAATGGAAAGTTTAAATGTAATAGATGTTTGGAGGAAAAGCCATCCCAAGGAAAGAGATTACTCTTTTTATTCCAATAGACATGATACATATTCTAGAATAGATCTATTTTTGATTTCAGCTCAATTAAGCGGTAGAATAATACAAATAGATTACAAGGCTAGATTGTTATCGGATCACTCACCATTATTAATGAAAATTACGATGCCAGATAAAGAACAGTCAGTGTATAGATGGAGACTCAACTCTTTACTATTGAAAAGACAAGACTTCTGTGATTTTATTCGAGGACAAATTGAATTATATTTGGAGACAAATTTAAATTCAGTGGATGATAAATTTATTGTATGGGATGCAATGAAGGCTTATTTGAGAGGCCAAATTATAAGCTACTCATCTAAGATAAAGAAAGACTATAGGAAGGAATCTGAAAGATTAGAAAAAGAAATCACCGTATTAGAAAAAGACTTACAGAAAACTTCTTCAGATACAAAAAAAACACAACTTGCAAATAAAAAGTTTCAATACAATACTTTACATACTCACAGAACAGAAAAACGAATATTACGAACTAACCAAAGATATTATGAATTAGGAGAAAGAGCGCACAAGGTATTGGCATGGCAACTGAAAGAAGAACAAATATCAAGAACAATAAATTCAATTAGAACAGATCAGAACATTATTACTTATAAACCTAGAGAAATCAATGAGGTATTTAAGCAATTCTACACTAATCTGTACCATTCTGAATCTGAAAAGGATGAAATTAAGATAAATAATTTTTTATCCAAGATACAATTACCAACAATCTCTAATGAGGAGCAGATGGGACTAAATGCCTCCTTTACTTTGAGAGAGGTGGAGGAAGTATTATATTCTTTACCAAGTAATAAATCTCCAGGGGAAGATGGTTTTCCGCCTGAGTTCTATAAAAAATTTAAAGATTTGTTGTTACCACTATTTATGGAAGTGATACATCAAGCGGAAAAAACTTCTACATTACCAGACTCCTTCTCATTGGCAATTATAACTGTAATTAAAAAAAAAGGGAAAGACCCTTTAAATGCATCTTCTTATAGACCAATATCATTGTTGAATGCAGATTATAAAATAGTTGCTAAACTTTTAGCAAGGAGATTGGCAGAATATTTACCGAAGCTGGTTAAAGAGGACCAAACTGGATTTGTCAAAAAAAGGAAAATATCTGATAATGTAGCAAGATTTATAAGTATTTTACATTTAGCACAGAAAAGAAAGGAATTGAGCGTAGCAGTTGCTTTAGATGCTGAAAAGGCGTTTGACAGGTTAGAATGGGATTTTTTATTTAAAGTATTAGAGAAGTACCGATTAGGAAATGGTTTTATTAACTGGGTAAAAGCTCTTTATAAACAACCTAAAGCCAAAGTGGTGACAAATGGCCAATCTTCTCAATCATTTAATTTGGAAAGATCTAGTAGACAGGGATGTCCCTTGTCACCGGCTTTATTTGTATTGGCCATTGAACCTCTGGCAGAGCTAATAAGAGCAGATTTAGATATTGAAGGATTTAAAATTAATCAGGAAGATCACAAAATTACTTTATTTGCTGATGATGTCTTAATTTGTCTTACTAGACCATTGGAATCCTTAAGAAAATTATATTTCAGACTGGAAGAATATGGGAAAGTATCAGGATATAAAATTAATAAAGATAAAACTGAAATAATGCCTCTTGTTGAAGGCAATTATGATCAATGTAAAAGAGAAAGTCAGTTTAAATGGCAAAAAGAAGGCATTAAGTTTTTAGGAGTTAATGTAGATAATAAGTTAAATAATTTGTATAAATTAAATTATAAACCACTAATAAAAAAAATAGATGAGGACTTGAAGAAATGGATGAATCTTCCAATTACATTGATAGGGAGAGTGAATTGTATTAAGATGAATATTTTTCCGAGGATACAGTATTTATTTTCAACACTGCCTATACCTTTGCCAAATAATTTTTTTCAAGAATTGAACAAAACTGTGAGGAATTTTCTTTGGAAAGGTAAAATGCCAAGAGTGTCTCTGGAAAAATTAACATGGAAATTTGAATTAGGTGGATTGCAATTACCAAATTTTAAAAATTACTATCTGGCAGCACAAATGAGTTTTATTTCATCCTTTTATCAAGAGGGTGGAAAAACAGCATGGGTTAAAATTGAAATGGATAAAATAAAAGAATCTTGTCCAGAAGAATTTATATATAAATGGGAAGCGAAGCTATTAGTTAAGGATAAAGAGTCACCTTTGCTAAAACATTTAATTAATACATTGTTGAAAACAGTTAAAGTTAAGGATAAAAGATTTTTCTTAACAGCTAAAACTCCATTAGTAAAAAATGGATTATTGCCGTTTGCTTGGAATAATCAAATATTACAACTCTGGGAACAGAAGGGTATTAAAAATATAGGAGACTGCTATGAAGGGAATATCTTTTTGACATTTTCGCAATTGAGAAATAAATATCAAATTCCAGGGAATAGTATTTTTTTCTATTATCAATTACAATCTTTTTTAAGGGAAAAATTAGGTAATTCAATGTCTCTATTTCAGATTAAAGGAATCGAATCCTTGATTCAGGGCAAGGGAATGAAAAAAATTATATCATCAATGTATAAACTACTACAGATATCTAGTCCAAAGATAGGAATTCATAAAGTAAGACAAAGATGGGAAACAGATCTTAATATTATTATTGATGAACCAAGTTGGGAAAGACTGTGTTTAGATAGTATGAAAAATACTATTAATGTGAGATACAGCTTAGTACAGTATAATTTTTTGCAGCAACTATATTTAACCCCGGAAAAATTAAATAAATTTAAACCAAACTCATCTGAAAGGTGTTTTAGATGCAACCAAGACGTGGGCACTTTTATACACTCTACATGGGCATGTCAGAAGGTAATTCCTTTTTGGCAAGACCTAAAAAAGTTTTTAGATCAATTGATGAATAAGATCATACCAATTGATTCAAGGTTGTTTTTGCTAGGAGATACAAAAGGAATAATACCAAAGCTAAGTTTGGATAAACATCAGGAAAGATTTCTCAAAATATCATTAGCAGTAGCAAAAAAATGTGTTGCGGTCACATGGAAAGAACAAAATGAAATAAGATTTGAAAGATGGCATGCAGAAATGCGGAGTTGTATCCCATTAGAAAAAGCAACGTATAATCTGAGAAATGGATATGACTTCTTTTTGAAGGTGTGGAACCCATTCATGGCAAAGCTAGGATTAAGAATAGGAAGTAGTTAAATTCAGGATTGCTTTGATACCTAACAAGAATTTTAAAAGAAATTACTCGGAAGTGACTCCCTCGGGACTCCAGGTTTTTCTTTTTCTTTCTTTCTTCTGCTTTTTCTTTTTCCTTCTTTTGAACTGGGGGTTGGGGGGAGGTGGGGGGGGGGGGGGTGGGGGGGGGGAGAAAATACAGAACAATACGTGTATAATCGAAGTTATAGGTCAGTGACTATTGTTTACTAAGGAATGTAAAATGTATAACGTATGGGTTCTGTTAAAACTTAAATAAAATATTAAATAAATAAAAAAAAGGAGAGGTTTGGACCCAATGGATCCACTCGGGCTAGTATATTACTAAAACTCTCATCTTGTTTGTTCCTGAAATACAAACAAAACGGTACAGGATAGCACAACAATTTTAGGCCCACCTTACTCACCATTGTCCTGTGGTGTGCAGTTGCAAGTTTCGTTCAAATTGTTGTCATATTTTAAAAGTTATTGACATTACAAACGTTAATAAATCCCTTTTCCACGCCGTGGCCGTCAGTCGCGCCTGCGCAGTAATACCTCCGTGTATAACGTCACAATGGGAGAAGGTCAAAGAAGATGGCCGCCGGATTTGCACGTGCGCAGTTGGGAGCTCGGAGGGGGCGGGACCCGCCTGAGTGGCGTGAGTGGTGGCCAATTGGGGGGGGGGGGGTGAGGAGAGCAGAAGAGGCGGGACTGAAAGGAGGGAGAAGGGATTGGACCCGCACGAGTGATGAGAGCGACGGCCAATGAGGTGTGGGGCGGGAATGGCGGCGCCGCCGGAGAGCCCCTAAGAGTGTGGGTGAGGGGGGGGGTGAGGGGAGGAGGGGGTGATAAGGGGTGTTGAGGGGGGATGGAATGGGTGAGTGGGGTGGGGGGGGCTGATGGGGAGGGGGGGAGTGGGGGAGGGAAGGGTGCTAGACCAATGCAGGAGAGGCTTGGACCCAACGGGTCCTCGTTCGTCTAGTTTCACATAAATTTTTAATGTTACAATTATCAAAATACATTTTTGACTGAACTCCCATCCCCAATTTGCTGATTATAATAATCTGCTCTCTGGTTTGCATTCTAAATCTCACATTCCAGTTACAGGAATCCAATCTTATCAGTCACGTTCAAACTTCGTGGTACAATTTAGTGTAAGGCGGGTTGTGAAAAGTTCAAAACACTCTTATTTCCTGAGCTGTGAGAGTCCAAGTTGTTAACAGCCTTTTTCCCAGGTGATTTGATTTATTTACAGACCATTTCATAAAGGTTTTAGCTTCATTATGCTGCATATGTTGGTAAATCCATTCTGTATTTTGGCACTGGCCATTTGGGGGAGGAAAAAAAAACTGTGTTCAAAGCTTGATTTGTGCCAAATTAGCTAATTTGACTGTGGAGAATGTTTGTTAGAATAATACCGTTTGCTTCAAGCATTTCTAAGTCAAGGAAATAAAAATTCAAACCTGGTGTTCAGTGATGTTTAGAATAGACATTGATAAAATACATCTCTTGATGCTCCTGAACACATCATCAGTGATGTAACCTGGGGCCATTGGGTGTTTCAGGTCTTTCAACATCAGACACCTTCGCCCAGGCAACCCAGCCGTGGTTGATCATACCACGACGTGTGTTCAGGTGGCATTCGCTCCTCCCCATGGATCTCCTCTTCTGATCCAGAGCCATCTCTAGGCTTTCTCCACTGCCTCTGTGGTGTTCTTGATGACTCTTCTCCTCTCCATTCCGGTGATGCCCAGTGCACTCAAGGCTTTGTAGAGCGATTGCCGTGCAGCCAACCTCGATGGGCATACACTTTGCCTTCCAGCCCCGTTTACGGCAGTTTATGACCAGGTCTTCGTACTTGGTCTTCTTCCTCTCGTGGGCCTCCTCTGGACGGCCCTCCCACGGCACTGTCAGTTCCAACAAGACAATGTTTTTGGTCGTCTCTGAGACCAAGAGGATGTCTGGCCTCAGGGTGGTCGTGGCGATGTGCCATGGGAACTTCAGCTGTTTCACCAGGTCTACAGAAAGCTGCCATTCCTGCGCAGTCGCTAGGATTCCTGACGGATTCTTGGCTGCTGTGGTTCTTGGCAGCTGCACTCCAGTCTTCACAAAGGTGGATGGGCGTGCTCGTCTGTAACTGCTGATTCCCATCCTGATGGCTTTTGCAATGGGTTTCAGAACCTGGACGTGACGTCAGGTGTACTGGCCCTGTCCAAGAGCCTTTGGGCAGCAGCTCAGGAAGTGTTCCAATGTCCCCTAGCCTGAGCATTGCTGGCAATCCGGAGATTCCGCTTTGCCCCATTTGAAGAGGTTCGATGGGCTGGGCAGGACATCGTACACTACCTGGACTAAGAACTTGATACGCTGTGGTTCAACCTCCCAGAGCTAAAAAACTAAGCATATATAAACTAAGCTCTTATACAATAATTCATGCCCAGACTCTGATGTGAAAACTGGCCAATAATAATTAAACATTTAACTAGAGAACCACTGTTATATTAATCTGAACATTTGAGGCCCAACTTTAGTCAAGCTAGGAGGGAAATTTTGTAGTGGGTTGAGGGGGAGGGTGAGAGGCAGTAAAACATATTTATTGGCAAGGGTCTTGACCCAAAACATCATCCATTCCTTCTCTCCAGAGATGCTGTCTGTCCCATGGAGTTACTCCAGCATTTTGTGTCCATCTATATTTATTGGAAAGTTACTAATTAAGATCCATTCACATGAAACTGAAAGATGACTTTATGTGATTCTGAACAAATAGTTAAGTGATCAATTTTTTAAATTTGTAATTGGATCATTTGTTTGTAGCAGTGGTGTTAATTATAATGTTTATCAGCCTGATTTAGGCAATAGTATATTTAATGCTAGCAACAATTAAATAATCTATTACACTAGTCTTTAATAAATAGGTTCTCAATGCTTAGAGTTAGCTAATAGGCAGGAGAACTGTTGAAAGTGGTACGGTTTGCTTCATTTCAAAGTGGAAAGTGTGTGAAAACTCCTATTAAATGATAGTGAGTTTTCAACATTTTTTCAAAAGGAATTAAGCCACTGGCCAAACATCAAGTCCTTGCTAGATCTGCCATGCAGTGCTTTCTTGTCTTCTGCATTCAATGCTCAGGCACAGAAGTGTGTGCAGTGCTGTTAATTGACAGTTCTTAGAGAATTACTGAATGCATTTCAATATGATCTGGGACGTTAAAGGAACACATTGCAATGGTACTCCATTTACCCCTTCTTGGTAACCACTTGGCTTGGTTAATCAGGAGCTGTTTTTCCATTGCAGGTCTGGGTGCACGAGGCCCGGAGCTGTTTTCCTGTCTAAAGACCCGGTCTGAAGAAGGATCTCGACCCGAAACGTCACTCATTCCTTGTCTCCAGAGATGCTGCCTGTCCCACTGAGTTACTTCAGCATTTTGTGTCTGTCTTTGCTTCTCTGTTAGTCGTTCAGCACCATCTAACAACAGGAAGGGTAATGTTTGAATGTCCTGATAATGTCTGACCTGGAGAGCATTTCAGACTTCCAAACTTCATTTATTGCATCCAGAGAATACATTTCTCATTTCCATAACCATTTTTTAATTCTTCTAAATTTAATTCCAGAGTTGGCTTGCACAGATTTTAGTCAGGTCAAGTCAAGTCAATTTTATTTGTATAACACATTTAAACACAACCCACATTGACTAAAGTGCTGTACATCAGTGCATGTATTAAAAAAGAACATACAATAGCACACAAACCTCACAACACTGACATAAACAGTTTACCTCAGAGGGCCTCAAACACTAGGGAATAGAAGTAGGTTTTGAGCCTGGAGATTTTAGGATTATGCCACTTTTTTCTGGGTTGTTCCTGAGATAACACTTCTTTTGTATTAACATTGCTCTATTTAAACTTAATAAAACCCCATCTCTTTGACATTCGATTCAATGAGGTAGTTTAGTGGTGTCAAACTTTTGAATTTCACATTCATTGTGGTCATTATATTTCCTTGAAGTAAAAAACGAGAATTGAAAGCAATGCTCCGTGACTAAAGTTTTATACAACAGATACATAGTTTTTGAATAACATAGATATATAGAGTGCAAAGAAAGTAGCTGTTTAATACCAAAAAAGCACATCAATAGGGTAACCCAAAGAAACATGATTAAAGTACAAAGCAATCATAACTCGATGGGAAAAATGGTGACAAAAAGAAAATGTTTTCTTCTTACAGTTATAACAAAGAAATATTGCAATTAAAAAATAGATACAAAATGCTGGAGTAACTTAGCGGGTCAGGCAGCATCTCTGGAGAAAATGGATAAATGACATTTCGTGTCGGGACCCTTCATCAGACTGAAGAAGGGTCCTGACCCATTTCACTTTTCCATGTCCTCCAGAGATACTGCCTGACCAGCTGAGTTACTCCAGCCCTTTTTCTTTTGTAAACCTAAGTGATTGGCTATGTAGGTATGAAGGACATTGGTCAAGTTTGAATGGAAAACTAAAATGCTGTAAAAATTGATAGATATTGGTGAACAGTTTAAATAAACACTTCTTAATGATACCACTGGAAAAATTGATCATTGCTTGGATAATCAAAACTGTTAAGGACAGTATCATTATTGTATACAATATACGGTTACCACACAGACTCGTAAAAAAATGGGAGAGCTTTTGAGGTCAACAAAGAGTCATCCAGGAATTATGAAAGAAAGAAAAAATAGAATACGGGAAAATGCGGGCAAAAAATGGACTGTGATAGTTTTCACAAAAGGAAGAGAAGCAAAATGTGGATAAATGTGACGTTATCCACTTTGGTGGTAGGAACAGGAAGGCAGATTATTATCTGAATGGTGTCAAGTTAGGAAAAGGGGAAGTACAAAGAGATCTGGATGTCCATGTTCATCAGTCACTGAAGGTTAGCATGCAGGTACAGCAGGCAGTGAAGAAAGCAAATGGCATGTTGTCCTTCATGACAAGAGGAGTTGAGTATAGAAGCAAAGGGGTCCTTCTGCACTACGGGGCCGTAGTGAGACCACCCTTAGTGAGTACTGTGTGCAGTTTTGGTCTCCAAATATGAGGAAGGACATTCTTGCTATTGAGGGAGTGCAGCCTAGGTTCACTAGGTTAATTCCCAGAATGGCGGGACTGTCGTATGTTGAAAGACTGGAGCAACTGGGTTTGTATACACTGGATTTTAGAAGGATGAGAGGGGATCTTATTGAAACATACAAGATTATTAAGTGCTTGGGCACGCTAGAGGCAGGAAACATGTTCCCGGTGTTGGGGGAGTCCAGAACCAGGGGCCACAGTTTAAGAATAAGGGGTATGCCACTTAGAATGGAGATGAGGAAAACCTTTTTCACTCAGAGAGTTGTAAATCTGTGGAATTCTCTGCCTCAGAGGGTAGTGGAGGCCAATTCTCTGGATGCTTTCAAGAGAGAGTTACATAGAGCTCTTAATGATAGCGGAGTCAGGGGGTAGAGGGAGGGGGCAGGAACGGGGTACTGATTGTGAATGATCAGCCATGATCACATTGAATGGCAGTGCTGGCTCGAAGGGCCGAATGGCCTACTCCTGCACCTATTGTCTATTGTCTATTGTCTAAAAGTCAACACAGTTGTCTTATTTTCTAATATAAGAAAAAATATAATAGGAACAAAGAAAATGCCAAACAAATTTATATTATTAATGCCTTCAGAGTAGTAGATACCAAATAACAGAAATATAGGAGAGCCAAATGTTTAATAAGTAAAAATACTAATATTTTAAGAAATAAATTACTGGTAAAGTTTATGTTAATGTGACCTAGTGACCGCATGCATACAGTGCCCTCCACGGATGAGTTCCAGGATTTTTGAGCCAGCAGACCAATACAAGATGATAGCTGTCATGGGGATCTTGCAGTAGATTGTGCTACTGTAGGCACAAAGGAACATAATCTCCTGCAAGGTAAGAGTCGGGAAATTTGGCAAGTATTGTAGTGCATTTTGTAGGTGGAAAATTATAGCCAAAGTGCAATAGTGGTGGAGGGGTGCTGAATCAAGTGTTCGTCATCTTGGTTGCTTTATCCTGGATGGAGTTAAACTCTGAGTGTTGCAAAGGAAGACTCATCCAGATAAGTGGAAGTTGTTCCATTACACTCCTCAATGGTGCCTAGTATACACTGGAGAGATTTGGAGAATAAGAAAGCATGTTGGTTTCACTGGTTATTCAGTTTCCATCCTCCTGTTGCCATGGTATTTATAGCTGGTCTATATAAGCTTCTAGCTCTTGTTTATGATGAAAGATTCCAATTAAATGTCAGGAGAGCATAATTAACTCTATGTGGCGATGAATGTTTCTTGGTAAGAATGGTATGTACAGTACTAATCTTGCATCTAAATGTTGTTTGGATCTTGTTGCACAGAATTGGGGCTACTTTACTTTCTGAGAAGATGGCATTGTACTTGACTTAGCAGAAGTGGGGAATTAGATTTTTTCTAAATTACTTTGAAGAGTTCTAAAGGAAATTGAACAGTCTTCAACTCAATTGGTGAACATCCCCACATTTGATGGAAAGGAGATTAGAATCATTCTGCAATCAAAACTGGGGAAGATAAGGTCATGAAGTTTGATTTGCCAAAGGTTCAGCATTGACAAACATCCTGCTGATGTTTTGATATTATTTCCTAAATTGATATATAAACTCTTTTTATTTCGCAGGGTAGTGCGTGACCAAAATTCAGGGTGGCTGACTGTACAGAAAAAAACCAAGTAAATGGCACTCAGGTGGACTCTGCAGGTGCTGCAATGTGTCCCTTCCGTTTCCTGGAGCCTATCACATGTTGGAGTTGTAGGGTCCCATTAGCACACAGTATTGTTTTCTTTGGCTTCCAGCCTGCACAGCGAAATTTGACATTGTAAATTGATGGGAGTTTGGCGTTTTTAGTTTTTGTCAGTACATCGGATCCACCATCTGCTAAGTTCTCAAGTTGTCACAATAAACTTGAAATAGTCATACAATCAAATTCCTATTTTGCATGAGGGGCTCTTTTAAGGATTTAGACAATATCTTTAATTGAATGTCCATCTGCTTAGGTCTACCAGTGTGATATTATCATGAACTCAGAGGAATAGGCAGTTAAAAATGCCATTACAGCCTGTCAAACAATGTGAAACACTAATAACCACAGCTGAAGAGAAAAACAATGGTGCAATATTTTGTAGTTATAGTATTAGCAGAAATTGAAACTTTATTTTGAAATGAGATATCATTTCCCTCAAAACAACTATCCCCAAGAAAGCTGAGGCAGCTCAGATGTCATGGTGACCAAGATATCAATATCAATCCTTAACTATTGCCTCTATTGATGTATCATGTTATAATATAACTATATGAAGTATTATCATATCATATCATATCATATATATACAGCCGGAAACAGGCCTTTTCGGCCCACCAAGTCCGTGCCGCCCAGCGATCCCCGTACATCAACACTATCCCACACCCACTAGGGACAATTTTTTTACATTTTTACCCAGCCAATTAACCTACATTATGTTTGCATTGACTGTACATTAGTCAGAATGCATCTTGCCCCAAATTCAATTTTTGGTGTACACAGTCCATCAAAGATTGGCTTTTAATAATGTTGGACCCAGTCAGCACCATTCCAGAAATCTCAGTGTGCTCAGCTTTCAAAATTAGTGTTTTTTTATTGTAGACAGCTGCAGTTACAAATGTCTCTGGGGCTTTTGTTTCTTTAATGTTTTTCTCTATATTCATACAGCAGGGAAATAAATAACATGTGTTTATAATTTTAATCACGTAGATAATTTTTAAAAAGACATTCTAATGTCCTTTTAGGTGAAGGATGTTAGTTCTTTCCCATTTCCACTTCTCATGCTAACAGCATCAGGTGCATGAAGATCAGATTCTAATGTGCTCAACAACTTACCTCACCTTCAATCTCAGAAACATAGAAACATCGAAAATAGGTGTAGGAGGAGGCCATTCGGCTCTTCGAGCCAACACCGCCATTCATTGTGATCATGGCTGATCATCCATAATCAGTAATCTGTACCCAACTTCTCCCCATATCCCTTGATTCCACTAGCCCCAAGAGCTTTATCTAACTCTCTCTTAAATTCATCCAGTGATGGCCTCCACGGCCCTCTGTGGCAGAGAATTCCACAAATTCACAACTCTCTGGGTGAAAAAGTTCCTTCTCACCTCAGTTTTAAATGGCCCCTTTATTCTAAGACTGTGGCCCCTGGTTCTGGACTCCCCCAACATTGGGAACATTTTTCCTGCATCTAGCTTGTCCAGTCCTTTTATAATTTTATATGTCTCTATAAGATCCCCTATCATCCTAAACTCCAGTGAATACAAGCCTAGTCTTTTCAATCATTCCTCATATGACAGTCCCGCCATCCAAGGGATCAATCTCGTGAACCTATGCTGCACTGCCGCAATTACAAGGATGTCCTTCCTCAAATTAGGAGACCAAAACTGTACACAATACTTCAGATGTGATCTTACCAGGGCCCTATACAACTGCAGAAGAACCTCTTTACTCCTATTATGAAATCTCGATTTGAAGGCCAACATGCCATTAGAAGAGCTTTCTCCTTTGCATAAGTGTCATATGTTTTCCACAGCCTCAGAGGAAGTGTTAAAATAAGATAGCAACAACTATGCAAAATGTTCTAGCATAAACATGAAATAGCAGTCTGTTAATGGGGAAAAATCTCTCAGTTAAATGTTATTCCTTTGGAGACTTGTTTTATTATATTTAAATTTCTTTATAAATGCATTTTGTTGGTGTGTTTGACTAAAGAATAATGAAAGTCTACTATCAATTTTCTTCTGAATATGATGAAAAATTGTTCAGTGCAAAGTGTGCTGTTCAAGACACAATACTATTGTGTACGGGCGGCACGGTAGTGCAGCGGTAGAGTTGCTGCTTTACAGCGAATGCAGCGCCGGAGACTCAGGTTCGATCCTGACTACGGGTGCTGCACTGTAAGGAGTTTGTACGTTCTCCCCTGACCTGCGTGGGTTTTCTCCGAGATCTTCGGTTTCCTCCCACACTCCAAAGACGTACAGGTACGTAGTTTAATTGGCTGGGTAAATGTAAAAATTGTCCCTAGTGGGTGTAGGATAGTGTTAATGTGCGGGGATCACTGGGCGGCACGGACTTGGTGGGCCGAAAAGGCCTGTTTCCGGCTGTATATATATGATATGATGTGATACTATTGGGAAAAACATGAGGGAAGGGCTGGGATAACTGAAGAGAGCATTATTAAGGGAAAATCCTAACTGACCAATTTGATTTAATTTTTTGAAGGTAATAAAGTGAATTGATGAAAGCAGTGTGGTTGTTGACAATGTGGATTCCAGTAAACCGTTTGACAAAGTCGCACATGGTTAGAGCCGATGAGATCCTGGGCTAGTTGTCAAATTGGATCCAAATTTGGCTTGATAATAGGAGGCAGAGGATTACTTTGTGATTAGAAATCTGTGACCTGTGGTGTACCATGCTGTTTGATTGTTATATGAGTAGTGATTTTGATATGAACGGTAATATAATTAGTAAATACACAGATAATACAAAAACTAGTGACGTTGTTGATAGTGAGGAAGGTAGTCTTGGCTACAAGACAATATTGATAACTTGGTTAGCACAGCAGTGGCAGATTAACTGTAATCTTGAGGTCATTCATGCAGGTCAGGTCATGCATTTTGGAGAAGACTAATAGACCAAGATATACATGATTAATTGTAGGGCCCATGGGATTATTGAGGACAGAGGGGACGTTTGTGTACAAGTCCTAGATGGCAGAAAATCTAGATAAAACGGTTGAGAATAAACAAATGGGATATGTACCTCAATTCCGCAAGACTGGTATATGGTGCACAATAACTCCAGTCTCCTAGACAGCCGTGATCCATTGCAGTTAGCGTACCAGCACAATTGGTCCACGACCACAACTGACACCAGCTCCCTGGTCCTACATTCTTCCCTGGAACATCTGGCTAACAAGGACATCTACATCAGACTTCTATTTATTAACAGTAATTCCATCTTCAGTACCTTGACTCCAACCAAACATTTCTCCAAACTCAGGGTCCTGGGACTCAGCACCTCCCTCTGTACCTGGATCCTTGACTCCCTGATCCATAGACTGCAATCAATAAGAATAGGCAACAAAACATCCTCCACAACAATTCTCAACAGTGATTTCCCACAGGCCTGCATTCCCAGTAGATTACTGTACTCCCAATGCATTCAAGACTGTGCAGTCAAATTCTGCTCTGACTCCATTTACAAATTATCAGATGATACCACTGTAGTGGCCGGATCTCAAACAAAGATCAGGTTGAATACATGAAGGTGATAGAGAGTTTAGTAGCCTGGTGTCAAAATAACAACCTCTCCCTTAATGTGAGCCAAACAAAGGAGCTGGTCATTGACGTCAGGAAGCAAAGTGTAGTACACACCCTAATTCAATATCAATGATGCTGAAGTGGAGATGGTTGAGAGCTTAAAATTCCTAGGGGTAAATATCACTAACAGTTTGGGCTTATCCATAGACAGCATCCATTGGGATGCATAACAACTTGAATTGGCAACTGTTCTGCCCTACACATCATGAAATTGCAGAAAGTTGTGAATGTAGCCAAGTCCATCATGGAAAGCAGCCTCCCCCCATCGACTCCATCAACACCTCACGGTGCCTCGGGATAACAGCCAGTATAACCACAGACTCTTCCCCCACACCCCAGTCATTTTCTTTTTCCCCTCCCCAATGGATAGAAGATGCAAAAGCTTGACAGCCTGCACCATTAGATTCAAGAACAGCTTCTTCCCTGCTCTTATTAGATTCTTGAACAGACATCTCATATGCCGGGGCTGAATTCCCAACTTTCCAATCTACCTTGTTGGGGCTTTTGCATTTTTTTTATCTGCACATTCTCTGTAGCTGTTACACTATATTCAGCACTTTGTTTATTTTCACTTTTACTCATTTATGGCATGATTTGCCTTGTTCGCATGCAAAACAAAGTTTTTCACTGTATATCAATGCGCGTAATAATAATATGCCAATACCAATAGTCGGGGCATCGGATATAACAGGAGGGAGATAATGGTATAATCATATGAAATATTGATTAGCAACAACTGAAGTACTGTGTGCAGTTCTGTAGACTGGATATGATTGCACTGGAGAGAATACAAAGAAAATTCACCAGGATCAACAGTAATGACAAGAGACTGGATAAGCTGGATTTGTTTCCCTTGGGTGGAGGAGGCGGAAGGGGAACATAATTGAGGTATACCAAATTCTGGACTAACATGGATATTAAGGAACATTTCCCCATTGCACATGTATGTGAAACCAGGGCCATAGATTTAACGTAAGGGATAGGGGGATTTAGAGGGGCTCAAAGGCGAACTTTTTCACCCAGATGGTAGTTGGAATCTGGAATTCACTGTTTGATGCTTGTGGTTGAGACAGAGCCTCACAATTTTAAGAAGTATTCAAATGACCATGCAAGGCAATAGGCAAGGCAATAGGTAATAGGCAAGTGATGGAAAATGGGACTAATATCAATGGGTATATAATGGTTGGCATGTACATATTGGGCCAAAGGAAACGTTCCTGCGTACTATAACTTCAAATTGGTAATGCAGTGCATTGTAATCAGTTTTTCTAAACATACCTGTTATTGGTGAGCAAATCATGGATTTTTCATTGACGTTTGTCTCTTGTTAAATCCTGGTTGTATTGAAATGGACTGACTCGATGCGAGTACCACGCATCGCATGCGAGTACCACGCATGTTCAGTACCTTGGTCTTTCATATTGAAACAACAGATTAAAGTGAAGAAGAATAGTAAGAAAGGCATAATCCAAGAATGTTTAAAGAAAGAATCAGCCTCAAAGTAATAGTAACCCACTATTAGGGAATAAGTGGTGTGGTGTGCTGCTTATTTCCATATTTCCTAACTATGCGGAAGGGGGCTATTTCATCCCATTAAGTCTTTGCGAGCTCAGAGCAATTCCATTTCTTACTACTTTTCCCATCAACTCGCGCCAGGTTCTACCTCGCACCAACACACTAAAGGCAATTTACAATTAACTTACAAAATTGCTTGACTTTGGAATGTGTGAGGAAACAAGAGGGAGAAAATGCAAAGTCCACACATATTGCATCGGTGGTCAGGATTGAATCCAGATTGCCGAAACTGAGGCAGCAGCTCTACTGGTTATGCCACTGTGCTGTCCACAGGAAACTTGAAACCTTTCCTCTACTGAGCTGCCAGCTGATTCACAGGACAGAGGATGTGCTGTTTGTTTAGTCTCACAAACTAAAACCCTTTATTTCTTCATGTACTCAATTATCGGCACAATAGTTCCTTAAAATGTTCCATACCGCCTAACTAGACTGCCTCCCTGACCAGTTCTTTCCACGTGTTTGTCATTCACTCTGCTAAATTGTTATACCTAAATTATTTGCACATTTTCTTCCAAAGCTCTTACTTGCATTGTCAAGGTGGAAGTAACGAGAGATGATGGACTATCTCTTCATTTCAATGTATTCCTCTTGTAATTTAGACATCTAGTTTCATTTGAATACTGAGTAATCTTACCAAGATTTTGTTTTCATTTTAAAGATATGAAGTGCCTACTTGTCCACGCAGACTGCAAATAGCCTGAGGAACATTAAATTCCGATGATCTATTCTCACTGGCTTCAAAGGGGTTCAGTCTATACTGGTATGAAAAACATAATTTGGGTGGAATAATAGCACTGGCTTTCGTCTTTGAAGTAAATCCTCTGTACGGGATGGTAGCTAGATCTCAAGCCCTTGCACCTTCACACTGTGGGAAATCAAGGATGCTTCACTGAAACTAAACATTTCAAGCTATCTTCCAGCATGTTGTAGATATCCTGGGGTTGCTGAGATGCCTCATAAAGTACGAACATTTAAACAAGAGCCTCTTCAAGATCTGTTGTTCAATTCATGAATCTTATTTTCTAATGGCTTGTGGTGTGAATTAACTTGTAGTAGACCAAATGGAGATCCCAGGCAAGGCCCTTTATGGAATAATGTTGCCAGTTCTGGATATCACTGGAGTGTGGGATTACGAAGCCCGTTGCCGGGCGGTGAGTGTCCCCTGGTGCCGTGAGCAGGCAAGGGAGGACCGGGAAGGGGAGAGGGAGCCACTCACCTCATCCCCGTGCCACCAGCGCTGTAGCCAGAGTTAGCCATGGACCCAAAGCCTCTCCTGCATTGGCCTAGCACCCTCCCCCTCCCCCACTCACCCACTCCATCCCCCTTCAACCTCCCTTATCCCCCCTTCCTCCCCCCCCTCACCCACTCCATCCTCCTTATCCCCCCTTCTCCCATCCCTCCCACCCACCACCCACTCAATCCACCCTCAATCCCCCTTAAAACACCCCCAAACCTCTCCTGCATTGGTCTTGCACATCCCCTCCTCCACTCCCCCTCCCCATTCCCCCTCCCCTCCCCCCACTCCCCTCCGCCCACCCCTTCTCCACCCCCCCACCCCTACCGTACCCCACCTCCCCATCCCACCCACTTCATCCCCCCTCAACATCAACGGGCCCCATCTACGCAGGCGCGGACCCATTGGGTTCTGCGCACGCGCGGTTCCGGCGGCCATCTTACGTAAGTATCATCTGTAATATCAAGCATTTCTTCTTTAAATTAAACGATTTTCTTCCTCTTTAAGCTAAACGTTTTTTTAAAATGAGAAAAATCAACCACCCCCCTCATTGACCGGCACTCCCGGCACTCTGGCGGGTCCCGCCCCCGGCGGTCATCATGGGTCCCCCCCTCCTTCATTGGCCACCATTCGGGCAGGTCCCATTGTGCCGTCACACGCCGAACATGGCAAGCAATCGGTTTAATAAGGTAATTTTAAACTTTAAAATCACTCTAACTTGAAAAATATAGGACCAATTTGAATGAAACTTGGATCAATGTGTCCCCAGGACAATGGTGAGTAAGGTGGGCCTAAAATTGTGTGGGTCGTGTGCCGTTTTTTTGTGGATGAAAAGGGCACAACAAAACAACGTGACACAGAAATAACAGGAACAAACATATGGAACAATCAACATGAGAGTTTTAGTCATTTATAGATTACTATGGATGTGAGACTTAATTTATATTGAGAAACTCATTTTCTCCTTTGAACGCAAGATTATGAAAGAGTTTAACAGAGGAAACAAACAAATGTTTCCAATGACAAAAAAAGACACAAAGTGCTGGAGTAAATCAGCGGGTCAGACACCCAAAATGGTATTAGGTAGCTTGGGTAGCCACCCAAGCTTACATCCCAACAGCATGAACATTAAATTCTCCAATTTTAGGTAACCTCTAACACCCCCCCCGCACCCTCGTCTTCCCCTTTCTTACCCCCCCCCCATGCACCACAAGACATCTATTTCTCACCTCCCTCTCCACCTACATTCCCTCCCTTGGCTTCATAATTCAACAACTCTTCAGTAGTTTTGTCTCACACCTCCTGTTTTTTCATCACTGCCCTTTATCGAACAATCATCCTATCAAAACCCCACCCTGCCTGTGTTCACCTGTTACCTGCCATGTTTTGTCCTGCCACTCCTCTTACATCTTTCTTCCCCCAAACCCCACACACACAATCAGTTTGAAGAAGGGTCCCAACCCAAAATGTCACCTATCCATGTTCTCCAAGGATGTTGCCTAATCCACTGAGTTACTCCAACACTTTGTGTCTTTTTTTGTAAACCAGTATCTGCAGTTCCTTGTTTTCACAGCTTCCAATTGCTGGAAGGGTGTTAACTGGATGGACCAGTTTAAGCAATGAATAAAAGAACAAACAACAATTTTAGCCACTTGATGAATTCTGATCTGGAAAGTACTGCCTGAGATGGTGTCAGAAGTAGATAAGTAATAACTTTTAAAAAGGACTTACAGGGAAACAAATTTCAGAATTATTGTGAAAGTGCAGATAGTCAGATTAATTTGATGGGGTTCAGGATTTTGGAATTGATAGCCACAAATATTGTATTGAGAATATATTAACTAATTTATCTTTAAGTAAGTTACAAACAGAAAACATCCACTAAAATAGTGTATCGATGGAGATTTGAAGTATTGTGTGCAGTTCTAGTTGCCCCATTACAGGAAAGATGCAGAGGCTTTGGAGAGAGTGCAGAGGAGGTTTACCTGAATGCTGTCTGGATTAAAGGGTTTCAGGTACAGGGAGAGGTTGGATAGACTTGGATTATTTTCTCTAGAACATCATATGGTTCAATGGTACTTTATTGACGCAGGTACCTAGATATGGTGAAATTACTTTTTTGCACACAGTTCAGTAAAAATCTTACTATACATTGGTACAGTTATAATTAAGTAGAAGAGTGTAGGAAAAAGTAGATTACATTGAGCAGAACACAAGAGTTACCATGTTTCTGGTGTTAGTTTGTGTGATTATGGTTTTTAAAAATGTAGTCTTAACTTGGCCACAAAGGCCAGTTGTCCTGGTGATGTCACTGGGTTGGAGTTGTAAGGTCGGCCTGTTCAGATGGCGTTGTTCGTGTCCGCTGCCGCTGCATGCCGCTGCATGCCGCTGCATGCCGCTGCATGCCGCATCCGATCCGCACGCTCAGCTCTTGCCTCCAGCAGCCTACTCCTTTGATGACTCGATCAAGAACATTAGGCGATTCGGACGTTGTAACCATTAGGGAAACCTGGTTTAGTCAGGGGGAGGACCGGCAGCTCAATGTTCCAGGGTACAGGTGCTTCAGCAGAGACAGAGTTGAGGGTTATAGAGGAGGGGGTGTTTTGTTATTGGTTAAGCAGGATGTCATGGCTGTGGTCAGAGGTGATATTATGGACGATTCGTCTAGTGAGGCTATTTGGATGGAGCTGACGAGCAATGAAGGGATGATCACCTTGTTAGGGGTGTACTACAAACCCCCAAATAATCAACAGAAATTAGAAGAGCAAATGTGCCCGGAGATTGCATGCAGCTGCAAGGTCTAATGAGGTTGTGGTGGGGGATTTTAGCTTTCCCAATGTCATAGTGAGAACGGTTTAGATTGGGT
The DNA here is from genome assembly GCF_053455715.1 of Rhinoraja longicauda. NCBI lineage: Eukaryota > Metazoa > Chordata > Chondrichthyes > Rajiformes > Arhynchobatidae > Rhinoraja > Rhinoraja longicauda. Next base: position 8,891,733 of record NC_135962.1, on the reverse strand, counting down.
GGAATTTGCAAATGTGTTCAGGAGAATTGATTTGGCCAATATGTAGAGGGCCTTACATAGGATAGGACAACGCTTAATCTCGTCTTGGGAAATTTGGAGCGGCAAGTGGTTGAAGTGTCTATGGATGAGCCTTTTGGAACCAGTGACCACTGTTCTATGCACGAGCCTGTTAGAGTGAAGGGAAAGGCAGGCAAATGTAAGGAAGCCTGAATGGTGAAGGTAATTGAGGCTTTATTCAACAATAAGAAGGAGGCATGGGACAGTTATAGGAAGCTGGGATCAAGTGTATCCCTGGAGGAGTTTCGGGAACTAATGAATAAGCTAAAAAAGGAAATCAGAATGGCATAAAGGGGACAGGAGATAGCTCTGACAGATAGCATTAAGGATAATCCCGAGATATTATAAGCACATAAAGGGAAAAAGAGTAACCAGAGAGAGAGTGGGACCCTTCAGGAATCAAAGCAGTCAACTCTATGTGTTTTTTCAGTGGAGAAAAACAGGAGGATGGAGGAACTTGGGGTAGTCACTGGAAGTGTCTTGAGAGCAGTCAGTATTACGGTCGCACAGGTGCTGAAGGTCCTGACGCGTATGAAGATAGACAAATCTCCCAGGCCTGATCAGCTATATCCGAGGTCACTATGGGAAGCTAGACAGGAAATTGCAGGAGCCCTCACTGAGATTTATGAGTCATCATTAAATAGAAGTGAGGTGCCGGAAGACTGGAGGATGGCAAATGTTGTGCCTCTATTCAAGAAGCGCTGCAGGGAATAGGCTGTGAACTACAGGCCAGTGATTCTGTGGTTGGAACTTTACTAGAGAGCATTCCGAGAGATAGTACATACATGTATTTCGATGGACAAGGGTTGATTAAGGATGGTCAACATGGTTTTGTACGTGGGAGGTTGTGTTTCACGAATTTGGTCGGAAGAAGGGTCTCGACCCGAAATGTCATCCATTCCTTCTCTCCAGAGATGCCGACTTTCCCGCTGAGTTACTCCAGCTTTTTGGGTCTATCTTCAGGTTTTTTGAGGTTGTGACCAAAAATGTTGGTGAAAGCAGAGCTCTGGACATTCATGGATTTCAGTAAGGCATTCGACAAGGTTCCACGGTAGGCTGCTCTGGAAGGTGAGATCCCGTGGGATTCAAGGAAAGATAGCTGAATGGCTAGAAAATTGGCTTCATGGAAGGAAGCATAGGGTGATGGTAGAAGGTTGCTTTTCGGACTGGAGACCTGTGTCTAGTGATGTGCCTCAGAGTTTGGTACTGGGCCAATTGCCGTTTGTAATCTATATCAATGATTTGGATGAGTATGTGCATGGCATGGTTAGCAAGTTTTCAGATGATACATCAGTGGGTGGTATTGCAGATAGTGAAGATGGTTGTCAAATATTGCAGCAGGATCTTGACCGTTTGGGCAGATGGGCTGAGGAATGATTGACAAAATTTAACACAGAGGAAATGTGTGGTATTGCATTTTGGGAGTTCGAAAATGGGCTGAACCTACAGAGCGATCAGTAGGGCTTTGGAGAGTGTTGTGGAACAGAGAGTCTAGGAGTATAGGTATATAGTTCTTTGAAAGTAGCATCACAGATAGATAGGGTGGTCAAAAAGGCTTTTGGCACGTTGGCCTTCATCAGTCAGAGCATAGGGTATAGATTTTGGGAAGTCATGTTGCATTTGTATAAGATGTTGGTGAGGCCGCATTTAGAGTACTGTGTTCAGTTCTGGGCACCATGTTATTGGAAAAACGTCAAGTTGGAACGGGAGCAGAGAAGATTCATGTGGATTTTGCCACGACTCAAGGGACTGAGCTATTGCGAGAGGTTGAACAGGCTAGGACCTGGAGTGCAGGAGGATGAGGGGTGATCACATAGAGGTGTACAAAATCATGAGGGGAATAGATCAGGTAGACGTGCAAGGTCTTGCCCAGAATAGGGGAATCAAGAACCAGAGGACATAGGTTTAAGGTGAGGGGGGATGGTTTAATAGGAACCTGAGGGTTAACCTTTTCACAAAAGGGTTGTGGGTGTATGGAATGAGCTGCTGGAGGAGGTAGTTGAGGCAGGTACTATCGCAATGTTCAAGAAACATGTAGACAGGTACATGGATAGGACAGGTTTAGAGGGATATGGGCCAAATGCAGGCAGGTGAAACTTGTGCTGATGGGACATATTGGTCAGTGTGGCAAGTTGTGCCGAAGGGCCTGTTTCCACTCTGTAAGACTCTATGACTCTATGACCCAGAATGCAATGTGCCTCCCCTCACAGCCATTGCTCTGACGCCTCCTGCAGCCAACTTTAGAGCATACAGAGCACCGCCGATGGCGCTGGTAGTAAGAACACCATCATTAAGGGCACCATCATTTTCCTGCTGCCATCATTGTGATGTAGTTCTGTCATTTAAACATACAAGGAAAACTATTGAAACCTCTGTTTTTTTCAACATAATAACTCATTAAATGAAAATGTGAAGCAGTTTTAACTGTACGATAAAACAGCAACGGGAGATGTTTTGCTGGTGGAGCTGTGAAAAGATTGATCTGAGTCCTTTGGATCAATTGCTATTATTTTGCAGCAAAACATAAAAGAGTTGAGTGATTATGCCTGACCAGTTCTGTTGATGGGAGCCTTCCACTATGCATATAACATATCTATTATTTTTTATATTGTTCATATCATTCCAAACAGGTAATAATTTCAATTTTGCTGGCTTTATATTACTAAAACTCTCATCTTGTATGTTTGTATATTTGTTTGTTTGTATATATATTTGTTTGTCCCGAAATACATCCAAAACGGTACACAATAGGGCAACAATGTTAGGCTCACTTTACTCACCGTTGGCCTGCGGTGTGCAGTAGCAAGTATCGTTCAAATTGTTGTTATATTTTAAAAATCAATCACATTCTAAACTTTAAGAAATCGCTTTTCCACTTACCCTGCCCGTCAGCCGCATTCGACGTCACAATGGGAACCCAATGGGTCCGCGCCAGCGCAGTTGGGGCCCGTTGATCTAATATGTGTTCATCTTGCGTCACAACGATAAGATGGCCGCCGGATCTGCGCGTGCGCAGTTGGGGAAGGGTTGCCATTTTGAGACCTACCACCTCCTCCCCCCCCCCCCCCCACGTGGGTCTAGTGCGCTCTGATTGGCTCCTGCCGCTCCCCCCCACATGGGGTCGATTGATTGGTTCCGACCTCCTTTTTGACACCCGATTGGTTGCTGTTCAGAGTCCCACTTCGGGGTAGTGCCGCCGCTGCTCTGGTTGGTCGCCGGCTATTCCCGCTCATAGCGAGCTGGTTGTCCACCGGGGCTTCTTCCTGCTCAAAGCAACGGCAGTCGCCGTCGGGCCGCTGCTGCCACTGCTGCTGAATGAGGGGACAGTCACCGTCAAGCCACCACCACCACAAGGGAGGGGTTGAGGGGGGATGGAGTGGGTGAGGGAGGGGAGGAGGGGGGGATAAGGGGGGTTGTGGCGGGATGGAGTGGGCGAGTGGGTGGGGGGGAGGGGAGGTTGAGGGGGGATGGAGTGGGTGAGTGGAAGGGGAAGTGGGGGAAGGGACGGTGCTAGACCAATGCAGGAGAGGTTTGGGCCCAACGGGTTCACTCTGTTCTAGTAATAAATAAAGGGACAGAACTCGTACTGCTTTCCTCGCTGTTCCCATTTGATTACAAGGTATGAAAGAATTTCTGCTACAATTGCATGAAATCAATTAATACCTCTGAAGCCACTATTTTGAAATAGTAAACAGATTTTTTTATATCAGTGAAATGAGTAGAACCTTTTGTATGGTGATATGGCAGCATTATTTGTTTTGTTTCTGACTAGTTACCAGCTAATAATGGCAAATATTGCAGTTACTCACTGCCTGTGTAGTAGGGTAATTTTCAAAAAATATTTAGTGATGTCTTCATGACATTATCTTAAGAAAAACAGACAATTGACAGGCCGGAAGAACTCAATTATTTCTTGATATTTGAAAGTTAATTTCTTGTCTGTTTGAACAATGAAATTAAGTATTAAACTTTTGCAGTACTTACTTTTATTTCTACTTGTAGAATCAATTAATGGAAAATGTTCTATTATGATTTCAGTTCAGGATAGTTCAATGGGCACATCCAGCATTTCTGACTGAAGTTTATTAGTTCCATTTACCCAACTATGTATTTCTTTTCTGGTGAAAAAAAATCATTGTGTTAATACTTGTGATTTTTTTATCTTTTCACGTAGATGGAAATAAAGGTTAACATAATGGACATTAATAGTCTGATCATAATGTTAGTTTATCTTTTTTGCCGCATTCATGAAAGTGAAGACAGGTTTTACATTTTATATATTTTTGGACTATTCTGCATAAGGCTTCTGAAGAAATGTCTCGATCCAGACGTCACCCGTTCTTTCTCTCTAGAGATGCTGCATGTCTTGCTGAGTTACTCCTGCATTTTGTGTCTATCTAAGGCTTCTTCATTCATATGTGGAAGATATGTTATGTCTCTTTTTAACTTTTATAAACTAGTTTTCTTTCATTTAGTTTACAAAACATCCAACCCTACCTTATTTCTGTAGTACTCTATTTATGGGCGCTATTCTAATTGTAATGAAAAGCTGAAGAGTGAATGTGGACTTTAATATTTATTTTGATTGTCACATTTTTAACGAATTCATGTTATGTACACAATATTCAAACCAGCTATATTTCATGTTAAGATCATAACCTTGATTTTAAACGTTGAGTTCTTAGGTCAGATGATATCACAGTTGTTGCATGTTGCCTAACACTCATTACACTGACAGCTTAGAGGTGATCAATGCAAGCTTCCTTTACACCCACCTCAAACATTTTATCTTTTTATTTCCCTTTGGTTAAAAATTATGAACTGATTCATAGAAACATAGAAACATAGAAAATAGGTGCAGGAGTAGGCCATTCGGCCCTTCGAGCCTGCACCACCATTCAATATGATCATGGCTGATCATTCAGCTCAGTAGCCTGTACCTGCCTTCTCTCCATACCCCCTGATCCCTTTAGCAAAAAGGGCCACATCTAACTCCCTCTTAAATATAGCCAATGAACTGGCCTCAACTACCTTCTGTGGCAGAGAATTCCACAGACTCACCACTCTCTGTGTGAAGAAATGTTTTCTCATCTCGGTCCTAAAAGACTTCCCCCTTATCCTTAAGCTGTGACCCCTGGTTCTGGACTCCCCCAACATCGGGAACAATCTTCCCGCATCTAGCCTCTCCAACCCCTTAAGAATTTTATATGTTTCTATAAGATCCCCCCTCAGTCTTCTAAATTCCAGCGAGTACAAGCCCAGTCTATCTAGTCTTTCCTCATGGGCGGCACGGTAGCGCAGCGGTAGAGTTGCTGCTTTACAGCGAATGCAGCGCCGGAGACTCAGGTTCGATCCTGACTACGGGTGCTGCACTGTAAGGAGTTTGTACGTTCTCCCCGTGACCTGCGTGGGTTTACTCCGAGATCTTCGGTTTCCTCCCACACTCCAAAGACGTACAGGTATGTAGGTTAATTGGCTGGGTAAATGTAAAAATTGTCCCTAGTGGGTGTAGGATAGTGTTAATGTGCGGGGATCACTGGGCGGCACGGACTTGGACGGCCGAAAAAAGGCCTGTTTCCGGCTGTATGTATATGATATGATGATATGATATGTAAGTCCCGCCATCCCAGGGATCAATCTGGTGAACCTTCTCTGTACTCCCTCTAAGGCAAGAACGTCTTTCCTCAGGTTAGGAGACCAAAACTGCACACAATACTCCAGGTGCGGTCTCACCAAGGCCCTGTACAACTGCAGCAGAACCTCCCTGCTCCTAAACTCAAATCCTCTTGCTATGAATGCCAACATACCATTCGCTTTCTTCACTGCTTGCTGCACCTGCATGCTTGCTTTCAATGACTGGTGCACCATGACACCCAGGTCACGTTGCATCTCCCCTTCTCCCAATCGGTCACCATTCAGGTAATACTCTGCTTTCCTGTTCTTGCCGCCAAAGTGGATAACCTCACATTTATCCACATTATATTGCATCTGCCATGCATTTGCCAACTCGCCTAATCTATCCAAGTCACTCTGCAGCCTCCTAGCATCCTCCTCGCAGCTAACACTGCCACCCAGCTTCGTGTCATCCGCAAACTTAGAGATGTTGCATTCAATTCCCTCGTCCAAATCATTAATATACACTGTATATAACTGGGGTCCCAGCACTGAGCCTTGCGGTACCCCACTAGTCACTGCCTGCCATTCCGAAAAGGACCCGTTTATTCCTACTCTTTGCTTCCTGTCCGCCAACCAATTTTCTATCCACCTCAACACTGAACCCTCAATACCATGTGCTTTAAGTTTGTACACCAATCTCCTATGTGGGACCTTGTCGAAGGCCTTCTGAAAGTCCAGATATAACACATCGACTGGTTCTCCCTTATCCACTCTACTAGTTACATCCTCGAAAAATTCTATAAGATTCGTCAGACATGATTTGCCTTTGGTAAATCCATGCTGACTTTGTCCGATGATTTCACCACTTTCCAAATGTAATGCTATCACATCTTTAATAACTGACTCTAGCATTTTCCCCACTACCGATGTTAGGCTAACTGGTCTATAATTCCCCGTTTTCTCTCTCCCTCCCTTTTTAAAAAGTGGGGTTACATTAGCTACCCTCCAGTCCTCAGGAACTACTCCAGAATCTAAAGAGTTTTGAAAAATTATCACTAATGCATCCACTATTTCTGAGGCTACTTCCTTAAGCACTCTGGGATGCAGCCTATCTGGCCCTGGGGATTTATCTGCCTTTAATCCATTTAATTTACCTAACACCACTTCCCGACTAACCTGGATTTCCCTCAGTTCCTCCATCTCTTTAGACCCCCGGTCCCCCGCTATTTCCAGCAGACGGTTTATGTCTTCCTTAGTGAAGACAGAACCAAAGTATTTGTTCAATTGGTCTGCCATCTCCTTGTTCCCTATGATCAATTCACCTGTTTCCGACTGCAAGGGACCTACATTTGCCTTAACTAATCTTTTTCTCTTGACATATCTATAAAAGCTTTTGCAGTCTGTTTTTATGTTCCTTGCCAGTTTTCCCTCATAATCTATTTTCCCTTTCCTAATTAAGCCCTTTGTCCTCCTCTGCTGGACTCTGAATTTCTCCCAGTCCTCTGGTATGCTACTTTTTCTGGCTAATCTGTATGCTTCATCTTTTGTTTTAATACTATCCTTGATTTCCCTTGTTAGCCACGGATGCACTACCTTTCCTGGTTTGTTCTTTTGCCAAACTGGGATGAACACTTGTTGTAGTTCATCCATGCGACCTTTAAATGCCTTCCATTGCATGTCCACCGTCAACCCTTTCAGCATCAATCGCCAGTCTATCTTGGACAATTCACGCCTCATACCCTCAAAGTTACCTTTCTTTAAGTTCAGAACACTTGTTTCTGTATCGACTTTGTCACTCTCCATCCTAATGAAGAACTCTACCATATTATGATCACTCTTGCCCAAGGGGCCTCGCACAACAAGACTGCTAACTAACCCTTCCTCATTACTCAATACCCAGTCTAGAATGGCCTGTTCTCTCGTTGGTTCCTCGACATGTTGGTTTAGAAAACCATCTCTCAAACATTCCAAGAAATCCTCTTCCTCAGCACCCCTGCCAGTTTGGTTCACCCAATCTATATGTAGATTCCTCATATTTCAGTGTTTAGCCTAATAACTGCATACTTTCCAGCAGTTAGAATGAACAAGGATCTGTAATCCATTGTGGCAGAAAAGGTTGACAGGGCCATGTAAGTAAGGGATTCTATATCTGGCAGCTGTTCATATTCCTACATTAAAAATACATTTAGTATTTGTTGGTTTTCCACATCCAGAACTTTTTATTGACAGCATCTGTGTTACTTGGGTAACATTTATTAAAATTATCGAGACAGGTAAAAACATCCTGGAAATAATTATGTAGTTATTTTATTACCTTGGATTTCTGCCATAGGTTTTTATTGTTGATAAAGATTTTATTTAGCTCTATACTTAAATAATGTAAACTTAAATTGTCAGTACTCTCAAGGACCTGAACTGCCAAGTAATAAAATTGCAGTCCTAGATTCCATTCTGCTAAATCCAATAAACTATTATTATTTTGAAGTTTACTTTTTTTAATCTTGCTAAGTACATATCTGTGTTTCTAATACCAATTGAGAAATGAATTTTTGATGTGATAGTAATCTGGAATATTTGGAGACCTGGAACAGTTTAGAAGCTAGTATCAACATTTTTAGTGTAACCCTTCTTTGCACATAACACAATTTCCTATAAACCTGCATTGTTATCTGAATGAGTGCAGAATGGAAGTATAATGAAGAGGGAAAATATTTTAATAATATACATCTGGGAAATATATTGATGCATGTGTTGATAAATATGTGCAATGAAATAATTACATATAGCTTTCACAACCTGAATATGAAACTTCAGTATTACTTTGAAGAAAATGTATAGCCATCTTGATCTTTTCATTCATTTTAATCTGTTTTAAATAAATTTTGCTTAAGCCTTGGGTACGAAAGGGTTAGTAGCATAATCTTTAATTTGTTAATGGGAGAGAATTCTGAACTATTTATGGAGAATCTAATTTTGCAGGTAAATTATCTGATAGTTCTCGACTGAAGTACAATTCCTTATATTTAGCTTCCAGTATTTGAAAAAAAAAATTACAGTCCTAGCGTTGCAGCATAATCAAGTAAGTGATTGAGCAAAAGTACACAAAGGAAGCTCACGGTTACGCCGGCAGATGAATACAGATGATGCACAAAACTGTCATCAGATCAATGTTTGGTTTTTCCAGTGTGGAGGAGACTATATTTTGAGCATGGAAATCATCACACTAAACTGGAACATGTGTAAATGAAGTGCTGTTTACATCCTTGGATTGTGGGAAGAGAAGTGGAAAAAGGAAAGCTGCTGTATCCTCAGTGGCTGAATAGGAATGTGAGAGGGGGCCATTGGTTGGCAGAGATGAAAGAATGGACCACAGACTCATGTGGGAAATACAGGTTAAGAATGCTCGAAGGGGAGGAGAGAGTGAGATGTATCTAATGAAGGAATCTTGTTGGAAATTGCAATGAATGAGACATTGGATATGTGGGGTGAAAAACGAGGACTAGGGCATCTCTGTATGTGCTCTATCCAGGACAAGAAGAAATGAGCAGCGCTGCAGGAAGTACAAGGAATATCATCATGAACTCTTATCAATTGCGGGGAAGCCAGGTTCAGATAAGAGATGGGATTCATATAGATGGCAAGGTGGGAGTCAAGGTCATTAAGATTTTTGTGGGGGTCTACGGGGTTGTAATAGACTTTTGTTGCAAACCCATACTCTGAGATGAAGGCAGAGTGATCCAACAAACGAAGGCAAGATGGAGCATCTGTGGGAAGAGCAGGATGGAAGTTGGCAGTAAAAGTAATGAAACTTTTGAGTTCTATATGAGGACAGAAGTAGTACCAATATAGTCATCATGTGGAAGATAAAGTGTCGATGGAGAGGACCGAAGTAGGATTGAAACAAGGGTTGTTCTATGAATCCTACAAAAACAGGCAGATATAGCTTGAGCCCATGAGAGTACCCATAGCTACGTCTTTAAGTTGGATAAATGAGTGGAATTAAAGGAGAAGTTGTTCAACATGAGAATGAGTTCAAGAAGTCGAACAAAATATGAAAGAAGGGTCTAGACCCGAAACGTCACCCATCCCTTCTCTCCAGAGATGCTGCCTGTCCTGCTGAGTTACTCCAGCTTTTTGTGTCTATCTTTGAGCAAAATATGATAGCAAATATGATATGAAGTTTAAGTTTGTGGTGTTCAATAGCTTGATCGGTGTTGGGAAGAAGCTGTACCTGAATCTAGATGTCATAGTTTTCAGACTCCTATCGACACCAGCCCATCGATGAAGAAACAAAGAATTGTTGACGCTTTTAACAAAAAAAAACAAAGTACTGGAGTAACTCGGCCAGTCAGGCAGCATCTCTGGAGGAGATAGGTGACATTGGAGTTAGGAGCCTTCTTCAGACTAATTATACGGGTGGGGGAAAAGAGCTGGAAGAGAGGAGGGGCAGGACAAAGACTGGCAAGTAATACAGTATTCAGAATGTATTCAGACCCCTTCACTTTTTCCACATTTTGTTATGTTACAGCCTTATTTTTAAATGGATTAAATTCAATTTTTTTTATCATCAATCTACACACAATACCCCATAATAAAAAAGTGAAAACAGGTGTTTAGAAATTTTTGCAAAGTAATTAAAAAGAAACAACTCAAATGCCACATTTACATAAGTATTCAGACCCTTTATTAGTACTTTGTTGAGGCACCTTTGGCAGCGATTACAGCCTCAAGACTTCTTGGGTAAGACGCAATAAGCTTGGCACACCTGTATTTGGGTAATTTCTCCCATTCTTCTCTGCAGATCCTCTCAAGCTCTGTCAGGTTGGATGGGGAGCGTCGATGCACAGCTATTTTCAGGTCCCTCCAGAGATGTTCGATCGGGTTCAAGTCCGGGCTCTTGCTGGGCCATAGAAGGACATTCACAGACTTGTCACAAAGCCACTCCTGTGTTGTCTTGGCTATGTGCTTAGGGTCGTTGTACTGTTGGAAGGTGAACTTCCGCCCCAATCTGAGGTCCAGAAAGCTCTGGAGCTGGTTTTCATCAAGGATCACTCTGTACCTTGCTCCATTCATCTTTCCCTCGATCCTGACTAGTCTCCCAGTTACTGCTGCTGAAAAGCATCCCCACAGCATGATGATGCCACCACCATGCTTCACTGTAGGTATGGTGCCAAGTTTCCTCCAGACATGACGCTTAGCATTCAGGCCAAAGAGTTCAATCTTGGTTTCATCAGACCAGAGAATCTTGTTTCTCATGGTCTGAGAGTCCTGAGAGTTGTGGCAAACTCCAAGTGGGCTCTCATGTGCCTTTTACTGAGGAGTGCCTTCTGTCTGGCCACTCTACCATAAAGGCCTGATTGGTGGAGTGCAGCAGATATAGTTGTCCTTCTGGAAGGTTCTCCCATCTCCACAGAGGAACTCTGGAGCTCTGTTAGAGTGATCATCGGGTTCTTGGTCACCTCCCTGACCAAGGCCCTTCTCCCCCGATTGCTCAGTTTGGCCAGGCGGCCAGCTCTATGAAGAGTCCTGGTGGTTCCAAAGTTCTTGCATTTAAGAATGACGGAGGCCACTGTGCTCTTCGGAACCTGCAATGCTACAGAAATTGTTTTATACCCTTCCCCAGATCTGTGTCTCGACACAATCCTGTCTCGGAGAACAACTTCGTCTTCATGGCTTGGTTTTTGCTCTGACATGCACTGTCAACTGTGGGATCTTATATAGACAGATGTGTGCCTTTCCAAATCATGTCCAATCAATTTAATTTACCACTGGCGGACTCCAGTCAAGTTGTAGAAATATCTCAAGGATAATCAATGGAAACAGGATGAACCTGAGCTCAATTTTAAGTGTCATAGCAAAGGGTCTGAATACTTATGTAAATATGGTATTTCAGTTATTTCTTTTTAATTACTTTGCAAAAAATTTGTAAACACCTGTTTTCGCTTTTTTATTATGGGGTATTGTGTGTAGATTGATGATAAAAAAAAAGAATTTAATCCATTTTGAAATAAGGCTGTAACGTAACAAAATGTGGAAAAAGTGAAGGTGTCTGAATACTTTCTGAATGCACTGTATGTGGATACAGCTGACAGGTGTTTTGATAGGCAGATTGTTGGGCAAATATCAGAGTAAAAGGACAAAAGATGTGAGACAAAAGGATTGAACAATTGCGAATTGTGATGCTAGAAAAAGGAATGTGGTGGGGTGGAAATAGATGCGGGTCCACGTGGGGTACAGGTTGCGGAAAAAGGTGGGGAGGGGATTTGTTCACTAAAATGTTAGCAATCAATATGCATATTCTGCTTGGGTACCTTACAACTGTGACCTCTACAACCAAACTGGGAGTAAGGGAACACCATTCCCTTCAGACTGATGTCCGCACTGTACACCTGATCAGTATGTGATCAGTTCTTCATCGTTTGCCTTTTATCGATGTTGGATTGAATTCCTGGAACCTCTAACATAGCAGCATGTGAGAATATTTTCATTGAAAGAAATGAAATAGTTCAATAGGGCTGCTGACATTCACAGCAATGAGGGATGACCAATAAATGTTGGTCTTGCCAATGGTATTCAGATCCTGAAAACTAACTGAATAAAAAATATTTCACTCTAAGATACATCTACCCAAGGTTTTCTCCCACATATCAAAGATGTTCAGATACTGTTTATGCCTCTAGTGTTTAGGTAAATGGTCAAATCTGAGTGGGGGTGGGGGGGAGGGGGCTGGTTAGGTAATGAGAATGTTGGGGAGATTAAAAAAAAGAATTAATGCAGGATTAGTGTAAATGGGTGGTTGATGGTCAGTGTGGACTTGGTGGGGTAAATACCCTGTGTCCATGGTGTTTTGCTCCATGACTGTCAAGTATATGGAAATGTGGCGTAAGTGAGCAAAGCTAATTGTTTCAAGTATGGCACGTATAACTTGAGATACAATGTACAATTATATAACATGGATATATTGGGGAAGGCTAGGAGTACATAGATAACTTTCTGTTGGAAATCATTATGCTCAGCAGCTGCAGGCAGCTGTTTGTGTACAAAGAGGTTTAAAATTATGAGGGGTAATTAATGTAATGCGAGGCATTAAAGAAAGGTTATTTGTTCACAGTTATATGGGGATGTAATGCCAATGTTATGTGTCTTTAAAGCATCTAGTTTTCATCTGTACTGTGCACATTATGCTTAAAAGTGCATGCATGAATTGATACATTATATTAACTGCTACATATCTCTTGGTTAAATCTCTTCTGGCCAAATAACCTCCTGATATCTTTTTGGCCCTATAGTTATGGCATCTTGTTCATCCCGCAAAATGATCACTGCAATGGTGACCATGCCTTTAGATATTGGATGTAAGTTCTGGAATCCACTTCGATATCTCTTGTTTCTTTTCACCACTTCACTCCCTACTGCACCATTCTCCTCTAATCTTAACTCTTCAACCAGGCTTTCAAAGACAAATTTTGTTTAATAAAGCTTGTGTGAAATGCTTTGAAATTACTATACTATGTTAAGGATACTCAATATATGCAAGTTTTTACCGGTGTCACAATAATTACATCATTTGATTGTGTTCATAACATTCTTAGTTTCAGTGCCCATATGATCACCCCATTACAGGAAGGATGTAAGAGTGCAGAAGAGGTTTACCAAAATACTGCTTAGATTAGAGGGTATTAGCTGTAAAGAGATAGAGAATCTTGGTTTGTTTTCTCTGGAGTGTCAGAGGCTGAGGGGAGACCTGATGGAAGTATATAAACTTATGAGAGACATAGATAGTGTAGAAGTCCAAACATTTTATCGCAGGGTGGAAATGTCAAAGACTTTAAGGTGAAAGGGGCAAAGTTTAAACAAGATGTGTGTAGGGCAACTGTTTTACACAGAAGGTGTGGGTATCTGTAACGCGCTGCCTATGTTGGTGGTGGAGGCAGATACGATACTGGTGTTTAAGAGGCTTTTAGGTAGGCACATGGGTGTGAAGGGAATAGAGGAATATGGACCATGTGCAGGCCAGAAGAGATTAGTTTAGCTTGGCATTATGTTCAGCACAGATATTGTGGGCCGAAGAACCTGTTCCTGTGCTGTGGTTTTCTATGTTCTATGACGCCTTGGTGCCAGAATTAGAGTTTGTGAAGGAACTCATTCTTGAGATCTGTAACTTGAATAATAAATTTCCTTTGGATCAGGGTACCAAATTTGATAAATAGCTAGATAGACTTTTCTGATAAAAAACATTGTTTCTTTTTATGTTTTTTTAGTTTCCCTTTTTGCAGTTTTGATTGTATTGTGATACCGTGAAGCTGTGTGCAACTGACCAACTCAGGGCTTTCCCTCTCTTGAAAAGGATGTGGTCTGGGTTGATCAGTGGCAATGGTATCGTGACCATGATTGAAAACTCAGCTGTATTGGAAACTACCCACGGTTATCGCTTTGTCTTCCAGGCACTGGAGAGATCAGGTATCCGGCTGTCTTAGTGAAATATATTGCTCCAACAACGACTTTCTTTAACAATACTGTCAGCAGCCTCCCTAAGATATTCCTTAACAGCTTCTGGTTCCTGTCAATCAGTCCGTGCATGCTGAATGGAAAACTTAACACGCGATGTCTTGGAATACACATTGGCTGTTCACGTTAGATTTTAAAATTCACTTGAGCAAAATCAACATATTAGCTGTGTTTGCACAAGAAACACTGCCAAAGTAACTTTGTCAAAGTTACTGCTCATGGCTTAATAATTAGAAACAATTCATTGGAGCAATGTTTTTCTTTTAGCTTCTGAATTCTTTCAACAGAATTAATTTGTAACGGTTCAGAGAGTGGCCAGCTGGCATAAAGCCCTGATCTCACTTGTTTTAATCAAATCCATGCATATTTCTGATTACTAATTGACATAACTCGAATTTTGCATTATAGCCATTCAGGATGGGTGGGGGAAAGAAATCATGCTGGAGTATAGTGACCCAGTACATGATGGTCTGCTGCGCACCATTTTCAAATTGTAGGAACTTTTTTGATTTATAATCCAGGTTTATATGCAATCACTATAATCTCACTTTTTGTTACTATTCCTTGTCTCACTGTATTAATACTAAATAGTAAGTTGTAAAAAGATATCAAACCATAGTAAGTATCCCAGATAGACTCAAAATGCAGGAGTAAGTCAGAGGGACAGGCAGCATCTCTTGAGAGAAGGAATGGCTGATGTTTCAGGTGGAAACCCTTCTAAGACAGTATTACACTATATTTTAAGCTTATCAACATGTAATCTGCAGTGTTATATTATACTGGTAAAAGCAAATGAGCCAATGTGTGGTACTAACTAAAAGAATTCATATCTCACCCGTTGAACACCGATTTTCTGACAACTGATGGTGCCCCCCCTTATATATTCCGGACATAATTATGAGAGAATTTAAATGCCCTGAGTGGCCACAGATGGCATTGTGAAATGAATGTGAATGGAATGACCTGCCGACCCATCCCCATCTCCCAAGGCTTCACTGGCCATTTAGAGCCCTGGCTTCTGACCCTGCTCCCGACTCACAAGATGCACTTGCTGCTGTTTCATGCTGTCAGCGGTGGCTTTATTCACTCCCTGCTTGTCCCCGCTGCCTGCTTCTTCCATCGCTCTGTCCAGTCAGTCTCTTCCCCCCTCCACCTCCTACTCCCCCCACCACCGTCATCGCCTCCTCCTCCCCCAGAGTCGCCGGCATACTCCACCTTGGAAACGACAGCAGGCGAGAGGGGAGGGAGCCTCACAGTAACTGCGCCTATTTTTAAAGTGAAATGACACAACGTGCTGGAGTAGTTCAACCGACTGAATCGGTATGTGGAAGGGTCCCAATGTCATCTATCCATGTTCTCCAGAGATCCTGACCTGCTGAATTACTCAAGCACTTTGTGTCCTTTTGTCTATTAACCATTATCTGCAGTCATTGGCAATAATGGACACCACTCCCTCTGCTATGGTCTGTTATAATGAGAGTATACTGTAAAAGGACCATTTGTAGAAGATTGAGGGAATCCACATGGACATCTCAGATGCCTAAGTAAATAGCTAAGGTTGCTGGTGATATGGATGCCAATGGACTTAAAATTATTGATCATCTCTACAGCAGCTGCATTGATGAGGAACTGTGTTCTGCAGTCCTGTCCCCTCCCCCACACACCATCAGCACATCTCCTTAGGACAACAACAAACTCTTCCATCTTGCTGTCGTTAAGGAACATTAAGGATCAGGTTGCTGTTCTAACAACATTGCACAAGGATACTGATCTCTTTCCTGTATCTGATCTGATGTAGAATGACAACTGTGTTGTAGATTGTTGTAGATTGACACTGGTGAAATTAAAGATTGATTTGGCGCTCTACGTGGTCACATAGTCATGGATGTACAGGGAGTAGACAGGGACTGAACATAAAAACCTTGAGGAGCATCAGTGTTGAGGGTCGGGGTGGAGGAAATGTTATGGCCAATTCTAACTGACTGAAGTCTACCTGTCAGGAAGTGCAGACACCACTTACACCGGGGGCCCCAAAGCCAAGGCCCAGTTTGTTAGAGGTTAGCTTATTAAGTATTTGGTGTTGAAGGGTGAGCTGTGGTCAATAAATAGCATCCTGACATAGGTGTTCTTATTGTTAAAGTAATCTAAAGCTGAATGTAGTGTGAGGGAAATGACATCCTCCTCAGTCTTATTATTCCTGTACACAAATGCTGGGGCTCTGGATAGTCTGGAAGACTGCTACACATTTGAGCCATTCCTAGTCTTTCATTATGGATAGTCATTCAGACAGGTCATTTTATTTTTCTTGGGGACTGTAATGATGGATGTTTCCTTGATGCAGATGGGGACAGTGAACGTTGAAATGAGAGATTGAAGATGTCAGCCAAGACTATGGGGGATGCTTATATGGGGATAAGCTGTAGACAGGGTTATTCAGTATTATTTCTGTATAATTAACCAGTCCTCAGCCCACCTGGCCAACCGATCAAGATCCTGCTGCAATTTCTCACAACCATCTTCACTATCTGCAATACCACACACGTTTGTATCATCTGCAAACTTCCTAATCTTGCCTTGTACGTTCTCATCCAAATTATTGATACAGATGAGAAACAGTAATGGGCCCAGCACCGAACCCTGAAGCACACCATTAGTCATAGGCCTCCAGTCCAAGAAGCAACCTTCCATCATCAGCCTCTCCTCCCTTCCATGAACCCAAATTTCTATCTTATGCTGCATTCAGTGCTCCCAATGTAGCCTCCTTTACATCGGCGAGACTAAGAGCAGACTAGTGACTGCTTCACTAAACACTTACACTCGGTCCACCAAGGTGTGCTGGATCTCCTGGTTGCTAACCATTTTAATGCTGCCTCCCATTCCCATAGTCACTTTTCTGTCCTTGGCCTCTATTGCCAGAGTGAGGCCATGCGTAAACTAGAGGAACAGCATGTCATATTACACTTGGATAGTTTACAACCTAACTGTATGAACATTACATTTTCCACTTTCAATTAACACCCCAACACATTTTTTTATATACTCCCCCCCCCCCTTTCCTGACCCTGGTGCATTCCCTTTATTCCCACTATCGCCACCCCCACTACCTGTCCCCTTCCACCTATATCCCTCCCTCTGGCTTTACTTTTGTCTTTTAAACCCTGTCTCTCCTTATCCACACCTTTTTGTCTCCTTTTTTCTACCTTTAGTCCCCTTTTGTCACCCTTGTCTCCAGCCTATGTCCACACATCTCTCCCCCCACCACCCTCCCTGCCCCTCACCTGTATCCAGCCACCACTTGCGAGGCTTTGTCCCATCCCCACCTCTTTTCCAGTTTTCTCTCCACCACTACAATCAGTCGGAAAAAGAGTCGTAACCCGAAACGTTTTCTTTAGAATGAGTACAGCGGAGTATGTCCATCAGTATGTTTCAAAGGTTTCAAAAGTTTCAAAGGTCTTTTATTGTCATGTGTACCAATTAAGGTTCAGTGATATGCAAATACCATACAGCCATACTATAAAAGCAACAAGACACACAACTACATAAAAGTTAACATAAACATCCACCACAGCAGATTCCCCACATTCCTCACTGTGATGGAAGTCTAATCTGATTCCCTCATTTTTCTCCTGTGGTCAGGGCGGTCGAAGCCCCTGTGTCGGGGTGATCAAACCTCCCGCGTCGGGGTGATTGAAACTCCTGCGTCGGGGCGGTCGAAGCTCCTGTGGCTTGGAGTTCCCGATGTCGGTCTTTGACCTGAGACCGCGAGCTCCATGATGTTAAAGTACGCAGGCACCTGCGGTAGAGCTCAGAGGTCGATCCCCGGCAATGGGATTGCGAGCTCCACGATGGTAAGTCTGCAGGCACCAGCGGTGGAACTCTTGAAGTCGGTCTCCAGCAAAGGCCGTCAACTCCTCGATGTTAGGTTGCAGTGTGGACGGAGATACGATACGGAAAAAAATCGCATCTCCGTCGAGGTAAGAGATTAGAAAAAGTTTTCCCCTAACCCCCTCCCACAACCCCCACATAAAACAAGCTAAAGAACACTAAAAACATACACTTAACACATACTAAAAAATCAACGAAGAAGAAAGGGACAGACAGACTGTTGACGAGGCAGCCATTGCTGGCGCCACCCGGTGGTTTCAATCCATTCTTGCATGACCCCCCCCCCCCCACCAAAATAGTGAACTAGAAGAAGATCCCCCATCTGCATCATTAGCATCTCTCATTGTATACATATATAGTCAAACCCAGTGTAATTGACAGCTGCAATTTTTTTTTAACTTGGCCTTGGAAATACTGTCTTTGTACATGCAGAAATATCCAGACAAGAGCAGACTGTTGGAAATCTATTTTGCAGTCATCCACCATATGTAGTTTAAACATTATTGTGTTATGGTGAGTTCTTACCGACATGTATTCAAATTTTACTGGTTTTGTAAAGATTGCTTATTTTGAATTAGTGTATTTAGAAATGAAGAAATGTGGACTTTATATTTCACAATTTAGGAGTATCCAATTTACCAAACTTGACATT
This sequence comes from Rhinoraja longicauda, assembly GCF_053455715.1. Taxonomy (NCBI): domain Eukaryota; kingdom Metazoa; phylum Chordata; class Chondrichthyes; order Rajiformes; family Arhynchobatidae; genus Rhinoraja; species Rhinoraja longicauda. The sequence goes on along the minus strand of NC_135962.1, from coordinate 8,873,015 downwards.
GTTGCTTGACTATTTTCTTGAAGGCAAAAATTTCTGAGTACTCAATAAAACTATATGACTGCCATGCAGATTATTTGCTATTCTTCAACAAAGCATTTGAGCAGACCAAGTTTGACATCAATACTAGGCTTATAGTGATACTTCTGTCAACACAATTAAAACTTGGGTGTTCTTAAATTCTTATCTACTGGAAAAAATATTTTCAAGTATTTCTTCAGCTGTGAGATCAGTGAAAGCAATTTCCTCACAGCTTGACAACATGCTATGCCTTCAATGTCTTAGTTAGGAATCAAAACTCCATTTGATCAGTATTTGAAGTCCAGCTGCGAAAATTTAAAAATCATAGAATAGGGCAGCAGGAGGTAGACTTAGACTTTAAAGTGCTTCTACAACCCGTTGAATTGGCTGATGACCGTGGGATTCTTTCAAACAACTGGTCCTTTGCTCTTAGTTCCCCCCTTCCCTAATGATTTGCAACTGTATCGAGCTCTTAAGGGTTTTTTGATTTAATTTGATCTATTTATATCTAAATATTGCAATTGTGTAGGCGCGCTAATAGTTCAGTCATTGCAAGAGTCTTAGATTTGTACCAGCGCTAAATCTGTGGCAAGCATTTATTGAATAAGTTGATGGAGTGATTAATAATAAATTAGTAATGAAGAGACTGTATATATAAAGATTCTGAGTTCAAATTGAGAGTTTGGGTTTAACAGCTTTAATAATAGCCTTCAGTGATATATCTGTCGTCCATTTTAATATCTATTTTTCAATTTAGTCTCATGTAAACATTTACTCTTCACTGCACTCCTGAGTGCCTTCCACATTAATTTAGTTAGAATGTTCTCTATCAGCATCTCAGTAAACATTTTGTAGACTGGGTAATTAATACCACTTTATTAAAAACACAGAATACTTGAGAATGAAGAATAAATATATTATAGGAAGCACTGTTGCGTTAGACAGTGCCACGTAAATCAGCTCAGAAGCATGCTCGGGAATTTAAATTTGACTATTTGTGTAGAGGCAAGCTTGACGGACTTTTTATACCCACAAGTGCACACCTGTGCTTTCTTAATATACGATAATTATTGTGGCAGTTTGGCACTGCTGCCTCCCCACGTTCCTGGTTGCTCTGAGTTAGAAGATGAGGAGGTTGTGGGGTTCATGCCAAATTATAGATTGTGTGCGCGTAATCTACCCTAGCATTTCAGAGCAGTGCTAAGCATGTGCTTTACTTTAGGACCCTTTTGATTTTTTTGGAACCATAAGAAATGGCATTATTCCTGATGTTCTGGCCAATACTTAATGAACAATAAAATGATATTACCAAATTAGATCTCATCATTGTTTTAGTAATCTTGCAATTTGCAAATTGGTTGCTGCATTTTCCAACAGTACAATGTTACCAAAAATCATTATCGGGAGTTTATGATGTCATGAGAATATGAAAAGCACCACATGTGGAAAATTGTTGTTTTAGCATAGTCTTCATTCAGCTTTGCCCTATTCTCATGAATGAATATAGATTCATGCTGCTTTTGCACTGTGAATACAGCAGCAGTGACATTGTTACATGTGAGAGAGAAAAGTTTTGCGGTATTTTTTTTTAAAAAGCTGCAGTTTGGTGTAGGCTTGTTATCATTCTAGTTCCAATGGGTACTGAAATTTAAACAGAAAATGCTAGAAACACTCATCACATCAGGCAGCATCTTGGAAAAAGCAGGTCGGAGACCATTCGCCAGAACTTGGAAAGAGCAATTGAAAAAAGGTAAGGCGAGCACAACAGGAATATATGTGATGGGGTGAGACCAGGTAAAATGAATTAATGAGGCACTTAGAGGCTGATTATACTCCTTTGTTTGTGTGATGTGTTGCAAATAGCAGGGCTATGGGACATAGCAGGGCTATGGGACATATCAGGCTGTACTAATAGAGAGAAAAGAAATTAGCCAAAATCTTAGTCTAGCAGAAATAACAGGTTCTGATGGGGAAAGAAAAAGAGAAAGTTGGAGAATTTGATATTGAAGCTGGACATTGTAAAATTTATTCAAGGACTTGAATTTATGCAGCATTTTTGGTGATTTTCATATCGCTAAAATTGTATAACAGTCAGTCAAATGCTTCCAAAATATTGTCAATTCTGTAATATAGAAAATACTTAAGGTTTGTTTATTATCTTAACATTTTTTTCTGTTTTGTCCTTTTGTTTGAAGTAGTATACTTGTACATTTAAATGAAAATCAAGGACTTGCATAAATGTGTAACGGATGTGATGAAATGGTGGACAAAGGCTTAAAGCTGGATTCCAAGTTTTCTTCGTTCGACTAAAAAAAGTAGAACATTGTTACCAAACAGTTTAAATTCCATTGAATGTTAAGTCAAGGAAAAAAAAGAATAAAAATGTTACCTGCAAAGTTCAAAGTTGAGACCATGAGCAATTTGACCAGAATATTTTTGGAGTTTTCCCATTCTAGAAGCACCAAACAAAACTGAAATGTGATAATAGGAAAGAATGAATGAAAATAGGCAACTTATGTCATTATCCAATGGAGGAATTTAGACTTAATTCCAAACAATGGGCAAAAAGTTGGAATGTACTACAACTAGACTTTGAATGCAAAATTAGATCATGGGCATTAAATTGCTTCCAGAAGTTACTAATTAATTTCTTCTTAAAGTATATTTGCTTTTATTTATGTTGTTTTTGGACAGTTTTTTAATTTTAATCTGCCTTCCTCTCCCAGAAAGGTTTCTTTACTGCCCTCCAAAGACACTGGCTTCTGCCAGTATATAATTCCAATACTATAGATTGTTTTCTAACAGGTACAAAGGCTCCTTTCACTTTACTTTACGTACAATTACCATCAAAAGTTACCAGCAAGCAAACAATAGTGGAAACTCTAGGTACTGAGTTTGTTTAGTAATTTCCTATGGGCAACCTGCAATTCTATACAGTGTCGTTAACATAGAATCATCCAAAATAGTTATGTCATTCAGAGTACACCAGTTGCTGTCCCAACATTCTCCCCATATAGTTCAGTTTTATGCTACTTGAATCACATGCCATTGGAGTCATTTGAGCAACTAATTATGTATTCATAATTCTATTCCATGTCAGTTGTTTGTGTGTGTGTGCCTGATACTTTGTGATTCCATTCACACCATAAGTTAAAATGTCGATTTATCGCAGCAGCTATACCAATATTAATAGTTGTGCAAGATAGACAACAATAGTTGTACAGTTTGTTATAGTTTAGTTGATAGACACTTGCCATATGATAGAGAGCAGTATTTTGTATTGAACTAGAACCATCTATTGCCTTTTTATTTTGCTGGATGGGGTACGTAATGGTCTGCAGAGTTCTCTTCTGTGAAGCTGATCTTAAATTCAAATATCATGTGTCTTTTCTATTGGGCCTAACTGGGATGTGAAACAGGACAAAAAAAAGTATCTCATCATACTATGCTCATTTTAAGGATTAAATGACTGTTATATTTTGCATCATACAACCTGTAAGACCTAAGTGTGCTTGTTGATTTAGTTTGTGAAGGTGAACTTTGTATTTTAGTAATATCTGTACTTCAAGTTTTATTGCTTATTTTAGCACAATTTTGACTGATAAGGAAGCAAAAGTAATCATAACACTTAGTAGGAAAAGAAATCTGTAATCCAAATGTCCCCTTATTCGCTTCTATGCTACTGGCTAAGAGCTACGCATACTATGTCAAATAGTAAATGCTTGTAAAAGTATCTTGATTCTAGGTACTGCTGTTTTAAATTCTTCTATCATAGCATATAGATACAAAAATATTTTGACAAATGTCCTTTAAATATGCTTGATTGTGTTACCACCCCCAAATAACATTAACAACCATTACAATAATGTACAATTGTTATCTCACCTTAGCACCACCAGTAAATCTATTTTGAGTTGGTTTAGATCATTGGAAATATAGTCGCGTACAAGTATTTTTTTGTTTTTCCATGACCCATGACTGGTGCAAATACTAAATAGGTATAGAGTATTGCCAGAAATAATGTTGGAACCAATGGCAAAGATAGGAGAAAGGCTGAAAGTGAATTTCAGGAACAAAGGAGAAAACTAAAAGACTGAAGCTTATCGATATTAATCGTGACATTAGTCCCAGTGCCATATGTTAATGAATAAAGAAGCACTAACAAAAATATTACGTTCATGTGTTTGTGCTTACATGTTCTGTAGGTGGGGAAGAGTAGGTAGTATTGGGAGAGATAAGCTGATTATTTTTTTAAGTTCAGAAATATGAATCAGATAGAGAATGAAAGAAAGATCCAAAATAGGTTTGGAGTGCATTAACATAAATTTGGGTTGGTTACCGGCAGACTCAAATAGTAGACACGTGGAACAGATAGCAAAAAAAGAGCTGCTGGAAGAAGCAGGTCAAGCAGCATCAATGGAGGGAACTGAACAGCTGATATTTCAGGTTAGGATTCTTCATCCAGGCTGGGAAAACACCATTGCAGTACTCTGTTGAATTAGTCCTGTTGAGTCGTACAAACTTCTTGAAAGGGTGGATAAGACAATTTAACTTCTCTTTCAAAGGATGACATTCTGGTAACGCTGTGCTTACTCACTGCTGCATGTGTTAGCCTAGAATTCTCCCCTTACGATTCTGAAAGAGGCCTTGAATGCTAAACATAATGATTGAAGCCGAATGCTGCCTACTGAGCCACAACTGACACTCTCAAGAAGAGGAAGAAAGTTTATTAGAAATATAAGATCAGTATATGTCTAGCTCAGCGAATTAGGAAGTTGTGCTTTGTCTAGTGCTGGAGAATGAAGTAAACCAAGTTAAGTATGTTGTGGGGGTAATTTGTGAAATAGTGAGAACATTGCCTTTAGCTTCAGTTTGCTTATTGTAAAAGTAAGGTTCTGATGAAATGACATTTTCCTGAAACATTTGCCTGCTTCTCTCTCATCCCAGTGGTATGAACATTGACTTCTTTAACTTCAGATGGTCCCTGCTTTCCCTCTCTATCCCCTCCCCCTTCCCAGTTCTCCCACTAGTCTTCCTGTCTCCGACTACATCCTATCTTTGTCCCACCCCCTCCCCTGACATCAGTTTGAAGAAGGATCTCGACCCGAAACGTCACTCATTCCTTCTGCCTGATGCTGCCTGACCCGCTGAGTTACTCCAGCATTTTGTGTCTACCTCGCTCTCTCTCTACCTGACATTGTGAGTATTTCCAACATATTCTACCTTTATTAGAGAAAAATCAAAAATAATAAAAGTAGTTGTTTATTTGAGTGACAAAAAAAATAATCTGGCCCAGTTCAATTGGATCCAAACATTGGAAAGAAAAATCAATAAACAATCTAGGGGAGGACTTCAAAGAATAGCGAGAGTTCAGTTAACAACTTGATGTTCCCATGGGTGGTTGGAGGAAGGAATGTTAATGGTGGAGGGGAGGAATGAAAGATTCTCCAAACCTAAAAATCCTTGGATATCAAGTGGTGGATAGATTAAAATTAAACAGTAAAATGGTAATAAATGTCATGTTTATTATGAACAAGTAAATTAATCTGAAGGCAAAAGTACAGGAGAGATAATGGAAATAAGATTATGAGAATACATTTATATGTAACCCAAAATGGAAAACATAAATCCTTTATGAATTTATAGATCGACAGAGGAAGTTTGGGGTTATTTAGGGACCAATAAGGAGATGATCTTTGGAATACTGAACTTGGCCTTCAATGAAATATATGCTTCAATGCCTGACAAAGGAAAAATTAACAGGGAAGTTGGAAAGACCAAAAATAGATGAAGAAGAGCTCCTTAAAAGTTATTGACAATAACTGCTGGAGATATCGGATGCAAGGAACAAGGGCTGGTAGGAAGTGGAACCAGGGTAATGCCTCCAGCGCCTTCAAGGTTGGCTGCAGCATGCAGCCCCGGGATACAAAGTTGGCCGGGCAAGGAGAGGGATGTCGGTTCGTGGAACAATCCGGTCAAAGACAACGGTGGAAGGCCCTGCAGGAACCCGGGGCTTACTGGGATCAGGAATTGCTCCAGTAGACTGAGCGTGCGGGTGGACCAGACTTTGAACTTTGGAAATGGCGCCAAAACAATGGCGGCGCCCACATGTGTAAATATGCAAAAGAATTTCACTGTACAGTTACGCATGTGACAACTAAAGCACCTTTGAACCAATGAACCATATCTAAAACTATTTCACAATTCCCTGTATTATAAATAAATAAATTATTATTGGTTTGGCGTTAATGGGAACAGAAATATAAAATTCCAGCATATTTTGTTTCCATGTAAGCAATTGAAAATGTCAGTATCTCATTATCTAAAGCCAAAATATGTTTCATATATTTGGCCCTTTGAAATGATTTTGGTTGTAAATGACCTCCACCCACAAATTATATTGCACATCACCGCCCTGTAATGGTATGGGCAGATTTAGCCATATTAGACATCCGGCATAAACCAAGTGTTTTTTAGAGGACAATGTATTTGCTTTTATACTCTACATATAAAATGTTATACTCTATAATTTATAAAGCTGAAGATCTTGTTTGGTTTTTTGGCACCTTTACTCAATATAATCCAAATTTCAAAGACTTGTTTGATTACACTTCCAAGGGATCTATGTATCTCATTTAAAATTGTAGCCATCCTCATTCTTCATACTCACATGGAAAATACTCTTGTGCAGACTATTATTTTTGAAAGTTTTACTGCCACAGACTGATCTGTAGCTGCCCAGATTAATCCGCCTTTTTTTAACAGGGACACGTTTATAAAACTTCGTGTGTGTCTTAATCTCATGCCATCTGCAAACTTGGAAAATATCACCGTTTGTTCCTTCATCCAAGATATTCATATACATGGTGAAAAGCTGAGACTACCAGTCAGATTGCCTGGGGAACAGTCATTGTGAAATCTTGTCAGAGCATGGCATGCAGATTCAAAACCCATGCCTTAATGTTACCTCTCGTAATACACTTTTATTTCTGCTAATGAATTTTGTGCATTAACTCTTTCCATCAAACATCCCGTTATCAAAGCTCCAGCTGCATTGGCCAGGTGTGATCTTTCTGTTCTTAATTCATGGTGATACTTAAGGTGCTCAATCACTATCTCAGCTGATTGGATTAGATATGGTCTGCTTGGTTAGTCTACATGTAAACCTTTTAGAATTCTGAGAACTAATGGACAAAAAAAAAGCTTTTTTTTTTGTTTTGAGAGTCCTATTATCATGGAGGAGAAAGTTAAATGCAGATTTAGAGTCAGAGACATGCAGCACGGAAACAAGCCCATCGGCCCAACCTACCCATGCTGACCAAGATAGCACTGCTAACAGTAAAATTCTAAAGATCCACTCACCAACTATTTCAAAGTCCTGATTGCTCAACATCTAGCTAACTCCATGCTGATTCACACACTCCATTTAATCTTACTGGAGTACTGGTTCCCGTGCACCCATTAGGACACAAGGGCCCCAGTGCCTCCACCCCTTTAATTTTTGACATCAGTTAGACAATAGACAATAGACAATAGGTGCAGGAGTAGGCCATTCAGCCCTTCGAGCCAGCACCGCCATTCAATGCGATCATGGCTGATCACTCTCAATCAGTACCCCGTTCCTGCCTTCTCCCCATACCCCCTCACTCCGCTATCCTTAAGAGCTCTATCCAGCTCTCTCTTGAAAGCATCCAACGATCTGGCCTCCACTGCCTTCTGAGGCAGAGAATTCCACACCTTTTAGATACTGGGGGCTTGGTTCCTGAGCTGCTTGCTAAGCCTCAGTTCCCAAGGTTTCTCTGATATACTGGGCCCCAGTTCCTAGGCTACCTCTAACGCCCCGGAACCCCAGTTCCTGTTCTTCCTTTCACGCATTGAATGAATGAATGAATAAGTTTATTGGCCAAGTATGTTCATAGATAAGGAATGTGCCTTGGTGCTCCGCTCGCGAGTAACAACACGAACATACAATAAACAATTAAGAATAAAGCATAAAACATTAAAACATTAAGAATACAACATTACAGTTTAAACATGTGAGTGAAATAAACCAGAGCAAAAAAAACCTAGTTCTGGCAATCTTTTTCATCTGCTGGGCCCAGGTTTCCTTATTCTATTGAAGCTCAGCTGCTTCTGTTTCCTATGCTTCCTTTAAACATAGTGGAGCATTTTTCCCCCACGCTATCTTTAAACTTACTGGGCAAATTTTCTTATTATATGGTGTAACATGTGGAATAAAAAATGTATTAAATGTGTGTTTGAGTATTAATAATATAAAACCCAGTAATCCTTAAAATCAATTCATCTGGCACTGCCAATATTTGAATGTGCAGGATTAATGGAGTTTCCCTGCACTTGAAATTATTTAACATTTTTCTCAGTGACTCAGTAACAGCCTGGGTCAACATCCAAACACCATATTATTATTGATTTTAAAATATTACCTCTCTTCAACCTCATAGTTAGTGTTAATTTAGTTTGGATTTATGACCACACAGCTGTTTGACCACATTTATTTTGGAGGTTTCCAGATCAATCCACCAAAAAGGAATTTGAAAACATTTTTTTTTTACCTGAGCCTGAATACATCACTCGTCTATCCCATAACCCAGAGGCCTGTAAAATTGCAGATAGTTTTCTCCATTTAGCAAAACAAGTCAACAAATAGGTTGATTGAAGAGTTAATGAACATTAAAGAGGCACAGGGCTCTACAGTCCTAACTAAAACAAAACATCTTACTCCAGGGGAGCATTTGTTAATGCAGTTCCAAAGGAGAGAGCATTTACTTTTGGAGCTAGCAAAGATCTTATCAGCAGAAACAGTTAAGGAATTTCCCCAAGGTTCCTTCCAGGATACTCCAGGTAATTTGTGTGTCTCCAAATACTGAAGCAATTAAATGAAAAAGAGCCCTTTATGGCAATTACAACTCTGCTCCTTACCCAAGAGAAATTCTCAACAACACCATCAGAGACATGTTTCACAATATTACAACTAACAGACACTCTCGAATTAGTTTGCTTTAGTTTAGTTTAGAGATACACCGCGGAAACAAGCCCTTCGGCCCACCGAGTCCGCACTGACCAGCGATCCCTGCAAACGTACCTACACACACTACGCACAATTTACATTTATACCAAGCCAATTAACCTACAAACCTGTACGTCTTTGGAGTGTGTGATGAAACCGAATATCTTGGAAGAAACCCTGCGGTCACGGGGAGAACATGCAAACTCCGTATAGACAGCACCCATAGTCAGGATCGAAACTGGGTCTGTAAGCGCTGTGAGGCAGCAACTCTACCGCTGCGCTACTGTGTCGCCCGAATTATTCAGGAATGCTCCAGTGTTATTCACCAAATTTTGGAATATGTGGGAAGCATTTATTTTGTCAATCTTCATTTGCCATGGTGTCATATGGCCCAATAACAGGCACTTGTCCATGCAAACAAAGATGCGCACCTATGCCAGTCACATTTACCGATGTGGCCCATATCCATCCAAATCTTCCCTATCTAGGTACCTGGCAACCAATTGCCAGCAAAGTCATATCAAGTAAACGAAGAGAAGCAGTATTTTTGATTTGAAGCTGTTGCTCTAGGGAGGAATGTTGGTTAGGAGCCTGGGAGAACTGAGTTTTGTTAAATGGGTTAGTTTAAAATTTCACCAAGGGGCTGGATGACATATTACTAATATGCCAGCCTTAAAGAAATTGACTGAATCTTTTTTTGGCAGAATTCAATGAGGCAACTGAGAAAATAACTTGTGTTTTACAGAATCTGTCTATTATGCGCTGATTGGACTTATTACCCTGTGCCATTTATTCTTCCTTTATCTTTGCCTGAGTTGTCATTCTTTCTTTTTCATTCTTTTTCCATCATTTTGTTCTTGGCCATTTCCCTTAACACCGTCAGACATGCCAATGGAAGCCAATAATAGGCTGAACCCATCTTTGGCCTGAATAATTTTTGTTTTTTTTGTTTAATTGGGGAGAAATGGCTAAGATCCCAGCAATGTTACAGACTAACATGTCAAAAAACAGACAATAGACAATAGAAAATAGGTGCAGGAGAAGGCCATTCGGCCCTTCGAGCCAGCAACGCCATTCAATGTGATCATGGCTGATCATTCTCAATCAGTACCCCGTTCCTGCCTTCTCCCCATACCCCCTGACTCCGCTATCCTTAAGAGCTCTATCTAGCTCTCTCTTGAATGTATTCAGAGAATTGGCCTCCACTGCCCTCTGAGGCAGAGAATTCCACAGATTCACAACTCTCTGACTAAAAAGGTTTTTCCTCATCTCTGTTCTAAATGGCCTACCCCTTATTCTTAAACTGTGGCCCCTGGTTCTGGACTCCCCCAACATTGGGAACATGTTTCCTGCCTCTAACGTGTCCAACCCCTTAATAATTTTATACGTTTCGATAAGATCCCCTCTCATCCTTCTAAATTTCAGTGTATACAAACCTAGTCGCTCCAGTCTTTCAACATATGACAGTCCCGCCATTCCGGGAATTAACCTAGTAAACCTACGCTGCACGCCCTCAATAGCAAGAATATCCTTCCTCAAATCTGGAGACCAAAACTGCACACAGTACTCCAGGTGCGGTCTCACTAGGGCCCTGTACAACTGCAGAAGGACCTCTTTGCTCCTATACTCAACTCCTCTTGTTATGAAGGCCAACATTCCATTGGCTTTCTTCATCGCCTGCTGTACCTGCATGCTTCCTTTCAGTGACTGATGCACTAAGACACCCAGATCACGTTGTACGTCCCCTTTTCCTAACTTGACACCATTCAGATAATAATCTGCCTTCCTATTCTTACCACCAAAGTGGATAACCTCACACTTATCTACATTAAACTGCATCTGCTATGCATCCGCCCACTCACACAACCTGTCCAAGTCACCCTGCAACCTCATAGCATCTTCCTCACAGTTCACACTGCCACCTAGCTTTGTATCATCGGCAAATTTGCTAATGGTACTTTTAATCCCTTCATCCAAGTCATTGATGTATATTGTAAATAGCTGCGGTCCCAACACCGAGCCTTGCGGTACCCCACAAGTCACTGCCTGCCATTCTGAAAGGGACCCATTTATCCCCACTCTTTGCTTTCTGTCTGTCAACCAACTTTCTATCCATGTCAGTACCCTACCTCCAATAACATGTGCTCTAAATTTGCCCACCAATCTCCTATGTGGGACCTTGTCGAAGGCTTTCTGAAAGTCGAGGTACACCACATCCACCGGCTCTCCCCTGTCAATTTTCCTAGTTACATCCTCAAAAAATTCCAGTAGATTAGTCAAGCACGATTTCCCCTTCGTAAATCCATGCTGACTCGGAACAATCCTGTTACTGCGATCCAAATGCTCCGTAATTTCGTCTTTTATAATTGACTCCAGCATCTTCCCCACCACTGATGTCAGACTAACTGGTCTATAATTTCCCGTTTTCTCTCTCCCTCCTTTCTTGAAAAGTGGGATAATATTAGCTACCCTCCAATCCACAGGAACTGACCCGGAATCTATAGAACATTGGAAAATAATCACTAATGCGTCCACAATTTCTAGAGCCACCTCCTTAAGCACCCTGGGATGCAGACCACCAGGCCTTGGGGATTTATCAGCCTTGAGTCCCATCAGTCTACCCAAAACGTTTTCCTGCCTAATGTGGATTTCCTCCAGTTCCTCTGTCACCCTAGGATCTCTGGCCACTAGAACATCTGGGAGATTGTTTGTTTCATCCTTAGTGAAGACAGATCCAAAGTACCGGTTCAACTCGTCTGCCATTTCCTTGTTCCCCATAATAAATTCCCCTGCTACTGTCTTCAAGGGACCATTTTTTCAAGTCCCTGTCTTCAAGGGACTATTTTGTTCCTCTTCACATACCTAAAAAAGCTTTTACTATCCTCCTTTATATTATTGGCTAGTTTACCCTCGTACCTCATCTTTTCTCCCCGTATTGCCTTTTTAGTTATCTTCTGTTGCTCTTTAAAAGAGTCCCAATCCTCTGGCTTCCCACTCTTCTTTGCTATGTTATACTTCTTTCCTTTTATTTTTATGCTGTCCTTGACTTCCCTTGTCAGCCACGGGTGCCTCTTACTCCCCTTAGAATCTTTCCTCCTCTTTGGGATAAATTAATCCTGCAACTTCTGCATTATTCCCAGGAATACCTGCCATTGCTGTTCCACAGTCTTCCCTGCTAGGGCCTCCTTCCAGTCAATTTTGGCCAGCTCCTGCCTCATGCCTCTGTAATCCCCTTTGCTATACTGTAATACTGACACCTCCGATTTTCCCTTCTCCCTCTCAATTTGTAGAGTAAAACTTATCATATTGTGGTCACCTCCTCCTAATGGCTCTTTTACCTCAAGTCCCCTTATCAGGTCAGGTTCATTACATAACACTAAATCCAGAATTGCCTTCTCCCTGGTTGGCTCCAGTACAAGCTGTTCTAAGAATCCATCTCGGAGGCACTCCACAAACTCTCTTTCCTGGGGTCCATTACCAACCTGATTTTCCCAGTCTACCTGCATGTTGAAATCACCCATGACCACCGTAGCATTACATTTGCGACATGCCAATTTTAGCTCCTGACAGGCCAGGTTCTGCCTGGTCATTTGCACATGTGCAGATTTTCTAGTTTCAGAAATTTAAAATTAACAGTGCATTGAGTTTAGTGGAGCAACATCTTCAATTTTGTTGTAATTAATTAAAATGCGGAAGCAATTGGAGTACAGAAAGCCTTAGTTTACTGTAAGGTATTAGCAGCAGAGCAGTAATGTATTTATGATATACTGCAGATTGGAATACTGCAGGTTTTATGCGTAGCTCAAAACAGTTTTTTGCATTTATCTTTATCACCCCTCCCACCCATGGTAGCAGAATGAGCCGGAGATCCCTATTCCATCACAAGACCTCGCTCAGTCAGAAGCGCCCTGCTGTTTATAATTTAAAAACTCAGTGGAGCCTGGATCACTGAAAGGAATGGTTGCCTATGAAGGCCTAACAACAAGCAAGAGGTCAGAAGGTTCAACGACATCTGGTTACATTATGACTTGAAATAAAAATAAATGGCAGCAGCTTAGAACATCAAGGTCATTGCAGAAGCTGCTTCTAAAAGTCTGAAGAAGGGTCTCAACCCGAAACGTCACCCATTCCTTCTATCCAGAGATGCTGTCTGTCCCGCTGAGTTACTCCAGCATTTTGTGTCTATCTGCTTCCAAAACCCCTAGTTGCACTTTGCAGGTCACTGCATAAGTTATTTCCCCATCATTCTCCACTGATTCTTTTCACAATTATATTAAATCTTTTCCCTCTGTTTTCTATATCTTCTTTTATTGAATGCTGTATATCCTTATTTATTATAATTAAAATCCTTTTACCAAATATCTCCTTCGATTTTTGCTGCTCAAAGTAGAAAGCTGTGCATTTTCAGATTTTTCCATAAAATTATTTCTTCCAATTGTAATAATCAGTCATTAATCAGTTTTGCCTCTTTCCTAAAGCGACAACATTCCCTTAAACACAACACACACCCATGTGAATTCCTCCTTCGTAGAGATATACAGCATGGTAACAGGCAGTATTTACATGTATTTACAGGCATGTCCCAATTTGTCCATGCTGACCAAGTTGGCACTCTGGATGAGTCTAATTTGCATATATTTGGCCCATATCCCTCTAAATAGTTCCTAATTATATTCTGGTGCAAATGTTTTGTAAATCGTAATTGTATATGCTTCTATAGCTTTGTCTGCAAGGTCATTGGAGATATGGATTACCCTCTGAGTGAAAAAGTTGCCCCTGAGATACCTTAAAACTCTCTCTCCTATTAAGTCTATGCCCTCTAGTTTTAGAATTCTCTATCCTGGGAAAAAGACTATGAGTGTTCACTTTATCCATGCCCTTCATGATTTTGTATACTTCAATATGATCATTCATGACGTACCACTTTCCAAAGAGAAAAACCTCAGTTTATCCAACCTCCACCTATAGTCAACGGTGAATTTCCTTTAAGTTTAGGTTTATTATTGTCACGTGAATTAAGATACAGTGAAAAGATTTGTTTTGCATGCTATCCAATCAAGTCAGATAATATATACAAATACAATCAAGTCAAACTCAAGTACAATAGGTAGAGCAACGAGGAAAATGCAGAGTGCATTTCACATATATATTTGAGAATATATTTCTCAGCATTGTAGCGTTCTAGTTCCAGAGACAAAAGCCCAACATCCTCATTGACATAACAACATAACATAACAACACTTTATTGTCACTCGGCACAACACCGAGCGAAATTTCAGCAGTCACACAAAACACAGCAAAAAAGAAAAGAACACAGGACACCCGACCCCAACACAAACATCCATCACAGTGACTCCAAACTCCCCTCACTGTGATGGAGGCAACAAAACTTCCCCTCTCCTCCCCCCGCACCCACGGATAGGCAGCTCGACCCCTACCGAGGCAAACGACACGCACAGCCCCCGCAAGGGGATGGAAGGCCCCCCGGCCGAGCCGCCCCGGGCACCGAAACGTCCCGCAGCCACACCGGGCGATGTTAAGTCCAGCGGCCAAGCCGCACCGGGCACTGAAACGTCCCGCGGCCAAGCCGCACCGGGCACTGAAACGTCCCGCAGCCACACCGGGCGATGTTAAGTCCAGCGGCCAAGCCGCACCGGGCACTGAAACGTCCCGCGGCCAAGCCGCACCGGGCACTGAAACGTCCCGCAGCCACACCAGGCGATGTTAAGTCCAGCGGCCAAGCCGCATCGGGCACTGAAACGTCCCGCAGCCACACCGGGCGATGTTAAGTCCAGCGGCCAAGCCGCACCGGGCACTGAAACGTCCCGCGGCCGAGCCGCACCGGGCACTGAAACGTCCCGCGGCCGAGCCGCGCCTGCGATGTTAAGGCCCGCGCCACGGGGAAGAGACCCAATAAAAGAAAGGTTTCCCCCCGCCCCCCCCACCCCACACCCCCCACCCCACACCCCCACCACACATACACAGCCAAAAACAGAAACAAAAACCATCCCAACACTGACACAAACAAAAAAAAAGAAAAAAAGACAACAGACTGCCAGAGAGCCGCAGCCGTTAGGCGCAGCCAACTCCTCCCTAATGAGGAGGTAGAGGAAGATCGTATTTTCCCCTAGCAATGGAAGGGCCATTGAGAATCCTAATAACATTGGGGAAGAAGCTGTTTCTGAGTCTGGTGGTGTGCGCTTTCAAGCTTCTTCTGTGCCCTTTCCAACATAATGACATCCATTCTCTAGAAGATGTCATTCTCTAGAAGAATGACCAGAATTGCACACAGTACTCTGAGTATGGTCTCACCAATGACTTGTACAACTGGATCATGATGTTCCAGCTTTATAGGACTTTGGTTAGGCTGCATTTGGAGTAAAACTGGTGGTTCTGGTCATCCCATTATAGGAAATATGTGGAGGCTTTGGAGAGGGTGCAGAGGTGGTTTACCAGAATGCTGCCTAAATGAGAGGCTTTCAGCTACAGGGAGCGGTTGGATAGACTTAGATTATTTTCTCTGGAATGTCAGAGGTTGAGGGGGATTTGATAGAAGTATATAAAATTATGAGAGGCATAGATAGGGTAGACAGTCAGAACCTTTTCCCAGGGTGTAAATGCACAACATTAGAGAGCATAGCTCTAAGGTGAGAGGGGGAAAGTTTAATTGAGATGTGCAGTGCAAGTTTTTTACTCAGAGAGTAATGGGGGCCTAGAACATATTGCATGGGGTAGTGGTGAAAGCAGAAACGATAGTGGCATTTAAGAGGCTTTTAGATAGGCACATGGATGTGCAGGAAATAGAGATTATGGATCATGTACCGGCAGATGAGATCAGTTTAACTAGGCAACATGTTCGGCACAAACATTGTGGACCGAACGGCCCAATCCTGTGCTGTAGTGTTCAATGTTCTCTGTCCCAACTTTTGTGCCCTATCCCCTTCCTATTGAAGCCAAGCATGCCAAAAGCTCATGTAGCTTCTGTATCCTGATGTATTGAGCTGTCAGTTCTGCCCCTCCCTCGCCACATTTCAGTATTAACGATAATATCCCATCCCATCCATTCCCTGAGTTCATCCAAACTAATCAGATATTGTTCAACAGATGTGGCACAAGATGAATGAGCCAAATAATCTTTTGTACTCTTATTTGTTTTCATAAAATGAGATGATGCTCCATCTCTGTCACTTAGGGGATGTAATATTGTTATGTGACGTCCTTCTGGTATGTATTATAAGCAGAGTGTCCTGGCATTCTCAACCAATTTCATCAAAAATATAATTGCTTTTTCTGCTATCTTGTTGCTTACTAAAAGGTTAATAGTTACGTCTACATAATAGTCACTACACATCAACATTTTTTTAAGGTGTTAAGGAATTATTTCAAACTCTTGATTTTTTTTGGCATAACATTATGGTAATTATTTGGTTACTAATGGTTAATGGAAATCAGTCTAATTTCCATGCAGAACAATTGCATTTGAGATTTATTTTATCAAATCTTTTTTTCCCCTTTTTGTGATTGTTGGCGATCCATTCAGGCAGTTCATGTACCGTGGAGAAAGACAAGTTATTGAATAAAAGGACACTAGTGTTTACCTTGGCAGAGAGTCTCACTGCTACCTTGGTGGTGCAAGACTGGAGGGCAATGTTTCTTTTATATGTGGGCAGCCCATTGGGTGTACTAAAATGTGATCAGGAACCGTATGAAAGAAGTCAGCCAAAGTGCAAGCCTCAGAGCTGGAAATTGTGTATGGTACTGGAGGATCTCAGTTGTGCAATTGCACAGAGTGGCTCCTACTTTCTTCCCCTCTCCCTAGCATCCTCGCTATGATTAACTGTATTGCAAAATAAGTCATGATAAAAATCCCTTCCCACCTCTTTCATATTCCTTCCCATTTCTGTATCTTTTCCATAGAATACAAACAAAATCTCAGTTTCAGGAAAAATAATGTAAATTACAATTAAAACACAAAGTACTTGTGCTATAACTCCAGGATAAGCGCTCAACTAAGAAAACCAACCCAAAGCCAAAGTATTATCTAACTATCTCACTAAATATACCAACTTACAATAAATGACTCCATGTGCAAAAAACAGCTACCCACATATTAATTAGCTCTTTTAAAAAAACTAATCCTGTAAATGCAACTATATCATTGGGGTTATCAAGTGGGCACCTCCCTTCATTGGTGTCTCATTGAGTTGGGCCCACGACACCTCAGGAAGGTTCAACAGTTGGTTCTGGCATCCCTCTGCATTAAAGTTTGACAAGCAAGTCAATGCTGTGGTAAAAGCCAGCTTCTTCCAGCTTCGTACCATAGCTAAAATCAAACCATTCCTCCAATTTGACGACATAGAAAAAATCATCCACGCATTCATTTCCTCCCGCCTAGTCTACTGCAACTCCCTATACATTGGGATCAGCCAATCATCCCTGTCCCGCCTGCAATTGGTCCAAAACGCCGTAGCGAGGCTCCTGACAGGTACCCGTAAAAGGGACCGCATCACCCCGATTCTGGCCTCTCTCCACTGGCTCCCAGTACGGTACAGAATCAACTTCAAGCTCTTCCTATTCACATACAAAGCCCTAAACGGGCTTGCCCCCCTCCCCCCCATATCAAAAATCTTCTAACCCACCACTCTATCTCCAGGTCCCTCAGGTCGGCCGACTTGGGGCTACTGACTGTCCCGCGGTCTAGGCTTAAGCTCAGGGGTGACTGCGTTTTTGCGGTTGCAGCTCCTAGACTGTGGAACAGCATCCCTCTCCCCATCAGAACTGCCCCCTCCATCGACTCCTTTAAGTCCAGGCTCAAAACCTATTTCTACTCCCTTGCGTTTGAGGCCCTCTGAGGGGGCGCTGTGAACTGTTTATGTATGTGCTGTTATGTTTGTATGCCATTGTATGTTCGTTCTTAGTACCTGAACTGATGTACAGCACTTTGGTCAACGTGGGTTGTTTTTATATGTGCTATACAAATAAAATTGACTTGACTTGACTTGACTCTAAACCCACCTTTACCGGACGTATTCTTGCTCTCCATCCTCGCTGCTCAACTTATGCTGCCAACTCTACATATCTAAACCTTTTCCTTTCATAAGCCTCTTCCACTAAGTTCTCCCAAGGCACAGTCAGTTCTATAAAATACTCTATCCGCTGAATAACTGACCATAGCACTATATCAGGCCTCAAACTAGTACTAATTATTTTGTGCGGAACAACAAGCTTTCCTCCTAAATCTACTTTCATCTCCCAATCATTGGCTCCCCATAACTGGCCTGACTCATGCCTATCTGCAAACTTCCCGCCACCTCCTTTCTCTCCCTCATGGACAAAATGAATCGATACACAAGGGACATGCCGGGTCCCCACCTACCCATTGTTTGAGGTTCTGCAGTGATGGCAGCACATCATAAATAGCCCTTATAAGGAAACATATGACCTGCCTCCATGCACCAAAGATTCGTCCAGCTAAACCTCCTCTTTTCTACACTTTTCCAGTTCATCCACTGTCCCTGCTTAACCGGAGCTACTGCCCTTGCACATTGCACTGCTTCCTCCTGATGAAGTATGGCCAATTACAAAATAGAATGTATAAGAGTAAGACCATTCCCACTGACACAGTGCCAAACAATGCTTAAATGCAAACATTGTTTAGGGTTTCACAAAATGCTGGAGTAACTCAGCAGGTCAGGCAGCATCTAGGAGAGAGAGAATGGGTGACATTTCGGGCCGAGACCCTTCTTCAGACTGATGCCAGGGGGGACGGGACAAAGAAAGGATATAGGTGGAGACAGAAAGACAGTGGGAGAACTGGGAAGGGGGAGGGGAAGAGAGGGACAGAGGAACTATCTAAAGTTGGAGAAGTCAATGTTCATACCGCTGGGCTGTAAGCTGCCAAGCGAAATATGAGGTGCTGTTCCTCCAATTTCCGGTGGGCCTCACTATGGTACTGGAGGAGAGGCCCATGACAGAAAGGTCAGACTGGGAGTGGGAGGGGGAGTTGAAGTGCTCAGCCACCGGGAGATCAGGTTGGTTAAGGCGGTCTGAGCGAAGGTGTTGAGCGAAACGATCGCTGAGCCTGCATTTGGTCTTGCCGATGTAGAGAAGTTGACATCTAGAGCAGCGGATACAATAGATGAGGTTGGAGGAGGTGCAGGTGAATCTCTGTCTCACCTGGAAAGACTGTTTGCGTCCTTGGATGGAGTCGAATGGGGAGATAAAGGGACAGGTGTTGCATCTCCTGTGGTTGCAGAGGAAAGTGCCTGGGGAGGGGGTGGTTTGGGTAGGAAGGGATGAGTGAACCAGGGAGTTACGGAGGGAATGGTCTCTGCGGAACGCAGAAAGGGGAGGAGATGGGAAGATGTGGCCAGTAGTGGGGTCCCGTTGGAGGTGACGGAAATGTTGGAGGATGATTTGTTGGATATGCTGGCTGAAGGGGTGGAAGGTGAAGACAAGGGGGATTCTGTCCTTGTTACGAATGGGGGAGGGGGAGCAAGAGCAGAGCTGCAGGATATAGAAGAGGCCCTAGTGAGAGCCTCATCTATAATGGAAGAGGGGAAGCCCCTTTTCCTAAAGAATGAGGACATCTCTGATGCCCTAGTGTTTTATCTCTAAAACCAGAGGGTTTTATCTCTGCCTAACTAACAGATACCATGAACTGTGGCCCAGTTGTTTATTGTTATAAATCAAAGACAGCTTTCTAAATTTTGCATCTAAGGAAATGGTTTACAGTATTTGTTTTCTCTAAATTGCTCGAAATCAAAAAGAGTTAGCAAGAGCAGATTTCTGCTTTTAATTGTATTTATTTCTTCCCTGTTCTATCCTTGTAACTTGTCACTTTATTGGATTTGGCACTGAATATATTCCTCTTTGTAGAGTTACTTGTACATTAACCTATGTGGTATATTTATATATACAGTACATGCCTTCATTGACTTATGTTTATATATTTAACCTTCCACCAATATTTGGGGGGTATGGGGAGAAGGCAGGAATGGGGTACTGATTGAGAATGATCAGCCATGATCACATTGAATGGCGGTGCTGGCTCGAAGGGCCGAATGGCCTCCTCCTGCACCTATTGTCTATTGTCTATTGATAGCTTATCAATCGTGTAGTGGCATGTCTCAAATTTCTTGCCAGTTTTCTACCATAAGGATTTAAATTTAAATATTACATGGGTGCACATTGGCCAAAAAATACACATGATGGGAAAACTAAAACTAGAGACTAACTAGAAAAATTCTAAATCTTCTTGCAGAAGTAAAGAAACTGCAGTTTTAGACAATAGCATGGGCAACTTTCAGATCAATCTTTCTGTATCATTCAGAATCATATTCCAGGAAATTATCTTGAGGTAGATAAGTTTATCACTTTAATTTGTACATCTCAATCAAAAATGATTCGCTGCTATTGATTTAATTTATGCCAATGGCAGATGATGCTAGATGCCCTGTCAATGCACAAGTAAATCCTTGGGGATTCACTGGGAAAGCATAAAGAAGTTTTCTTTTGAAACGTCTGTCCATTTTATGGACTGGGGAAGGAATTCAACCAGCAACCTTTCTCCTGATCAGGCTGTCAGGGGCATGAACCTATTTTCTACCATTGCGATGGTTGCCGATTTAATTAGTGGTCATTCTCTATTTTTTGTTGATATTGTTGGCACATTAGCACATTATCATGCTTCATGATATTTCGTAATGAGATTAATTCAAGAATGTCATTGTGTCTGGTTTACGTCGATGTGTAAAGCTGTAGCCAAGAATAGAGAATCTGATTGTGCAGTTTTTCATAGAAGTAACAGATTTAGAGAATACATGATTTTACTTTCCAAAACTAATTTCCATCATTGTGACCCAATCGTTTCAGGAGATTAGTACGATAATTTAAGTATAGTGCAGATATAGTTTCTGTACTTCTCACGCTCAGCATGAATCCATGCTAGGTACTAAAGCTAATGGTGATTAATGTTCAGAAGGGCAGTTCCAGTATGAGTATTTCTATTGGTTGAACAAAGGTAACACACACTACAATCTGCACAATAATCAGAAAATTAAAATAACCCAAAATATTGCACAAACCATTTTTTGTCACGCTGTGAGTTATGAAACTCAGTTGATAAAATAGAGGGATTAAAAAATCATCTGATAACTAACTGAATTATTGTTCCCTGCGTGGTTATGTATTACACTTTAGTCAGAATATTCTGTTTCTTAGTCAGTGTGGATATGAAGGGCTTAACACTTTTGGTTTCTTCACGTTCATTCAATGCTTGAAATATGCAAAGCAGAAGAAGTATTAGCAGATGATTGTTGATATTTAAATTAAATAATTGGAGTCAGTCTTTGCAGAGCACAATATGGTGGTTTATTCATTGATGGAATAGCTTCATACTGCAATTTTTTACAGATTAGAGAATGTGTGTATTTGTACCGGAGTAGTAGGAACTGAAAATGAGACATTTTGCAATGAAACTGCACGGCAATTCAAATGCATGCATTTCAATTTCTATACTTATGAATATTTTAAAAGAATTAAGCCAGTCACATAAATTTAAATGCAAATAGTTTTATCAAACCTATTGAAGACTCTTCAAAATAAGTTATTTTTACCTAGAGCCTTTACATGGGAATTATTGATACTGGCAAGTTTCCTCAAATGTTGGCATGGCTCTAACTTGGGTTGATTCCATGGAACTGTGACTCAAACAAGATATCTGACATCCAGATGCACTACATAATACTTATTTGCACTACATTGTGGGAGAACTACATGTTCTGTTCACTCTCATTAGTTCTCATACTTTGCATTTATGATCCTGCCATTAAGCTGCATTTAATATTGTTGTTTATTCTACTTTGTACATTAGGCTGTAGCTTAATTTATATGATAATATACATTTGTACACTAAGATTTAAATGTAATTCATATTCTGCAATGACCACACCATAATCCAAATGCAAGTAAATGTATTATGTCTTTAAGTTGGTTTAAGGTGGCAACCAGAACTGCACATAATGCTCCAAGTGCAGCTTAACCATAGTTTTGTACAACTGTAACAAAATGTCCCAACTCTTCTACTCAATGCCTTGGCCCACAAAGGGAAGCATGCCACATACTTTATTCACCACTCTGCCTCTCTACAATACCAATGTACCCCAAAGCCTCTCTGTTCAACAACGTTTCCCAGTGTCCTGCCATTCATGTATGTCCTGCCCTAGTTTAACTTTCCAAAATGTATCCCTTTGCAGTGACTGATTTTGATGGATTAAATTCCATCTGTCATTCCTTTGCCTACTTTCCCAGTTGATTTAGATCCTGTTGAAACCTAGTCAAACTCCTTCACTGTCACTGTACCACCAATGTTTAAGCCATCCATCATGTAATCTATATTTTCATCCAAATCAATGACTCCAAAGTGAAAATCATCCTTCTGCTACCACCGCAACGGGCCCCAACTATATTGCTCCTTCTGCTACCACCCTCTGTCTCTTACTATCAAGCCAGTTTTGTGTGCAATAAGCCAGCTCACCCCAGATCCAATGTGTTCTAACCTTTCAGACCTGCCTATTCTGCAGGACTTTGTCAAAGGCCTTGCTAAAGACCTTGTAATCAATGTCTACTGCTCTCCTCATCAATTGTATTGGGCACCTCTTCCAAAAATTCAGTCAAGTTTGTGAGACATAATTTCCCATGCACAAAGATATGCATATTCTATCCTTCCCTTTCCAAATACAAATAAATTATTTCCCTCAGAATCCCTTCTAATAACTTTCCCACTGATTTCTCTCCTTCTAAACAATATTCTCTCCCAGTTCACCACAGCCAGAATTCTCCTGGTAGGTAAAATAAATGATACAAAACTCTTTGAAACCAAATCTGAAAAAAACCCAAGTTTTGGCATCACAAGCTGAGAGGTGCAAAAAACCAATTGACCTTAGTGGGGCCATATTCTTCATCAGATGCTGGCCTTCAAATATGAAAAGAGAGAGAAATGAATGGAAGTTTATGCTATTGTGGTTTGGCACACTTACAGTCACAATTCTGCTTAGAATTACTGCACTTTCCAGAAAAATGACCTGTAAAATAATGCACCAAAGGAATAAAGGGAAAACTGAAATCATATAAGCTATATATATAGACACAAAACACTGCAGATGCTGGAATCTGAAAATCATGCTGCTAGAGGAATGTAGCATGTCAGGCAGCATTTGTGGAAGGAAAGAGACTGTCGATATTTTAGCCTATTGAGTCTATGCTCCTCACAGAGTAATCCCATTTCTCCACTAATTTTCCTTGTAATCTATTTCCTCCATAATGCCAGTAGTCCTCCCCACCTTCCCCTGAGATTCTACCACTCACCACACACTCAGGACGATTTACGGTTTGCCAATTTATCTATCAACCTGCATAACTTTGGAATGTGGGAGGAATCTGGAGCACCTAGACGAAACATACACCATAACCGGGAGAACATGCAAACTCAACACAGCAGTGCAAGAGTCAGATAAAACCTGTATTGGTGGAGCTATGAAGTGGCAGTTTCAACTAGCTGTGCTGAATATGCCATTTCTATTACACACTCCTTCATAGATTTTATGATGATTTCACACTGTCAGTAGATTGGAAAAGAAAACATCAGTCTTCATCTAGAGAGTTCCTATATATTGCTAATTCACTATACATACTGTTTCCATTCAGGGTGTTTCCTTAGCTACCTGCCACTTCTGTTCTTCGGGTCAATCACCACATATCTTTCTTTAAAACTGTTTTGTATGGACATCGAGCAGAACATTTAAAATGTACAGAGGCATTGCTAAAATGGTGAGTTGCTGGGGGGTTTTCCGTATCAAATGTCCAAACAGAGCTATTCTATTGAAGAAGGGTCTCGACCCGAAACATCACCCATTCCTTCTCTCCCGTGATGCTGCCTGACCTGCTGAGTTATTTCAGCATTTTGTGAATAAATACTTTTGATTTGTACCAGCATCTGCAGTTATCTTCTTATTCTATTCTAATGTCCAAACAGAGCTATTCTACCATATTGTCTTGAAATATTGAAAATGAAAGGTAAATGCATTTGAAAACATGTCTCTAATAATATCTTTATAAAATGAGCAAACTAAAGTTGAAATCATCTTTTATCAAATTTGAATAACAAATGATAAAATGTTAATGTGTTGTTATGAATGAAATATATTAAAAAATCTTAAAACGAGTAAGTATTTCTTCTGATAAGAAATGCTAAAGGAAGGAGACCCCATCTGAATGTTTAGTGAAGGCAGTTGGAATTCTAGCCTGATCTGAATTAATTTTAAAACAATCACACTGGCAAATGCAAGAAATGGATACTAAAATAAATTATTTAAGATGAAGGAGTAGAGGTGCCGCAAGGGAATAGGTAATAATTCTAAAGGCCCCACCATGGGAATAGAGGCTGTTGGGGGCAGGTATTCCTGGGAATAATGCAGAGGTTGCAGGATCAATTTATTCCAAAGAGGTGGAAAGACTCTAAGGGGAGTAAGAGACACCTGTGGCTGACGAGGGAAGTCAGGGACAGCATAAAAATTAAGGAGAGGAAGTATAACATAGCAAAGAAGAGTGGGAAGACAGAGGATTGGGACTCTTTTAAAGAGCAACAAAAGTTAACTAAAAAGGCAATACGGGGAGAAAAGATGAGGTACGAGGGTAAACTAGCCAATAATATAAAGGAGGATAGCAAAAGTTTTTTTAGGTACGTGAAGAGGAAAAAAATAGTCAAGGCAAATGTGGGTCCCTTGAAGACAGAAGCAGGGGAATTTATTATGGGGAACAAAGAAATGGCAGACGAGTTAAACCGTTACTTTGGATCTGTCTTCACTGAGGAAGATACACACAATCCCCCAAATGTTCTAGGGGCCGGAGAACCTAGGGTGATGGAGGAACTGAAGGAAATCCACATTAGGCAGGAAATGGTTTTGGGTAGACTGATGGGACTCAAGGCTGATAAATCCCCAGGGCCTGATGGTCTGCATCCCAGAGTACTTAAGGAGGTGGCTCTAGAAATAGTGGAAGCATTGGAGATCATTTTTCAATGTTCTATAGATTCAGGATCAGTTCCTGTGGATTGGAGGATAGCAAATGTTATCCCACTTTTTAAGAAAGGAGGGAGAGAGAAAACGGGTAATTATAGACCAGTTAGTCTGACATCAGTGGTGGGGAAGATGCTGGAGTCAATTATAAAAGACGAAATTGCTGAGCATTTGGATAGCAGTAACGGGATCATTCCGAGTCAGCATGGATTTACGAAGGGGAAATCATGCTTGACAAATCTACTGGAATTTTTTGAGGATGTAACTAATAAAATTGACAAGGGAGAGTCAGTGGATGTGGTGTACCTCGACTTTCAGAAAGCCTTCGACAAGGTCCCACATAGGAGATTAGTGGGCAAAATTAGGGCACATGGTATTGGGGGTAGGGTACTGACATGGATAGAAAATTGGTTGACAGACAGAAAGCAAAGAGTGGGGATAAATGGGTCCCTTTCGGAATGGCAGGCAGTGACCAGTGGGGTACCGCAAGGTTCGGTGCTGGGACCCCAGCTATTTACGATATACATTAATGACTTAGACGAAGGGATTAAAAGTACCATTAGCAAATTTGCAGATGATACTAAGTTGGGGGGTAGTGTGAATTGTGAGGAAGATGCAATAAGGCTGCAGGGTGACTTGGACAGGTTGTGTGAGTGGGCGGATACATGGCAGATGCAGTTTAATGTAGATAAGTGTGAGGTTATTCACTTTGGAAGTAAGAATAGAAAGGCAGATTATTATCTGAATGGTGTCAAGTTAGGAGGAGGGGGAGTTCAACGAGATCTGGGTGTCCTAGTGCATCAGTCAATGAAAGGAAGCATGCAGGTACAGCAGGCAGTGAAGAAAGCCAATGGAATGTTGGCCTTCGTAACAAGAGGAGTTGAGTATAGGAGCAAAGAGGTCCTTCTACAGTTGTACCGGGCCCTGGTGAGACCGCACCTGGAGTACTGTGTGCAGTTTTGGTCTCCAAATTTGAGGAAGGATATTCTTGCTATGGAGGGCGTGCAGCGTAGGTTCACTAGGTTAATTCCCGGAATGGCGGGACTGTCGTATGTTGAAAGGCTGGAGCGATTGGGCTTGTATACACTGGAATTTAGAAGGATGAGGGGGGATCTTATTGAAACATATAAGATAATTAGGGGATTGGACACATTAGAGGCAGATAACATGTTCCCAATGTTGGGGGAGTCCAGAACAAGGGGCCACAGTTTAAGAATAAGGGGTAGGCCATTTAGAACGGAGATGAGGAAGAACTTTTTCAGTCAGAGGGTGGTGAAGGTGTGGAATTCTCTGCCTCAGAAGGCAGTGGAGGCCAGTTCGTTGGATGCTTTCAAGAGAGAGCTGGATAGAGCTCTTAAGGATAGCGGAGTGAGGGGGTATGGGGAGAAGGCAGGAACGGGGTACTGATTGAGAGTGATCAGCCATGATCGCATTGAATGGCGGTGCTGGCTCGAAGGGCTGAATGGCCTACTCCTGCACCTATTGTCTATTGTCTATTGTCTATTGTTTGATGTTGTTAAAAGTTTGAAATTGCAAACAGCCCACACTCAAATCAAAATGATTGTTATTAAATAAAAGTTCAAACCAAACAACTGTACAGATGGCAATGCTGCAAAATTGATATAATCTGGAACTGAAAATGTTTCCGGCATTACACAGTGGTCTTGACATAACAAATTCAAGCTTCTGAAAACTTAAGGTGGTTGAAGTAAATCTATTGACAAGGATGGGATTGCGTAGATGGACCAGTATTAGAGGGTTAAATTATAAAAGTAGGAATGTAATGCTGAGGCTTTATCATATATATACAGCCGGAAACAGGCCTTTTCGGCCCTCCAAGCCTTATAAAGGCACTGGTCAGTCTACATTTGAGTATTGTGAGTAGTTTTGTGCCCCATATCTGAGGAAGGATGTGCTGGCGTTGGAGAGGGTCCAGAAAGGGTTTACAAGAATGATCCCTGAGTTGATTGGGTTAATATGTGAAGAGCATGTGACAGCTGTAGGCCTGTACTGGCTGGAGGTTAGTAGGATGAGGGGGGATCTCATTGAAACTTAACACATTATGAAAGGCCTAGATGGAGTTGATGTGCAGAGGATTTTTCTACCAGTCAGAGAATCTAGGGCCAGTGAGCACAGCCTCAGAATAAAATGACATACCTTTGGAAAGAAGATGAGATGGAATTTATTTTATCAGAGGATGTTGAATCTGTGGAATTCATTGCCACAGATGAATGTAGAGGCCAAGTCTTTGGCTATTTTTAAAGCAGAGATTGACAGGTTTTTAATTAGTAAGGGTGTCAAAGGTTACTGGGGAAAAGGCAGGAGAATGGGATTGAGAGGGAAAGGTAGGTCAGCCGTAATTGAATGACAGTAGATTTAATGGGCCGAATGGCCTAATTCTGCTCCTATGGTTTATGAACATGAAATATTGACCTAACTCTGAGGTTTCATAGAATCATACAGCATAGGAATCAGTCCTTCAGCTCATCCAGGCCATGCCAATCATATGTAAATGTTGATCCACAACAGGAGGCAAAATGGGAATCATGTTTACACATAATTAATGTGCTAGGTGGGCAATTTTGATGTAACGCTAAAAAGTTTTGAAATATGCTCACTTACCCCTCTCTACTATTCCTATATCATGCACTCTCTGTTCATCTTATTCCTTCATCTCTTCTTGATAATATCTGGGCTGTTCTCTTTCTTTCCCTCTCTTATTGTTTCTTCCCCACTAGCTTTCCCCTTGTTGCCACCTCATCTATAACCCTCGTTGTTGCTTTCTTGTGAGTGGCATGGCTTGACTAGACAAGAAAGATGTGCATATAAAAATAGGGATAACTAAACATTAGTTATTACTTTCACCAATCATTAATGTCTTCCCCACCCATTAAGAACAAATGAAATTGGGGAGAGGTACCTCACTTGGCCCATCAAGCCTACTCCACCATTCTATGAATATTGCTAATCTGATTCCTGACCTCAACACTTTCTTTACCTAATCCCAAAATTTGATAATCCCCTCTATTTTCCTCAGCTTTGAATGTATTGAATGACTTAAAATTCACACCCCTCTGTGATTGAGAATTCCCAGACTCAGCAACCATCTGGAAAAGCAATTCCATTCCCTATCCTGCGACTTTTCTTCATGGTTTTGAACTCCCTGTACCAGGCGTAATATCCTCAGAGAATCTAACTGGTTAAGCATAAATTTCAAGCCCCGCGAAACGTTCATCGGGGTAATCACCTCTAAACTCTAGAGTGTCTTAGTTCAACCTACAAATGAATAACTTATTCGTGTCTGTGAACTAATACTATGTCATGAAACTTGTCTTGTGTAATAACCTTTATGTGTCCCTTTGTTGAAGGATATATGGAAACCCAAATACTCAGGATCTATGGCTCCCCTTAAAGTATCCTAATAAATGTTTATGTCACCTCTGTTTATAGGGTCATGATGACTATATCTAATCTTGTTAGTCTTCCAAATGCACAATTATTTCTTTGTTAATAATGTATTCTGGCATTATCCTGACATCTGGTGTAAACCTAACTGGCTTTGCTTTATGTGTAGGAAGGAACTACAGATGTTGGTTTAAATCAAATATAGTCGCAGAAAGCTGGAGTAACTCAGCGGGTCAGACAGGATCTCTGGAGAAAAGGAATAAGTGACTTTTCTGGTTGAGACTCTTCTCCAGTCTGAAGAAGGGTCTCGACCCAAAACATCACCTATTCCTTTTCTCTAGAGATGCTGTCTGACCCACTGAGTTACTCCAGCATTTTGGGTCTATTTTAGCTTTTGCTTTACATTTTTCCCAGGCAATCAAATCCTGTCATCCCTTTGTCTCATGAATTCATCTCATTACTTTTCTACTGATATCAATTATTTTAAGTTCTATAATTATTCTATAATAAGACTTCTATATCCCTCTTAATCATTCATTTTGTTTTTAATAAAGCATCACTTATGCTTTCAATGTCTTCATTGAAATGTTACAAAATATTTTTGTAACATTTCTGTGATTTCTTTTTTCTCAATTATTAGTTTCTCCTGTCTCGGCTTCTGTAGAACCAACATTTACTGTACTATTCTCAATTTATGAAATTGCAGAAAATTGCACAATCCATTCTTATATCATCCACTCGAGCACTATAGCATAGTGTCTATATTTCTCAGTGTGTACCTGTGGAGAATTATAAAATTATTGCTTATTCACATGCATATTTGAATCCGGTTTCTTGATCTGCCTTTGTAAATTTGCTCCACATACCTATCTGTTTGCCTTCACTTAAGGCATTAATTTGGGATGTTGAATGCATTATAAGAGTGAACAAAAACTTTTACATTCACTCTTTCCGTGTATGATTTATCGTGACATTTTTGATTTATCATCTTTTCACACATAACGAGATCTAAAATAGCTTATTCCTGGTTGGAATCATAATACGTTGTTCAAAGAAACCATCTCAAATGCTTTCTATTAAGTCATCCTTATGTCTCCCTTCGGCAATTTGAATTTTCCAGGCTGTTCCGTTCCATCCAGATACTTGTTTGATTGATGGTTTAGTTGGGATTCTTCAGACCATTTAATTTTTCTATGTTTTGATTTTAGACGCCCACCAAACTGTCGCTTCCTGACCTAAACCATTTCCTTTTGAACTGTTAACCTGTGAATCATTTGTGTAATAGAACTTTTAGCAAAAGAGTATGTATATTTTAAATGGAATTGAAGATCTGTTTCAATTCACAATAGTTTTGCATTCCAAAACTAATTTTTATTTTGGAAAGCAGTGGAAGAATCCCATATGTCACAACTATATGTATGGTTCAATAAGATAAAAATAGTCTGATAAATAATTTTGCATTGTCTTGTAGTTATAATTCATCTCTTGCTTCTTTTATATTCTGAAGGTTACAATATATTTTCTTAAATTTTATTTTGATAACTTCTAGCATTCATCTTTCCCATTATGTGCATGCCTTTTCTACATTTATAGTTTGTGACCTTGTCTCATTGCAAAGAGCATAATTATTCCTCCCACACGTATTCTTGTAGTTGGAAATTAGTTCTCTTTATTGTTTTGGACTGTAGTGATTACATGTAGAGTTCTGACGTTCTTGTTTCAACATGTTTTTTAATACCGACTTAACCAAATACAGTATATTGACAGAAACAGTGGATTCACCAGAGAAGGTTTTGTTTAGATGTTTTCTATGCCTAGATTAACAATGTATAAATAATAGTATATGTAGTTTTATGTAATATCTACATTAAAAACTTAGATTTGAAATAAGCAATGTGAATTAAGTAACTGTATTAAGAATAATCTATTGGCAAGAACCATTGCATTCTGTAATTAAATATTACTAAATTACGATTAATATTACTAAAATGGAGCACTCAAACATTTCTGTAATGCATTTTGTTCTGCTCTTTTATCTTTACATTCCATAAAGGTTTCTCAGGTCAGTGTTTACATATGTGGTTTGCAGTGTTCAATAACTAGCACACCATTGACGTGTTAAAAAGAACGTAGTGGAGACTTTATCATTTTCATCATTGACCCAATTAATTATTATCCCTTTATGCATATTCCCAATTTAAGCATATTTTTATAAAATTAATTGTTGATTAACTGATGATTAATTTTTAAAGTAATTGTGCAATGATTCTTTAACCTGAGTTTTAAATATGGTACTTCTTAACTGTCCTTGAAGTAATTATGTGATCTTGAAAATTTAACTTAAGTTCCAGCAGTTTGTAGTGGTCAACCTCATTTGTATTCTGGCATATTCATAATCTTTGCTTAATGTTACTGCACACAATGTTATTGCAAAATGTAACTTCAATGACTAATAACTATTTCACTTTTATCACTCCATAATAATTATATTGAATGATTTCTGCTTCTTGTGTCAAAACTAACATTTATATTTTGAAACAAAACAAGTCTGCTGGTCTTTACCCAGGGCTCGTACAGTCCTTGAAAGTCCTGGAATTTGAAACTCTGTTTTTCAAGGCCTTGAAAGTATTTAGATTTATCATAGATCCTTGAAAGTCCTTGAAAATTCACTTTTTATGATAAGAGTATTAATTCATGCAGCGTAATGTGTTATGCTCTGGGGCACACAGGAACTGGACTCAAACGCACGACTCACACACAAGAGTCAATTTGGAGAAAATAAAGGCGTTCTTTAATTTTCACATTAAAGAACACTGCGATTCGAACCAAAAACTCTAAACTTACTCAGCTACAAAAACATTAGTTACAAAAATTACTTACTAGCTATACTACGACCGAGAGCACATGAATCAGAGCACATGAATCACAATACGAACTGGCACAGGACAAAGGGAGGCGTGGACTATATATACATGAGGTAAGGGCACACAGGTGGAAACAATCAAGGCGGGGCTGACAATTACAATGGCAGGAAGTCAAGGGACCTGAAATGAGAATCTAAACACAGAACATGTCACAAGACTAACAGATATGACGGGACATTACAGTACCCCCCCCCCTTTAGGACCGACTCCTGACGGTCCAGGCTGGTCAGGATGAGTCTTGTCAAAGTCCTTGATCAAAGTTTTGTCCAAAATGAAGCTGGCAGGAATCCAGCACCTCTCCTCAGGACCGTAGCCTTCCCAGTCGACCAGAAACTGGCGACCGCGACCTCTCTTGCAGACTGCAAGAAGTTCCTTAACTGTGTAGACCGGACCACCGTCGACGAGCCGGGGGGGTGGAGGGGGCTTGGAGGCGGGCACGAGTGCACTTTCCTTGACCGGTTTTATTTTGCTGACGTGGAATGTAGGGTGAACCCTTAATGACCTGGGGAGTTGTAGACGGACCGAAACAGGGTTAATGACTTTCGAAATGGGAAATGGACCCACGAACCTTGGAGCCAGCTTTCTGGCGTGGACGTGAAGTGGCAAGTCCTTTGTAGACAGCCATACCTTCTGGCCTGGGCGATAATGAGGAGCGGATCTGCGGTGGCGGTCGGCTGTCGCTTTCATCCGGGACTGACCCCGGAGTAGAACCCTCCGAGCTCCGTCCCAGATTCGGCGACAGTGTCGGATCATGGCGTGGGCAGAAGGCACCGTCACCTCACCCTCATAAGCTGAGAACAAGGGGGGCTGGTAGCCGTAGGCACACTGGAAGGGTGTGAGTCCCGTGGCAGCCGTAGGAAGCGTGTTGCGTGCGTACTCGACCCAGATGAGATGGTCGCTCCAGGTGGTCTGGTTCTGCGCGATCAGACAGCGCAAGCAGGTCTCGAGCTTCTGGTTCATCCGCTCAGTCTGGCCATTGGATTGCGGATGGTAACCAGAAGACAGGCTGACGGTGGCACCTATGAGGGAACAAAACTCACTCCAAAACTTGGACACAAACTGAGGACCTCGGTCCGAGACAATGTCTGTAGGGAAACCATGGATACGGAAAACGTGAGACATCATTACCTCTGCCGTCTCTTTGGCAGAGGGGAGCTTGGCCACAGCGATAAAATGTACCATCTTTGAAAATCGGTCTACCACCGTCAGGACAGTTGTGTTACCTTTGGAGGCCGGCAACCCAGTAACAAAGTCAATGGAGATGTGGGACCAGGGCCTCTGAGGGACTGAAAGTGGGTGCAGCAGGCCCACTTGGATTTGTCTGGAGGGCTTGCTCCTTGCACAGACAGGGCAGGCGGCCACATATTCAGCTACATCCTTTTCAAGTGAAGGCCACCAAAAACGCTGTTTAACCACAAAAACAGTTCTCTTGGCACCTGGATGGCATGTGAGCAGGGACGTGTGAGCCCAGTGGATTACCTGGGGGCGCAATGTCACAGGAACAAACAAACAGTTAGTAGGACAGCCACTCGGTGCTGGAGTCTCATCATTAGCCTGCTTCACATCTGTTTCGATCTGCCAAGACACCGTTCCTACCACACGGTTAAGTGGCAGGATGGGTTCGGGTTCTCTGGTATCAGGTTCAGGGTCATAAAGTCGGGACAGGGCGTCTGGTTTTGTGTTCTGGGAACCGGGCCTGTAAGACAGAGAAAAGTTGAACCTACTAAAAAACAGAGTCCATCTGGCCTGACATGAGTTGAGTCTCTTGGCTTTACGGATGTATTCCAGGTTCTTGTGATCTGTCCATACCAGAAAAGGCTGCTCGGCCCCCTCCAGCCAGTGCCTCCACTCCCCCAATGCGGCTCTGACCGCCAGCAGTTCTTTGTTTCCGACATCGTAATTTTTTTCTGCGGGGGTCAACTTACGTGACAGGTAGGCGCAGGGATGAATCCGGTTGTCCTTCTCCGCTCTCTGGGAAAGTACCGCCCCAATCCCCTCGTTGGAGGCATCCACCTCCACAATGAACTGTCTCTGGGGATCTGGGATGGTCAGAACAGGAGCGTTGGTGAACAATGTTTTGAGGGGCTGGAAGGCGGCTTCGGCCTGAGGATTCCACTCGAACTGGGTCTTGGAAGACGTGAGAGAGTGCAGAGGAGCAGCAACAGCACTGAAGTCTCTAATAAAACGTCTGTAAAAGTTTGCAAATCCGAGAAACTGTTGCACCTTCTTTCTGTTAGTGGGGGCGGGCCAATTGGCCACCGCACTGACCTTACCAGGGTCCATCTGGATGTGGTCGGCCGATATAATGTAGCCCAGAAAGGACATTGTGTCTGCGTGGAAGTCGCACTTCTCGGCCTTCACATACAGACGGTTAGCTAAGAGCTTCTGCAACACACACTTGACATGACGCTCATGAGACTGTATGTCTGGAGAGAAGATAAGAATGTCATCAAGGTAGACAAAAACACACTCATTGAGAAATTCCCTGAGGACCTCGTTCATAAAAGCTTGGAAGACTGCGGGGGCATTGGTTAACCCGAACGGCATCACCAAATACTCGTAGTGCCCGTTAGGAGTGTTAAACCCAGTTTTCCACTCATCCCCCTCTCTGATTCTCACTAGATGGTATGCATTCCTTAAGTCTAGTTTAGTGAATACTTTGGCTTTGTGCAACAATTCAAAAGCAGAAGACATCAAAGGAAGTGGGTAACGATTCTTGATCGTAATCTCGTTTAGGAAGCTGTAATCTATGCAGGGACGAAGTGACCCATCTTTCTTGCCCACAAAGAAAAACCCCGCGCCTGCTGCCGAGGAGGACGGGCGAATAATGCCCGTCCTCAGGGAGGACTCAATGTACTCATCCATCGCCTTCCTCTCGGAGCCGGATATGGAGTACAGTCGCCCCTTGGGAATAGGGGCCCCCGGCAGCAGGTTGATAGCGCAGTCGAAAGGTCGATGAGGAGGTAGGGTGGTGGCCCTGGACTTGTTGAACACCTCCTTCAGTTCATGGTAACATGGTGGAACCTTCGACAGATCGGGATAGTCATCATCATCATTAGAAATCTTTATTTCTTCAGATTTAAGAACATTTATTCCCAAAACCGCCCCGATCTTCCCGTAACTCACCCCTTTGTTCACTGGTTCAACAAGACATGATTGTGTGCACTCAACCCCCCATCGTCTGATCTTACCAGATCGCCAATCAATCTGAGGATTGTGTTTCTGCAGCCAAGGGAAACCAAAGTACAAGGGATGTTGAGCTGAGTCAAACAAGTGAAAAGACATTATCTCCACATGGTTAGCATTGAACATGACTTTGACAGGTTCTGTACGATGAGTTATCTCAAACAACTGACGTCCATCTAAAGCGCTCGCCACAATAGGTTGCAACAAGGGCACAGATTTAACCTTACACGATCGAGCTAGAGTCCAGTCCATGAGACTCTCTTCGGCTCCGGAGTCGATCAAAACCCCCCGAGTCACAATTTGCTGATTCAGAGTGAGGGTGGCCTGCGTCAGAGGTCGAGGAGGTAAGTCCAAAACAGGGAATTGGCTCACCAGTGTCCTCCTTTTCACTGGTGAGCCACCCCTTTTAACGAGCAGTCGGCCAGACGGTGTCCTTGTTGACCGCAGTAAAAGCAGGCTCCGTCCTTCAGGCGGCGCTGTCGCTGCTCCGGAGTCAGCCTGGTTCGTCCTAGCTGCATGGGTTCATCCGACGGCTGAGAGGACTCTGTTTTCTCCGGCCAGCGATGGACAGGGAACGATGACTTCTTCAGTGTGAAGGACCCGGAGGAGCGCCCCTGGTGATTGGGAGGACGATCAGCAGCCTGGTGTCTTTCCTTTTCCTTTATCCTGTTATCGACACGAATAGCCCTGGTAATTAATGTCTCTAGATCACTGGGTAACTCAAAAGGTGAAAGTCTGTCCTTTATAGCCTCCGACAACCCATTCATGAATGCATCCACTTGTGCAGGCATATTCCACCCACTGTCTGTTGCAAGGGTTCGGAAGTCAATGGTATAGTCTATCACTGGGCGAGTGTTCTGTTTTAGCTGCAGTAAGACTCGGGAAGCTTCCTTAGCAGAGGAAGTGTGATCAAAAATACTGCTAAATGTTCTTTGGAAGAGGTCTAGATCCTGACAGACTGTGGAGCCCCGAGACCACTCCGCAGTGGCCCATGCTGCGGCTCGTCCCGTCAAATGGGACACAATAAATGCTACCCTGGCCTGGTCTGAGGGGAAGTGTGCAGGGTTATGCTTGAAGTGGAGATCACATTGTACAAGGAATGATCTACAATTCTCCGAGTCTCCAGAGAACTTATCTGGTGAAGCCAGGCGTAGAATCAGCGTGGGGTTCGCAGGCGTGGCCGGAACAGCAAGCGGATGGCCGGCTGAAGGTTCAACGTGAGCCAGTGGAGAAGCTGCCGAGGTTGGGTCGAGACGAGCCAGAACCTGATGGAGTTGTACAGCGAGGTGGTTAATCTGGGTCGTCACTGATGACTGGAACTCGCCTTGTCTATCGTTCAGCTCGCGCACCCTGTGACTGACTGAGCGCAGCTGCTCCTCCTGGTGCTGGATCTTAGTGCCCTGGTTGGCAAGGGCTGATTTCCAAACCTTAGAGTCGGCCGAGTCCATATTATGGCCAGTTCGTTCTGTTATGCTCTGGGGCACACAGGAACTGGACTCAAACGCACGACTCACACACAAGAGTCAATTTGGAGAAAATAAAGGCGTTCTTTAATTTTCACATTAAAGAACACTGCGATTCGAACCAAAAACTCTAAACTTACTCAGCTACAAAAACATTAGTTACAAAAATTACTTACTGGCTATACTACGACCGAGAGCACATGAACCAGAGCACATGAGCCAGAGCACATGAGCCAGAGCACATGAGCCAGAGCACATGAGCCAGAGCACATGAGCCAGAGCACATGAGCCAGAGCACATGAATCACAATACGAACTGGCACAGGACAAAGGGAGGCGTGGACTATATATACATGAGGTAAGGGCACACAGGTGGAAACAATCAAGGCGGGGCTGACAATTACAATGGCAGGAAGTCAAGGGACCTGAAATGAGAATCTAAACACAGAACATGACACAAGACTAACAGATATGACGGGACAGTACATAATGTGGCGTCTTTTCATTGTTTATAATGCATATTTTTATTAAAAGTCAGGAAACATTGTTAGACATGTTTGTCTTTGTCGCCTATTTTTCCCTCCTCGCCGCAGCCGCTCACCCCGGGGCTTCTGAACAACAACTACAACACTTGTGATTGTTCTTATTTCACTGCACTAGAGGGAGATGGGGCCGGGGAAGAGAGTGGAGGAGCGGCGCAGATCCCGCTGGCACTGGGAGAGAGAGAGGGGAGAGGGAGAGAGGAGAGAGAGGGAAGGAGCAGCCCCCGCAAGTGGCGGCACTCCATCACCGGACCCTCTGACATCCTCCCCCTCCCCGTGCTCCCCCGCTGCTCCCTCTACCCTGACTCTCTCCCCCCTCTCTCTATCCCCTCTCTCTCTACCCCCTATCTCTCTACCCACTCTCTCTCTACCTCCTCTCTCTCTACCCCCTCTCTCCCCCCTCTCTCCCCTCCCTCTCTCCCCACTCTCTCTCCCCCCTCGCTCTCTCCCCTCTCTCTTTCTCACAGCACCAGCGAGATCTAGGCCGCTCCTCCACTCTCTTCCCTGGCCCTGTGTCCCTCTAACGCAGCGAAATAAGAACAAACACAGGTGTTGTAGTTGTTGTTCAGAAGCCCTGCATTCCCGGGGTGGACGGCGGCAGCGGTGGCAGCGAGGAGGGAACTTTCCTTGGGTTTGTTGATTGCAAAGGGGCGCTGCGATCTCTCGCCTTGTCCCAGCTCTGGGTCGGTGGCGATCCGTTCTCCGGTGAACCTCAGCCGGCAGCTTCTGCCTCCAGTCCCCACCGCCGCAGCCACGGTTCCACGGCTCCGGGACAAGTTAAAGAATCGGGGAGAGTTGAGGGGAACTTGCCGCATAAAGCAAAAAACCTACAAAATTATCGTAGATTTTACTACTTAACCACATATACACCAAATTAACAGTTTTGAATACAGTGTTTTCTTTTCTATACGGAGAAAAACTGGAAAAAACCATCGATGTTTGCTGGACTTTGGTCCTTGAAAAATGGGATTTTTGGACCTTGAAAGTCCTTGAAAAGTCCTTGAATTTTTTGCTGTTCCAAGTGTACGAACCCTGTTACCAAATGCTTGGTGGTTTTAGCAGCTTTACTTCTATAAGAAATTAATATAGCGTATTCCCTTAGTATGAATAATTTGCTGCTTAATGCTCCCTCTCCAGACCTGATTACATTTATTCAGACAATATGTAATGGATTGATTAGAATCAAGGAACTGTAGGTGCTGGTTTACAATTAAAAAACACAAAAATGCTGGAGCAACTCAGCAGATCAGGCAGCATCTCTGGAGAACATGAATAGGTGATGTTTTGGGTCGGGGCCCTTCTTCAGACTGGTTGACGTGGGGGAGGGGGGCGTGGGGGAAGCTGGAAGAAAGATGGAGACAGGACAATGTCTGACAAGTAATAGGTGGATATAGGTGAGGGGTGGGCTTTCATTGGCAGATGGTTGAACAAAAGCCAGAAATGAAAAAACAAAAAGTGTGCAATAAGGAGATCAGGATAGAAGTGGTGCAAATTGTGAAGCCAGAGGACAAAATATAGGTTGAATGAGATGGGCGTAAGGGGAAACCTATCCAAATATGTTGCCAGTATGTTTTTAGGGATATACGTTTTCTCCTTTTCTCAGATATATTTCGAAACTTGCTTTCAATTCCTTTCAGGATGAATGACCTTGGGGTCCGTTTTCTACTGGGAAACGTCTGGAAATTCAGCTTGTTCCCTCAGACATTGGGGAGTCTCAGGGAGCAGACTATGTTTGAGTAATTGCTATTCCTTTCATTCCCAGAATGTTTCACAGATGTGAAATTACACTAGTAACGAGAAAGTAGCAATACATTCCAGAAAGCACTGTATATTTACTGGTATATAGGTGAAAAAATATTTTTACTGTAATTATATTTTGTTGAATACAATCAGCTCACTACAAAATCAACAAGTTTTGTAGTTGGTGCAAAGGAATGTAAAATTATTTGAGATGTACTGGCAACGAGCTGGAAGTAAAATTAGAAAACATTAAGATTTTTAATCTAGAAAGAAGATTTAACAGCAGAACCTAAGAGGCACACAAAATAAATAAACCTGAGAAACCACGACCAGAGGACATCAATCTGCTTAATGAGAAATAATACTACAATATAAATTCAGAATTTTATAACTCATTGACAAGTTATTTCAACAGCTTGCCAGGAAAGTTGATTTTATAATTCTATGAAAGTTAGAAGTGTTGTTTAAGATTATAGATAATATTGTTGGTGGATTCAGGATATTGTAGGGCAAAGCTCCTGCGGTCAAATGTCGGTTTCTCCTCCTAACCCATATGCTCTTAATTTGAAGTCTAGGTTCACTGTGAAAACTTGTTTGATCACCTGGAGAGGGTCTCATGGTTGCTACCAATCTCTCCAAATGTACACATTTTATAATTCTTATCAAATGAAAGGAAGGTCATGTTTATGTAATTTTTCAGTGCAGGTCATGTAGTTCTTTGCATTTCAGGTACGCTGTTATATCTGGCCGACAGGCTGACCATGAGTCCATCCAGAATCGTATCAAGGCTGGATATGCTTTCAAGGTAAGGCAAGTCCTGATAGATGCTTTGTCCTCAATGTGGACCTGGTGTTTTTAGCTTAGGATAACAAAGCCAATTTCTGCCCTTTAATAACGCTGTAAACATGTTTGGCAGGCAGCAGACAAAACTCATATGTTACTGCTAGACTTTGTGCTGTCCAAGGACATCATTAAGTGAGTAAACTAGGTGAGGATTGCTTAACTGTACGCCAAAAGCTATACTTTACAACATTGCAGACATGTGATGTCAAGAACATTGCTGTGAAAGTTTCTATATCTTAAGCCAGTTCACCATATGAATGCCAGGAGCTATTGCAGCTGTTCTTGAAGATTACGACTTGATCCAAAAAGACTACACAGGATATCAAGAAAAGCTCCTAATGCATGACGTCTATCTGTGGCCAGCTTTGCGGCAGTTGATTACCAGAGTTCATTTACGACTATACATTTCATCAATTGACTATGGTTATCCCGGTGTGCACCAATTCATCAAGAGAGATCACCATGCCGCTATGGACTACAGCTGTCATTTAAACCTAATGAGACCAGTCTCATGCAGCCTAGTCCGTGCTTACTGTTTCTCATGTAATAAAGTGTTGTTACTTTACATAAATTATGACATTTTTACTACACTACCTCTATCATATGCACTTAGATAGTTTACATATTATTACCTGCTTCTGATGGAGTTTATTATGTGCCTGCTTTTACTGTCCTTTCTAATTCACATGATTTCGATAGCATTTAATACCTATTCCCAGGTACACTTAGGAAGGTAATGTGAGCCTTCTCATGAATGATTGTTGTTAATTCAACTCAATAATTAAGGGGAAACTGTGATACAAGTCCAAGTCAAGTGTGTCTTGAAGGGCAACTTGGAAATGATGGTAATTCCTTGTGCCAGCTGAGATTGCTTTTCTAAATGTTAGAGACCTGTATGAAGCTTGAGAAGATGTTTCTTCCATTCACTCTATATGGTACATGAAGCAGCTGTTGTGTTCAATGGTAGATGAGTGGATGTTTAAGGTGGTGGATGGGTGCTAGTCTTAGATGGTGTCATATATCACAGATGCATGCACCTATGAAAGCTCGAAAGCATGTACTTATATGAGTGCATGGGAATTGAGAGATATATTGCATTTACAAAATACTCTGTTTCTGAACTGCTCCATCACCACAGAACTGCTGTTGAATTAAGGTCTTTGAAGATCCACATAATTTTTTGGTGGAGGATTTAGTGCAAGTGAATGCCACTGAATGTCAAAGAGAGATGAATGCCACCCCCCCCCCCCCCACGTCCACCTGCTAGTCCCTCTACCCCGACTCTCTCCCCCCCCACTTTCTCTCCCCCCCCCCCCCCCCAACTCTCTCCATCCCCCCCTCTCTACCTCTCTTTCTCCCCTCTCTCCCCCCCCCCCCCCAGTGGTGGTCACTGTATTTTTTCTGTTTTATAAATAATTGTATACCTGCGGTATATATATATTCCAATATTTCAAGTTCTTTTTAAAAATTGAATATTATTTATTTGTTGCTATATAAACCCAATATAAACTAACCTAATCTAACCTAACCTAGTTTAACCTTTCCTAATTTAATCGAACGTAACCTAGTCTAAACTTTTTTGAGTTCATTAAATTTATAAAACTCACACTTCTTTATTTTTTCCTACGGCCCGCAAAAATGTGCCAAAAATATATAATGTGGCCATCATGCTGAAAAGTTTGGAGGGCCCTGATCTAGCCCATTGAAAGATCTATCCAATTAATTTTACTCTCCCGCCTCCCCCAACATGTTTTCCCCTTTATGGCATTAAATTGCCAGTCATAACAATTTAGTGTAAGAAAATATTCATCATATACTGGTCCTTTTACCAATTATCTTAAGTAACTTCTCGCTCTCTATTCAATTGAGTCCGTTCATGATTTTGAACATATCAATCAAACCTCCTGGTAACCTCTGCACTAAAGAGAAGAGCTGCGGTCTAACCGCGTTTAACAGATGTGCAGATTTATTCATTTGTCACCGACTGATCGGAGAATGCACTGCTAAGTGCTGGAATATATAGTTTGCTATTATCAATTCAGAAATTACAAACAGCAGTATCTAACATGGTACCTGAAACCCATAAGCCTGTTCTAAGTAAATTTCCTCCTCTAGTCCAATATGTAAAATGACCTACTTTCATTGCAATTTAATACCATATTGTTCTCAAG
This sequence comes from Rhinoraja longicauda, assembly GCF_053455715.1. NCBI lineage: Eukaryota > Metazoa > Chordata > Chondrichthyes > Rajiformes > Arhynchobatidae > Rhinoraja > Rhinoraja longicauda. The sequence goes on along the minus strand of NC_135962.1, from coordinate 8,831,620 downwards.
AGACATTTCAAAAAATGCCGACATTTTCTGTGAAGAAAATAAATTGCCTGTTTCATCTGGCACAAGACAACTACAAATATATTAACAAAGCAAAGCCCAGAAGAGTATTGCACTACATTTGTAGAACTTTTCAGAGGTTCTGGAAATGACATAAACAAGAATATACAGGCATTATGTTAAAGGTCTTCAATCTGAAATTTCAAGACCAGAGGAACATTTTTAAATAGACACTAGATAAAAAGTATTTTAAAATGGTCAAGCTTCCATATGATATGATATTTCAATTCAGAGTAAAAACCTGTATTTCAAAATATAAAAACAAATTCTAGTTACTTGCATTGATAATTAACAATGTATTAAAACATTGTACATTGTACATCAAATGTAGTCAGTGAAATTACATTGGATTTTCATTTTAGGACCTAGTCAAGCAATTCTGAATCAGCGATTAATTTATGCATCTTTCTATCTATCTTTTTATATTACTAAAACTCTCTGCTTGTTTGTGCATTATATGGTTTGGGGCTTGAGGCAGCCAAAACAGTACACGATAGCGCAACAATTTTAGGCCCACCTTACTCACCATTGCGCTCAATAAACCCACTTTTGCTACTTTTTAAAAACAATTTACCTTATAAACTTTAATAAATGTGCCCCCCCCGCCACGAGAGGACCGGCGCTGGTCCTGGCGTGCCCTGCGCCTGACCTCCCCGTGGTGCAGCTTGGTGGCAGAGGATCGACAAGATGGCCGTCTCCGCCGATCGCAGCCGAGCTGCAGGAGAGGCTCGCCCGGCCCGCAGGAGAAATGGGGCCGAGGTCAGTGCCTTATCCCTGTCCACTCTCACCCACCCACGGCCCCGGGAGATACTCCCCGCCCGGCAATGGGTCCATGCAGTCAGGAGACACTTCGGCTCCAAGCCAGGCCCGCAGGAGAGCCCCGCAGGAGAAACGGGGCCGAGGTTAGACAATAGACAATAGGTGCAGGAGGAGGTCATTCGGCCCTTCGAGCCGGCACCGCCATTCAATGTGATCATGGCTGATCATTCTCAATCAGTACCCCGTTCCTGCCTTCTCCCCCTGATTCCGCTATCCTTAAGAGCTCTATCCACCTCTCTCTTGAATGCATTCAGAGAATTGGCCTCCACTGCCTTCTGAGGCAGAGAATTCCACAGATTCACAACTCTCTGACTGAAAAGGTTTTTCCTCATCTCAGTTCTAAATGGCCTACCCCTTATTCTTAAACTGTGGCCCCTTGTTCTGGACTCCCCCAACATTGGGAACATGTTTCCTGCCTCTAACGTGTCCAACCCCTTAATAATCTTATACGTTTCGATAAGATCTCCTCTCATCCTTCTAAATTCCAGTGTATACAAGTCTAGTCGCTCCAGTCTTTCAACATATGAAAGTCCCGCCATTCCGGGAATTAACCTAGTAAACCTACGCTGCACACCCTCAATAGCAAGAATATCCTTCCTCAAATTTGGAGACCAAAACTGCGCACAGTATTCCAGGTGCGGTCTCACTAGGGCCCTGTACAACTGCAGAAGGACCTCTTTGCTCCTATACTCAACTCCTCTTGTTATGAAGGCCAACATTCCATTGGCTTTCTTCACTGCCTGCTGTACCTGCATGCTTCCTTTCAGTGGCTGATGCACTAGGACACCCAGATCTCGTTGTACGTCCCCTGTTCCTAACTTGACACCATTCAGATAATACTCTGCCTTCCTATTCTTACCACCAAAGTGGATAACCTCACACTTATCCACATTAAACTGCATCTGCCATACATCCGCCCACTCACACAACCTGTCCAAGTCACCCTGCAACCTCATAGCATCTTCCTCACAGTTCACACTACCACCCAGCTTTGTATCATCTGCAAATTTGCTAATGGTACTTTTAATCCCTTCATCCAAGTCATTAATGTATATTGTAAATAGCTGCGGTCCCAGCACCGAGCCTTGCGGTACTCCACTAGTTACTGCCTGCCATCTGAAAGGGACCCATTTATCCCCACTCTTTGCTTTCTGTCTGTCAACCAATTTTCTATCCATGTCAGTACCCAACCTCCAATACCATGTGCTCTAATTTTGCCCACTAATCTCCTATGTGGAACCTTGTCAAAGGCTTTCTGAAAGTCAAGGTACACCACATCCACCGGCTCTCCCCTGTCAATTTTCCTGGTTACATCCTCAAAGAATTCTAGTGCCTTTTCCTTGTCTCCCCATGCCTGCCCACAACCACGGGGACACTCCCCGCCCGGCAACGGGTCCACGGTTGGGCTGAGGAAGGAGCAAGGGGAGGGGTGGAGGGGGAGGGGGACAGGGGGGGTAGAGGGGGGGGGGAAGGGGAGGGAGGGGGGGAGAGGAGAAGGGGAGGGGAAGGAGGGAGGGGATGGGGAAGGAGGGAGGGGATGGGGAGGGGGAGGGGAGGGGAGGGGAGGGGAGGGGAGGGGAGGGGAGGGGAGGGGAGGGGAGGGCAGGAGAGGGTGCTGCACCAATGCAGGAGAGGTTTGGACCCAATGGGTCCACTTCTTGTAACTAAATATTTATACTTGTTTTGTTCAACATTTATGGTAATATATTAATCATGCTATTGAAATAGTATACCAGACACCTAATAATCCTGATAAGAGCATGAGTTCAATAGTGCCAGTTGTGGCTCAGTTCATAGCACCATTATCTCTCAAATGAAAAAGTTGCAGATTAAAGCTGCACTCCAAATATCTGAGCATATTCTAGGTTGCCATTCACTGTCATTGGTGCCATCTTACAGATAAGACATAAATTGAGATTCATCTGCTCATGTAAAAGTAGAATATTCAGGATGTGTAGGAAAGAACTGCAAATGCTGGTTTAAATCGAAGATAGATACAAAATGCTGGAGTAACTCAGTGGAACAGGCAGCATCTCTGGAGAGAAGGAATGGGAAACGTCACTGAGTTACTCCAGCATTTTGTGTCTATCTTAGAATATTCAGGAATTTGCTTGCTAAAGGGGATCTATAGGAACGGAATTTGAACAGGTTAGAAATAATTAAGAGAGGGGGGAAACAGTTGGGAAGGTCAGTAACAGGGTGAAGAACAGAAAAGATTAATAAATGGGAAAAACAGATATTTAATTTTCTAAAAATGTTTTTGTCATAATGTTTTATGTTCTGTACATAAAAAGAGACAGAATAAAGAAGGATCAAACATGATATTGATAAAGCACTATATTTTACAGAATTGAGGTGACAAACTCTCATGTATAGGGCCATTCTTAGTCACGTGTGTGACCAAAAATGTGAAAAATTGTGGAATACATCTCTTCTAATTCTGAAAGCATTACAGATTATTGTTTTGTACTGTATATATGACTTATATATGTCGGTCTATCAAGTGAAATTTTTATATGTTATGCTGACAATGTTTGTTTAGGGTAAGAGGTCAAATATGACTGATCACGTGTGTGACCATGTGACCGTGTGACCATACAGTACAAAACAATATATCTGTAATGCTTTCAGAATTAGAAGAGATGTATTCCACAATTTTTCACTTCTTTGGTCACACACGTGACTAAGAATGGCCCAATGGCTGATTGCTCTGTCACTCAACCATTCCGAAGTCGGCACAGTTCCTAAGAGTTTAAATTTCGTAGACAGTCAAAACATCTAAGCTCTCTCAGAAATTGTAAGATTTGCTTAACATGGTTGCTACCCACCACAGTAATTCATTTTATAAACCAAAATTATAATAGTTAATATATAAGGCATCATTATTGCAATAATGAGTCTCTCCAAATTCAAGACAATTCCTTCTCCTGTAAGATCCCCATAGTGTAAACAATTATGCATACTGATAACTAACTTTCAATTATTGGCATTGCAATAGTTAAGAAGCAGCCAAATGAATCATTTCAAAGTTAGAAAGACAGATTTAGATGCAGTCATTCCAGTAACGACTTGGACAAGTTTAATTTAAAAAAAGCAAAATTGAACTGTCATCTCTTCATCCTTAATATCAGAATGAATAGCCTATAGTGTACAATTTCCCACAGTCCTTGCATTAATTGTGCAAAGTTACAGCAGCAGCCTGTCTATTTTTTGGAACTCCAAGCTGTCAGAACATCAGGGTTGCTCCCCTCAAGACATTAAAGGCGAAGAGTAATGCTAGCAGGAAGTGCTAGTCGGGAAATTGTAGATCTGCAATGCTTCATTTTCCAACCATTTGATTACATCAGAATACAGACTATAGGAGCCATTTGTGTTGGTGCTGACTGTTTTAGCATATTATGTTATTTTGTCTAGCTATCTTGCTGTATTATTTTGGATACCATGGGGCTGTCGTGAGATGAATACATTTTTGGGCATAATGGATTGTGAGGACCCATAATTTAGGAGTATATCTGGAGATGCAGAGACGGGAGGGGTCAGACACAGGGAGTATGGCAAGACACAGTTCTTACCAGACCTGCGACGAAGAAATCTCTCGAAAGCTTGGAGAGATACAGACCTGTTTATATTACGACTTCAATAAACGACGAATTAAACTGGAAATACTTTTGGAAAATCTCATTGGTTTGTGTCGAGCTCCCTCCTACTCCCTGTGAAGTAATGGCAAGCTGAAAGGACTTTATTGGAAAGGACTGAAGTTGCCATCACATTAAACGTAAGAACTACCCTCTCTGAGTGAATTAAAAGTAAGAATTGGCTCTATGAGTGAGACTGGAGCTTGTGAATCGCCTGGACGGAACAAGAATTGTTTTATTTCACAAGCCTTGAAGCCAAATTCCACAGACTGGACAGGGTCGCTACCTGCGCTAATCTGAGTAACGGAGATTGGAAACTTCGAAAGCCTTCGCGCAGGAAAAGTGAGTACAGCATTAAACTTTATTGGAAAAGCTATATATCAGAAGCTGTATTGGAAAATGGCTGCTGGAAACCAGGAATGCTGAGAACAAAGAAGTGACCTTGAGCATTCCAAGGTATCCGTTTGCTTTGAATTCTTGTGCTAGATACGACTTTACGTCTACACGTCTTAAAAGGATAGTGTACAAGTATGTCTGGGGTTAGATCTGATGTTCAGCCACAAGGTGGCGACATCAGAAAAGATTCTGAAGAGGAAAAGAGGATTATCAAATTCACAGCGAAAGGCTGGGAATTGCTCTTTGAGAAGCACCAGATGAGGAAATACAAAAGATATAAACAAGCTGACAAGTTAATGGAAGCCATGAAAGAGCTCATGAAATCAAGTGAAAATGTAAACGAAGTACAATTCAACTTGATTAAATTAAACCAGCTCCATGAAGAAATCAAAGAAGATTACGAGGCATTGGTACAGTTATCACTGCCTGAAGATGAACTTGAAAAGCAAAATCAGTGGATTCACCAAGCAGTGGACACTTTCATCGAGTTTACACAAGATATTAGGGCGTGGTTATTCAAGGTTGGTCAGCAAACTGCACACTCTATTGCTGGGAGTGCCACACAACAGAGTGATGTAAACTTAAATAACATAGAACCTGATGACAGTGTTTCAAATATCTCAACATCTAAATTGAACCTCAAATCTCTTTCTTCATTATGTGATCTTTAACGTTCTTTGCTCGTATGAAAGCTTAGGCAGATACAGTGCATTCAGAAAGTTTTCAGATCTCTTCACTTTTTCACATTTTGCTACGTTACTGCCTTATTTTGCAATGGATTAAATTCATTTTTTTAATCATCAATCTACACACAATACCCCATATTAAAAAGTGAAAACAAATGTTTAGAAATTTTTGCAAGGTAATTAAAAATAAATAACTGAAATATCACATTTACATAAGTATTCAGATCCTTTACTCAGTACTTTGTTGAGGCACCTTTGGCAGCGATTATAGCCTCAAGTCTTCTTGGGTATGACGCTACAAGCTTGGCACACCTGTATTTGGGTAATTTCTCCCATTCTTCTCTGCAGATCCTCTCAAGCTCTGTCAGGTTGGATGGGGAGCATCGATGCACAGCTATTTTCAGGTCCCTCCAGAGATGCTCGATCGTGTTCATGTCCGGGCTCTGGCTGGGCCACTCAAGGACATTCACAGACTTGTCACGAAGCCACTCCTGCATTGTCTTGGCTGTGTGCTTCGGGTCGTTATCCTGTTGGAAGGTGAACCTCCGCCTCAGTCTGAGGTCCAGAACGTTCTGGAGCAGGTTTTCATCAAGGATCTCTCTGTACTTTGCTCCATTCATCTTTTCCTTGATCCTGACTAGTCTCCCAGTTCCTGCAGCTGAAAAATATCCCCACAGCATGATGCTGCCACCTCCATGCATCACCGTAGGTATGGTATTGGCCAGGTGATGAGATGCGATGCTTGGCATTCAGGCTAAAGAGTTCAATCCTGGTTTCATCAGACCAGAGAATCTTGTTTCTCATGGTCAGAGTCCATTAGGTGCCTTTTGGCAAACGCCAAGCGGGCTGTCGTGCCTTTTACTAAGGAGTGGCTTCCGTCTTGCCACTCTACCATAAAGGCCTGATTGGTAGAGTGCTGCAGATATAGTTGTCCTTCTGGAAGGTTCTCCCATCTTCACAGAGGAACCCTGGAGCTCTGTCAGAGTGACCATCGGGCTCTTGGTCACCTCCCCGATCAAGACCCTACTCCCCTGATTGCTCAGTTTGGCCGGGCGGCCAACTCTGTGAAGAGTCCTGGTGGTTCCAATGTTCTTCGATTTAAGAATGATGGAGGCCACTGTGCTCTTCAGGACATGCAATGCTGCAGAAATTGTTTTATACCTCTCCCCAGATCTGTGTCTCGACACAATCCTGTCTCGGAGGTCTACGGACAATTCCTTCGTCTTCATGGCTAGGTTTTTGCTCTGACATGCATTGTCAACTGTGGGACCTTTTATAGACAGGTGTGTGCCTTTCCAAATCATGTACAATCAATTTAATTTACCACTGGTAGACTCCAATCAAGTTGTAGAAACATCTCAAGGATAATCAATGGAAATAGGATGAACATAAGCTCAATTTTGAGTGTCATAGCAAAGGGTCTGAATACTTATGTAAATGTGATATTTCAGTTATTTCTTTTTAATTACTTTGCAAAATTTTCTAAACACCTGTTTATCATGGGGTATTGTGTAGATTGTTGATAATAAAATGAATTTAATCCATTTTAAAATAAGGCTGTAACGTAGCAAAATGTGGAAAAAGTGAAGTGGTCTGAATACTTTTGAATGCACTGTATGGCCATTCTCGAAGAACAGGTTGCTTTCATGAAAGGCAGGCATGAGATTGAGGCACAAGAATTGGAAATGGAGGAAGAACAGAAGAGACAAAGGGAACAGCTCAGAAGACAGAAGGAAGACTGGAACTAGATGCTGAACTGGCAGCAACCAAGACAAGACTCTATGAAATCAAGAAGCAGCTCGATCGCTTCTGATCCAATGAACTCAGATTTGAGAAGAGAAACTGCTCAAAGGGAGACATCAGCTAAATGAGAGCCACATGCAGCCGAATACTTGCTTGATCAAGTGCAACTGGTTGTTAGACCAAAACAAACAACTCTGGGACCATTTGCTAGAGCTCGTGATAGGACCCATCTAACTCAACACCATCTTCAAAGGCAAAAGGCAAAGAATCATGAGCAAAATGGTATGCAGGGGCATGTTCGCATTATCCCCCCCCCCCCCCCCCCCCCCCCCGGACAATATGATGGAAGTCGTTGATATCTATAACCTAATCCAGAGGCAAAATTATATCACTATTCTTCTCGCTCACCAAAATCTTTCTTTCACTCTACCACCAAGAGACATTCCTGTTTATGATGGTGATCCTTTGTAGCGTGAAATTTTCATCAAGGTATTTGAGAGAGGAGTGGTAAGAAAGATAAACGGTAACAGTGACCACTTACATTTTCTGGAGCAATATACAAGTGGTCAAGCAAAAGACTTAGTCCGCAGCTGTCAACACTTACCTTCAGCCCTATCTTCAGGGCTATCTTGAGGCAAAGAAACTGCTTAAAGAGCATTTTGGCAGTGAACATAAGATTGCCACTGCATATATGGTCAAGGCATTGGCCTGGCTGGCGATCAGATTAGAAGATGTGAACGAGTTGCAAGCATTCTCACTGTTCCTTAGAGGTTGTTGCAATGCAATGGATCAACCAAACTGCAGGAAATTAATGTCGCTTCCAATATGAAGACTATCCTTCTAAAACTGCCTTACAAGCTCAGAGACAAGTCATGTAAGCTACAGGAAAAGCTTGGATATTGAGCTAGATGTCCTGACCTGGTAGACTTCATATAGAAGCAAATGAAGATACTATCAGATCCACTTTTTGGGAACATCCAGGAATCTAAGCCAGTTGCAACTGTCAAAAGCTCTACTTTTGCTAAGGCAAGAGAAAAGCCGCAAATAAGAGGAAGCAGTTTTGCAACAACTGCAAAACCTGTAGAAGCACAGGTGCAAGAGAATCTGACAACAAAGGGAATAAAAAGAGACGTACCTACCGCCAAGCCACACGGTTCTTGTTTGTGATGCGAGTGATGCTGTTCTCCCATCTCAAATGTGTGGGCATATTAAGGCCGGTGATGAAACCCGTGTCTTCTCCATTGTACCAGTACAAGTAAAGAGCTACAAGGGGAGTACGGTGTTGCAAACATATGATTTTTTTGATCATGGAAGTTCATCTACCTTCTGCACAGAAAGCGTGATGAGAAGGCTGAACATCACAGGACCAAAGACCAAAATTCTCTTGCGTACCATGAACCGTGAAGCCTGTGACGAGTCGTCTTAACTCAGGTTTGGAAATATCTAGTCTGGACAAAGATGATTTTATTATCTATCAGATGTGTTCACACATAAGATCAAGCCTGTTTCTCAACTAAACATTCCCAACAAGAAGACCTGAAACAATGGCCTTACTTGAAAGATATCAGTATTCCTGAAATAGACTTTGGCATTGACCTACTCATCGGGACAAATGCTTCAAAGGTATTGGAACCTTGGGAGCTGATCAACAGCCAAGGGGATGGACCATACGCTATGAAAACCCGACTGGGATGGGTCATCGATGGTCCCCTGAGAAGAGACCACGACAGCAGTGATGGAAGTGGCTGCCCTGCAGCTGCTGTCAATCGAATATCTATTGCAAACCTACAGGAGTTACTGGTCAAACAATACAATCACGACTTCAGTGAAAGAACCAGCAAGAAAACAGAAGAAATGGCCAGAGAGGTAAAGTTCGTGGACATTATGAATCGTTCAGCAAGGATGACAGATTGACACTATTGTCTAGACTTACCTTTCAAGCAAAAAAAAACACCAGCATGCCAAATAACCGTTGCATTGCTGAGCAGTGCATCCAGAGCTTGACACGCAAGCTCAGCAAGAATGAGAAGTTTTATGATGAATATACATCCTTCCTCACAGAAATGATTGACAATGGTTATGCTGAAAGGGTACCAGTAGCCCAGCTGAATCGAAGTGATGGAGAACTCTGGTACATCTCTCACCACAGTGTGGGGAGGAGGAGGGGGGATGCAGTGGGTGAGGGGGGGATGGTGGTGGGGGGAGGAGGAGGAGGAGGGGGGATGGACTGGGTGAGGGGGGATGGAGTCGGTGAGGGGGGTGGAGTGGGTGAGGGGGAGTGGGGCGGGAAGAGGAGAGGGGGATGGAGTGGGTGAGGGGGAGGAGATGGGGGGATGGACTGGGTGAGGGGGATGGAATGGGTGACGGGGTGGGACAGGAGGCGGAGGATGGAGTAGGTGAGGGGGAGGAGGAGGGGCGATGGGGTGGGTGAGAGGGAGGGGTGGAGTGGGGGGGAGATGGAGTGGGTGAGTGTGGGAGGAGGATGGAGTGGGTCAATGGGGGGAGGGAGCATGGAGTGGGTGAGGGAGGTGGGGTGGAGTAGGGAGGAGGGGTGGAGTGGCGGGGGGATGGGGGGGGAGGGAATGAGGGGGGGGGTTGGGCCCAACGGGTACACTTGGCCTAGTATATACTAAAAATGAATACCCTCACAGTTTTTCATATTAGTGCACCTGCCATGCTCTAACCCACTCACTCAGCATGTTCATAACCCTCTGAAACCACTTTTCATCTTCATCCATATTAGATATCCCACCCGGTTTAGAATTGTCAGCAAACTTAGAATTATAATATTTCATCCCCTCGGGCAAATTATTACTATGGAAAGTGAATAGCTGAAACCTAAACACTTAGCATTGCTGTACCTCAATAGTCATAGCCTGTCAACCTGATAATGATTCATTTATTCCCACTCGTTGCTTTCTATCTGATAACACATTGTCAATCCATATGAGTATTTTGCCCTAACTCTTCTTAACTGCTCTTGTGTGAGACCTTATTGAATATCTTCTGAAGTCCAGAAACAACACATCTACTGGCTTCCCATGATCTACTTGTCATATACCCAAAGAACTCTTAGTCAAACATAATTTTCCCTTTGTTAATCCAAGTTGTTCTGTGCAGTCCTATTATTATTTTCCAATTGTTCTGTTATTGTATCATTCATTATAAATCATTTTCCCTACGGACATTTCATTCATCTTCATGGCTTGGTTTTTGCTCTGACATGCACTGTCAACTGTGGGACCTTATATAGACAGGTGTGTGCCTTTCCAAATCATGTCCAATCAATTTAATTTACCACTGGTGGATTCCAATCAATTTGTAGAAACATCTCAAGGATAATCAATGGAAAAACGATGAACATAAGCTCAATTTTGAGTGTCATAGCAAAGGGTCTGAATACTTATGTGAATGTGATATTTCAGTTATTTCTTTTTAATTACTTTGCAAACATTTCTAAACACCTGTTTTCACTTTTTATTATGGGATATTGTGTGTAGATTGATGATAAAAAAATGAATTTAATCCATTTTAAAATAAGGCTGTAACGTAGCAAAATGTGGAAAATGTGAAGGGATCTGAATACTTTCTGGATGCACTGTATATCCCACTGCATACTTTGATGGTTTTCCTTATAGACCACAACTCCAGCAATCTTGATATCATTTGCAAACGTACTAACTAACTAACCCATCTACATTTATGTCCAGGTCATTTATATATATTTCACAAACAACAGAGATCCCAGCACAGATCCCTCCAGAACTCCACTAGTTACAGACATCCAGCCTGAATAATGCCCTTCCAGCACAACCGTATATCTCCGATTAGTAAGCGAGTTCTGAATCCATACTACCAAGTCACTGTGTGTTCTTCAATTTCCCAAGCCTCCTGTGTCACAAGAAAATCTATGAATATGATCTATCATGTCAAAATTATTTTGCACCATTGATTTTCACTCTCACTATTAGTAGCACACGAGCCCCGTTTCCTATTTGCCTGACTTTTCTGAAGGCAAAATACTGCTAGAATTTTATGTTTATAGCTTTGATCACCCTGCAAACACCTTTCCATAACACGATTACATCTAACTCATTTACGTTTATTTGTTCCATTAATTACCTTGTTGCCAATCATTGTGCACTCAATACAGCACCCTTAAATTTGTCATTTTCGCATTATTCTTTACTTTAACCCCCTGTGCTGCTGTTTTGCAGCCTATATATTTCACATAACTTTTTAAATCATTTCACCACTTTCTACTTTTCCCTTTCCTTCCTGTATTCCCGTTGAAGTTACCAACCCTTCTATTTGTTTAAACCTTACACAATGGCATGTACAAGAACCCCCAAACTCTCCGTGCACTCCCCCCCCAGCGCTCTCCCAAATCCTTTTTTCTCTCCCCTCCGCCCTCTGCTCACTTTCTAACTTCTCTCTTGTTTCCCTCTGTTCTCTTTCCACCTTCATCCTCCTACCTTTCCCTCTGTTTTTCTCCTCTGCCCTTTCTTCACACCCCCTGCCTTTCTTTCCCCTCTGCTCTCATTGATGGGTCTGTAGGGACATAGGGATTGGCTGGGAGAGTTCGAACCCTCGGATTGGCTAGCGATGTCACCATGTATGCCAGCGCGGGAGAGATAAGCAGTCTAGCGTTGAACTCAGTTTAGGTAAGACGTTTTGTTGGTTGTCTACAGTTTTGAGTGTTGCGATTGTCACGGAGTTTTTGGCCCATGCAATAAACTTCGTCTGCAACATCCATCCGCTACCAGACTCGCCACATTGGTGACCCCGACGTGATCAATGATCACAAGAGCATGTCGCAGGAAGGAGCGAACAGTGGGCAGCCGAACGCAGGCGGCGTTTACCTACCCCCGTTCTGGGCCCATCAACCGCACCTGTGGTTCGTGCAAGCAGAGTCCCAGTTCCACCTCAAGAAAGTCTCGGAGGACCAGGAGAAGTTCCACCTTTTGGTAAGCTGCCTACAGCCCGAGGTGGCCGCGCGGGTCGGATGGTACCTGACCAACCCCCCCCAAACCGAGAAGTACGAGGGGCTCAAGAAGCTCCTGCTGAGGACTTTTGGTTTTAGCCAAAACCAGCGGGCCCTGAAACTCCTGCATTTACCGGAGCTAGGGGATCAGCTACCGTCTGTCCTGATGACCGAAATGCTAACCTTGATCGGCGACCACCAGCCTTGCATGATGTTTGAAGTGGCATTCCGGGAGAAATTGCCTCTTTCGAAGATCCGGTAGCGTTCGCAGAGAAGGCCGATGCGCTCGTTACGGAGGATTCCACGGGAGACGACTCGGTAAATCGGGTTTCAAGGCCTTGCAGCAACCGGCCGCGCGGCCAAGATGGCGGCGCATCAGCCGCCATTTTACAGAAAGTCCGCCAAGACGGAGCTGCAGCGTCCGCTATTTTGCAGCGGGCCCAAGCAACAGAGCCGCACAGGCGCGGCTGGTGTTTTTTCCACAAGCGGTGGGGCGGTGAAGCCCGAAATTGCAGGGCTCCATGTACCTTTCCGGGAAATGCCTCGGCCGATCGAATATAGAGGCAGTCTCGATCGGCCGCAACCGCCGCCTCTACGCCACGGATCGATACGGGAGCGGTCGTTTGCATCGTGTCTCCCTACGGCTGCGAAGTTCGAGCAGGTAGGAAAGGTCCGTCCCTCTTCGCGGTCAACGGCAGTCCCATCCGCACCTACGAGGGCCATGTCCCTGTCCTTCTGGTCCGTTGCCGACGTGGGCCAGGCCATTCTGGGCGCGGATTTCCTCTGGGCTTTTTCGTTGGTCGCAGACGTCTGCGGGAAGGGCCTGCAACCCTCGGCAGCAGCGTGGAGCCTGCTACTCCTCCACCCGCCACCCTACCCTGCCCGTCGATCCGGGCCATCACCACGGCTCCCGATCAGTTCGCTGCGGTCCTCGCCGACTTCCCGCAGCTCCTCGTACAGCGTTTCGATGCCCCTTCCACTAAGCACGGTGTCGTCCACTTCATCCCTACCGTGGGGCCGCCTGTATTCGCCCGGGCTCAACGCCTGCCTCCCGACAAGCTGGCCATGGCTCGGGAGGAGTTCCTGAATTTGAAACGGCTGGGGATTGTTCGGCCTTCAGACAGCCCGTGGGCCTCCCCCTTGCATATGGTCTCTAAAGCATCTGGGGGGTGGAGACCATGTGGGGATTACCGGCGTCTTAACGCTGCCACCCGGCCTGACCGCTATCCGATCCCTCACATACAGGACTTCTCAGCCAGCCTCGAGGGCGCTACGGTTTTCTCGAAGATCGATTTGGTGCGGGGATATCATCAGATCCTTGTCCACCCACCGGACATTCCCAAGACGGCTACGATTACTCCGTTCGGGTTATATGAGTGGTTGCGCATGCCGTTCGGTCTCAAAAACGCGGCTCAGGCATTCCAACGTCTCATGGATCATGTGGGTCGCGGATTGTCTTTTGTGTTTATTTATCTCGACGACATTCTGGTTGCTAGTCGTTCGGTCCCAGAGCACCTGGTCCACCTTCGCACTGTGTTCCAGAGGCTGCAGGACCACGGCCTGATCCTCCACCCGTCCAAATGCCAGTTCGGCCTGTCCGCGGTGGATTTCCTGGGTCACCGGGTCACACCGGCCGGTGCCACTCCCTTGCCTGCTAAGGTGGACGCCGTCCGCTCTTTTCCCCGCCCTACCACCATCAAGGGCTTGCAGGAATTCGTGGGCATGGTGTTGCCTTACTCTAGGGGCTACACTCATCTCCTGACGGTGGTCGACCGTTTTACTCGTTGGCCGGAGGCTTTTTTGTTGTCGGACACCTCGGCGGCCTCCTGTGCACGGGCCCTGGCGTTACATTGGGTTGCCCGTTTCGGCGTCCCGGCCATCATCACTACCGACCGGGGCGCCCAGTTCACCTCATCCCTGTGGGTCGCGCTTGCGCAGCTGTATGGGTCCCGCTTGCAGCAGACCACCGCCTATCATCCCCAAGCTAAAGGGATGGTAGAGCGCTTCCACCGACAGCTGAAGGCGTCCCTCTGTGCCCGCCTGACCGGCCCTGACTGGGCTGACCAGCTGCCTTGGGTCCTCCTCGGCATTCGCACGGTCCCTAAGTCTGATCTGGGTACTTCCTCGGCGGAACTCGTCTACGGCTCGCCCCTGCGGGTGCCGGGTGACATTCTTCCCTTATCCTCCGCCCTGCCGTCGTCCGTCCCATCAGTTTTGGCTTCTCTCCGGGCGCGGGTAGGTTCCCTGGCCCCAGTCCCGGCCTCCCGTCACGGGAGTACCGCACGTACCGGCGGACTTGCATGACTGCGAGTTCGTTTACCTCCGGCGGGATTCCCATCGCCCCCCTCTGCAGCCGGTCTACCAGGGCCCGTTCCAGGTGCTGAAAAGAGGGACGGTCACCTTCACTTTACAAGTGGGCACCCGACAGGAGCTCGTCTCTGTCTCCCGGCTGAAATCGGCCCACTTGGATCAGGACCGTCCCGTGCTGGTGGGCCAACCTCCTCGCCGGGGCCGCCCTCTGGTCGGCCCACCTGGTTCCCCAGCTGTGTCGCTTCTCCCACCGCTCGGGCCTCCGCTGCCCACGGCCGTGTTTCCTCTGCCCCCTCCAGCCGCGCCCCCATCGCCTACACCTGCAGGGTCCCCCCTGCCTTCCCCTCCAACGGCGCCCCCATCGTCTCCTCCGGCAGGGCCCTCCCCGCCCCCTTCGTCGCTGCCGGTACCGGCCTCCCCTCTCCGTACGCGTTCTGGTCGGGCGGTCCGGGTGCCCGTTAGGTACGGTATCGAGGGTTCTGGGGGGGTCATGTAGGGACATAGGGATTGGCTGGGAGAGTTCGAACCCTCGGATTGGCTAGCGATGTCACCAGGTGTGCCAGCGTGGGAGAGATAAGCAGTCTAGCGTTGAACTCAGTTTAGGTAAGACGTTTTGTTGGTTGTCTACAGTTTTGAGTGTTGCGATTGTCACGGAGTTTTTGGCCCATGCAATAAACTTCGTCTGCAACATCCATCCGCTACCAGAGTCGCCACAGGTCAACACTTAAGTTTCCAAGCATGCAATCCAATTGAGCACAATTAATACTGATATCACTGCAAATGTATTAATACCAGTTCCATGCAAATATATGAAAATATATCATTAGAGAGCAATAGCTATGGATATGTCATGGAGATCTCTGGGAGCATAACACTTGCACATTTACAATTCTTACTGTGGCTGCAACATACTGTATATAACTGGCAAAAGCTTGCAATCAGTGACATATTCATTTATGTGGATAAGTACAGATAATCATAGCCATCATTGAAAACTCTCATCTCCCGCAAATTTGTTCAGAGGCATTAACCAATCATGCATGGTCCCTGAAAAGCTGTTCAGGATATTTGCAGAAAGATGCATGCTGAGGTAGAGATGCAGTTATTCTTATTACACTTTATGAGGCACATGCGGTGCTGAGATTTAATTTATGTCGATGGTGTTGCATCTTTTCAAGTTTTCTGCACAAAAGCAGAGATGTGAGTTGCAGCGCATTGCTGCAGAAGAGTTCTTGTTAAACAAGGAGGAAGGCAGTGTTGCCTGTTGCAGAGGCAGACCACTCTATTATCCCAGCGTGCCTGTCCCTGTTAAGTGCTAATTTGATATTAGCATCATGAGAGAACAAGAGAGGACATGATTCAGAAAGATGACACGTGGCATATTGGCTGTAGTCAGATAGAATGCCAAAGGAGATATTTTCGTAGGTTCTAGGAGGTTGAGACCAGGCAGTTGTGCTGTATCAAATGAGCCACACATCCTGGAAGTTCATCTGAGATCGCTCTTGAGTAGGCACTCTAATATGGTTGTCACAGTGCTGGCTTGTAAACCTAGGTCAGTGAGTTCAGGAAGCACAATTGGAGCTGGTAACAGCCAGAAGAACTTCAGTTCCACTTTTGAAATGATTTGTTCTTGATAGCCAAACAATGGTAATGTCAACAGAACACGACAGCTGAAGGAACAGTTTCCTTGCTCTATTGATTCACTCAACCCTCCAGATCTCTACTATACGATACGATAGAACTTTATTTATTCCAGGAGGGAAATTGATCTGCCAACAGTCATAAAACACAAAAAATAAAAAATACATGAAACTAATCTTCACTCCCAGGTACAACATGGAGCTGTTATGCAGGAGATTGAGTAGCTTTGAGAGATAAGACCTTCATGTTCTAGGGTCTATTTGCCAGTCTTTGACAACACTAGTGCAACCAGTAACAGAAATGAGAGAAATGAGATGTGATGTGTTGGACCATATCTGAATAACTAGAAGTGGGAAGAAATAGTAGCACTCTTAAAGAATACTAAAGTGGATAAATCCTCAGGACCTGACAAAGTGCATCCTCTGACACTGTGGGAAGCCAGGGAAGAAATTGCTGGGCCCCTGGCAGAGACATTTGCATTGCCGTTAGCCATGCGGGAGGTACTGGAAAGTTGGAGCTGAATAATGATGTACCTTTATTTAAAAAGCACTTGCAAGGATAAGTCTGGGAACTATGTCAATTAGCCCTGCCATCAGCCATCGATAAATTACTGGTGAGGATTCTGAAAGACTGGATCTACGAGCATTTGGATAGGCAAGAAATTATTAGGGATAGTCAGCATGGCTTTGTGCATGGGAAATCGTTTCTCCCCAATCTAACAGTTTTTTGAGACAATTGACGAGGGCAGGGCACTTGTGAACTTTAGCAAGACCTTTGACAAGATTCCACGAGTGGGAGAATCGAGGACCAGAGGAAAGAGATGAGGAGGAATTTCTTTAGTCAGAGGGTGGTGAATCTGTGGAATTAATTGCCACAGAAGGCTGTGGAGGCCAAGTCAAAGGATATTTTTACGGCAAATATAGATAGATTCTTGATTAGTACGGGTGTCAGGGGTTATGGGGGAAGGCAGGAGAATGGGGTTAAGAGGGAAAGATAAATCAGCCATGATTGAATGGCGGAGTAGACTTGAAGGGCGGAATGGCCTAATTCTGCTCCAATCACAATGAACTTATGTTATGGTAGACTGTTCTTGAAGGTTAGATCACATGGGATCAAGAGTGAGCTAGCCAACCAGATTCAAAATTGGTTTGGGGAAAGAGTCAGAGGATAACAATGAAGGTTGTTTTTCTGATTGGAGACCCATCATCAGTGGTCTGCCGCAGGGATCTATTGCTTAACACTATTGTTTGTCATCTATAATAATGATTTGGATAACTGTTAAAGTAATTAGTTAATTTACAGATAGCACCAAAATTGATGGTACAGTGGATATTGAGAAGACTTATTTAGGTTTACAAAATGGTCTATATCAACTAGGGAAGTGGGTCAAGAATGGCAGATGCAATTTAACTTTGTTAAGTGTAAGATTGTGCATTTTGTAAGTCAAACTAGAGCAGGACGTACATAGTAAATGGAGTATGTTGTAGAGCAAAGAGACCTACTGTTACAAGTGCAAAGTTCCCTGAACGTGGTGACACAGGTAGATGGGGTGGTGATGGTATTTGGCATGCTTGCCTTCATCGGTAAAGCTATTGAGTATAAGAGTTGGGACATCATGTTACAGCTGTACAAGACAGTGGTAAGTTCACATTGGAGAACAGCGTGCATTTGTGGTCACCCCGCTGAAGGAAGGATATCATTAGGCTAAAAAAGTATACAAAATCATGAGAAGCATAAATAAGATGAATTATCTGTCTTTTTCCCAGCGTAGAGATATCCAAAACCAGAGAGCCTAGGTTTAAGGTGAGAGGGGAAAGATTTAAATGAAACGTGAGGGGTAATTTTTTCACGCAAAGGGTGGTGCATACATAGAACAAGCTACCAGAGGAAGCTGTAGAGGCAGGTACTATGGGGACATTGAAAATACATTTACATAGCTACGTGAAAAGGTAAAGTTTAGCAGGATATAGGGCAAATGCAGGCGAATGGGACTAGTTCAGCTATAAAATCTGTTTGGAATGGATGAGGTGAACTAAAGGGTCTGTTTCCGTACTATATGATTCTATGATTCTCACCTCAATGTCTCCTAAACTGCCTGGACTTTTTTAAAGTGCAGGTCCTGAATCACTGATTAATTCTTCTTGGTGGCATATTCTCTGTTGTCTTATGTGGTGTAGCTTGTACTCCCGTCCTGTGAGTTCTGAGGTGACCGTGAGAACACTGGTGAACCTGCAAATTCTGCTACATATAACGTATGAGGTGCTTTTTGGGTAGGTGGCTGGGTGGTTCATGAGGAGTCTGCTTTTTCCATCAATGGTGTTGGGCTTCCATGTGCTTTAGATGCATGGACACGTGGTTCTCAGTGCCATTCCAATTGTCTGTTTTCTGCCTTGAGCAGTCCTGGGCCAAAGATTCTTAGAATTCAGTAAGGTTTTGCATCTTTTCACGGACAATTTAAGAATAATTTTGAGTTTTTCCTCACTTCATAGGTAATATCTTTCTTTGTTAAAAATGGTGTGCCTATCTGGGACATCTGGTCTAGGCCTTTGCAAATGTGTGGCCTAGCCGAAGAGGCCAGAAGTGTGTAATTAGGGCCCAGTGCCAGGAATGTTAGCCAAGGGAATGATACTGCTGTCGGGTTGCTTATTTGCACAGGGAAATTGGAAACAAATTGTGAAGATCAGGTTGAGTTATCTCTCGTAATAAGCTACCTGTTGTCTTTTGTCCTGTTGTCATAGTTTAGGTTTATGTTCAGGTGTATAAAAAACTATCAAAAGCTTTGTTTTGCATGCTATCTAAACAGATCAGATATACCATACAAAATACAATCAAGTCAAACTCAAGTACAATAGTTATAGGAAAGGGGACGATACAACACAGAATATTGTTCTCAGCATTGTCGCATATTATCATGATGAGTTCCACAGACAAGGTCCATTGTTCACAATGGGTTCAGAAGCCTGATAACAGAGGAGAAGAAGCTATTCCTGAGTCTGGTGGTACATGCTTTTAAGCTTCTGTTCCTTCTGCCAGACGGGAGCCGAGAGAAGAAGGAATAAGCAGGGCAGGACATGTCTTTGATTATGTTGCCTGCTTTTCCGAGGCTGCGTGGTATAGATGGAGTCAATGATGGGAAGTGTGGTCCGTGTGATGGACTGGGTTTCATCTACAACTCTGCACTTTCTTGCACATATTGCAGAGCAGGAATCACTGCTGTCAACTTCATTGTTGATGTGTGCCTTCAATTACATGTGGGAAGTGATCCAAGTTTCCCTGGAATAGAATCAAAGGTCAGCACACATCAAATGCAGAAAAACACATAAAAGGAAGTCTTTGAAATTATCTTTTTGGTGGGCACTGACTACCTTTCTATCCTTATTCACAAAATGCTGGAGTAACTCAGCAGGTCAGGCAGCATCTCAGGAGAGAAGGAATGGGTGACGTTTCGGGTCGAGACCCTTCTTCAGACTGATGTCAGGGGGGCGGGACAAAGGAAGGATATAGGTGGAGACAGGAAGATAGAGGGAGATCTGGGAAGGGGGAGGGGAAGAGAGGGACAGAGGAACTATCTAAAGTTGGAGAAGTCGATGTTCATACCACTGCGCTGCAAGCTGCCCAGGCGAAATATGAGGTGCTGTTCCTCCAATTTCCGGTGGGCCTCACTATGGCACTGGAGGAGGCCCATGACAGAAAGGGCCTTTCCACCTTTCTATCCTTGATAAGTTCACTACCATTTTTGGCATTCTGTGGCATGGGACCTGGGTAGTTTGGGCTGTATATGAACTTAACACGACTGAAAAATCTGTGCATGTCATGTCTTCTTTTCACTATATACTCTAAATGAATGCAACTTGTATTTAGATTTTATCTCTTTAAAAAGAGAATTGTCAGACTGTGGAATAGTTTGGCTGATATAGAAATAAATGCATGTTCTGAGGGAAAAGTGAATAAGTATTTGAGACATTGAAAGACAGATGGCTTTAGAGCTGGCGAAAGAGATATGCTACGCTTTTGCACTTCATTGCACAAATGTTGCCTTGGGATAAATTGTAGTTACCTGAACAAGCTTGTACAAGAGAAGTCATCTCTGAGACCGAGGGACTTGTTCAGCAGGACACCGAGTATCAGACTTACAGAGAGTTGTGAATCTCTGGAACTTGTGCAAAGGATATATGAAAAAGAAAAAGGCTCATATTAGCACAGAGTATGAAATTAGTAATGTCAGACATTGAAATTTGTGTTCAGGTTGAACACTGATTTTCTGGCACCCTCAGTTCCAGAGCCTTCCTGGATATCCGCTAATGACAATCCTCCCGTGTGTCTAAAGCACCATGGAGTGCTGGAAACTTAAATAAAGCAAATATAAGATGTAAACTGAATGTGAATGGATTGGCTTGACGACTCATCCCGGCTTGTACCGTCTCCACGGCTGTTTATGCCCTGGCTTCCCACGCCACTGCCGACTCACAAGATGCACCAGCGAACCTTTCTTCACCCACCAAAAGGACACAAAGTACTGGAGTATTTCAGCGCACCAGGATCTCTGGAGAACACGAGGAGGCGACATTGGGACCCTTCCTCAGACTGATTCAGTCGGCTGAGTTACTCCAGCACTTTGTGTTTCAGTGGGCCCCCTCGATTGCTGTGGGGTTGCCTCCCCGCTCACCAGCTGTTGCTTCCAAGATGGAGTATGTCGGCGATTCCGAGGCAGAAGGAGGATGGGGTAGTGATGGGGGTAGGAGGGGCTAGGGGAGAGGAGGTGGGGAGGAGTAGGTGGAAGGAGGGGATGGAAGGGGAATCCGCAACTTCCGACCTTTGGATCACCGAAGCGGGTCGTTAAAATGAAGGTTTAGTGTTTTGTCTTTGCAAAACAGTTAGGAGTAAAAAATCAGAGCATAGTTAATTCTTTCATGATGGAGAGACACGACTGGAAAGAGCATTTGCCATTCGCATTGCCATCTGTGGCTGCTCAGGGAATTTCAACTGAGCTCTCGTAATTTTGTCTGAATTATAGGGATGGGCGGACCATCAGTTGCCTAAAAATCGGTGTTCAAACTGTAATACATTTAAAAAATCTACGGTGAAATTCTGCTGATTTCTCGACTGCGCTATAAATTTACAATCTCACTTCTATTACTGTTTTTTCTAGGAACATATTGATAAGGCCATTGAACTGCAAAGTGATGATCCCTCTTTATATTACCTGTTGGGAAGATGGTGCTACGAGGTAAAATCAGTTTATAACTTTCATGTTGCGTCTGTCTTGTCTGTGGACGTAGTTTGTCTGTGATTTCATGGTTATGTAGGACGTCATTGCAGATACAAGGTTCATTTGCTTCTGAACCATAGACCTCAATTCCTTGATATTTCAAAAATGTATTTATTATCTCTTTAAATATCCTCAATTATTTTGCCTTCAAAACCCTCCAAAGTTGAGAATTCCAAAGGTTCATAACTCTTTGAGATTTTCCTCAGTTTAAATGACTATTTCCTAATCTTTCAATGGTGACATCTCCTTTGAGATCCATTAGTGGAAACATTTCAACATTTACCTTGTTATATCCTATCAGGCACATAGAAACATAAAAAAATAGGTACAGGAGTAGGCTATCCGGCCATTCGAGCCAGCACTGCCATTCAATATGATCATGGGTGATCATCTAAAATCAGTACCCCATTCCTGCTTTTTTCCCATATCCCTTGATTCCTTTAACCCTAAGAACTAAATCTAACTCTCTCTTGAGTAACATCACACCATATTTTCCTAAACTCTGAAGAATATAGATTTAATCTCTTTAGAGTTACAGAATGGAAACAGTTCCCTTCGTGGGTCCATACTGACTATTGATGAGTCGTTCATAATAGTTCTCTTATCCCACTTTCTCATCCAGTCCCTACACAATACGGGCAATTTACAGCAGCCAATTAACTTACAAACCCGCATGTCTTTGGAGTGTGGGAGGAAACTTGAGCACCCGGAGAAAACCCGCAGTCAGAGGGAGAACGTGCAAACTCCCACAGATAGCACCCGAGGTCAGGAATGGACACAGGTCGCTCATGCTGTGAGACAGCAGCTCTGCCAGCTGCATCGCTGTGCCACCACTTTACCCACTCATGAGAGGACAACCCTCCCATTCCCATTCCCAGGAATTAGCCTGGGAATCTTTTGGATCGCCGCCAATACCAATATATCTTTAGGTAAAGGTATCCAAAACTACATAGTATTGCAACTGTCGCCTCATCAGTACCCTGCAGAATTATAACAATATTTTCATATTTCTGTACTCCAGCCCTCTTTCAATTAAGGCCAATATACCATTTGCCTTGTAACTTCTTTCTGCCTTTGAGTCTAAATCTTAGTCACAACATACCTCCCATCCATTTTTGGTGCCATCAGCAAAATTTAGATACCTTACATTCCATCTCCCCTCCAGGTCATAAATAGTATAAAAAGTAAAACATTTGAAGGCCAAGATCTGAACACCCTTTACATTTTTGCAGTCTGAAAAAGGTGCAATTATTTCTATTCTTGTGAGATAACCAATCTTCAGTTAATGCTAACACATTCCCTCAGTACCATAAGCTGTTGTACCTTATGGCACCCTGTATTTACCACTTTTGGTGTCTTATTTTGAATTTAGTTAAACCTATTGGTAAATCTAACTTTTTCACATTAAAAAAGCATGTTTTAAAACTTAAACGTAAAACAAGTTAAAAGTCTCCATAAAATTTGAAGAATTGCAATTCACATAAAATCCAGGGTATGGTGGTAAAGTAATCAAATTGGTATCATGAATACACAATCTGGAGACCTGACTACAAATCTCACCGCAGCAGCTGTGGAAGTTTAATTAATAACCTGGAATTTGGGATAGAGAAAACACCAACTAGCCTTCATAATGAATGTGGTCAGACCAAAAATCCCAGACTAAAAACAGAAAATACAGATAATGCTCAGCGGGTCAGCGCACATCTGTGGAAGGAGAAACAGAATTAATATTCCTGGTCTTCAAATTGAAACATTAACTCTGTTTTTCTTTCCACAAATGCAATCTGACCTGCTGATTATTTCCAGCATTTTCTGGTGGTTGGGTATTATCCCTATTCACAGAGATGAGACATGGCTTTGTTGAATGCTCGTGAATGTGGAGTGCAGAAGGGATAATGTGACGAGGGATAAGGGCTGAACAATTAAGGTAAATAATAGACATTTCTGATAGATATCCCAGTCAGACATTGACCGTGAGTGCCCAGGAACAGCATGTTCCAAGATCCATTACAGTGGTCCGAAAGAATTGTTGTATGGGCAATAACATAATTCTTTCTCATCATAAAACTTGCATCAGGCACACAGGATGATGCAATGCAGGAATTTTCAGAGATAGTCAATACCTTGTTTCACTCTGGAAAAAGAAAGATTTTCTAATAGTGTTATGCTAATAGAAAGAGCATTGCATTTCTATGCAACTGTAGCGACCATAGAAAGTGGTCTTAGTTGTCGAACCCTCAGATTGGCCAGCAAGGTCACGTGTGGGTGCGACCGTAGGGATTGGTCCAGAGAGCGACACAGCTGATTGGACAGCATGGTCATGTGCGCTTTTGGCGCCCAAAAAGAGTCAGTTGGGAGACGTCTTCGAAGAGGACAGTTAGTTTTAATGGTTGTCTGTAATCTTGTTAAGAAAACTTTGTAATCGAATATTGCTGTCGCAATAAACTTCTTCAACAAAGAACAAGTTTCCAGACTCGCCATATTGGTGACCCCGACGTGATCCAGCCGATCACTTACCATGAGTGAATCAAACGCCTCGTTGTTGGTTCCTACGCCCAGCACACCGGAGCTAAGCGCGGTCAGCGTTCACCTTCCGTCGTTTTGGATACATCAACCACAATCTTGGTTTGTCCACACCGAAGCCTAGTTTCACTTAAGAAGCATCTCAGCAGACGCAACAAGGTATTACTACCTCGTCAGCACTCTACCGCCGGAGACGACCGCGCGGGTGATGCAGTTCATCGTCAATCCTCCGGCAGAAAACAAGTATGAGGCCATGAAGGCACTGTTGTTATGGACCTTCGGGTTCAGCAGGCAGGACCGAGCTAAGCGTCTTATGCACCTACCGGATCTCGGAGATCGGCTGCCGTCCGTTATCATGGCTGAAATGTTAACGCTAGCAGGTGAACATACGGATTGCCTCATGTTCGAGCAGGCA
This sequence comes from Rhinoraja longicauda, assembly GCF_053455715.1. Classification (NCBI taxonomy): domain Eukaryota; kingdom Metazoa; phylum Chordata; class Chondrichthyes; order Rajiformes; family Arhynchobatidae; genus Rhinoraja; species Rhinoraja longicauda. The sequence continues at coordinate 8,807,142 of NC_135962.1, read as the reverse complement.
TTCCGAGAGAAGCTTCCCGAAGATGTCAAACTTATGCTCACGGATTGTTCTTTTAAGGACCCTGTGGCATATGCAGAAAAAGCTGATGCGCTCATGGCGTCCAAATCGAAAGAAAGAAGTTCGATCAACAAGGTCTCGACATCAGCGGCCGCGCCACAGCGACATCAAGATGGCGCCGCGTCTCCCGCCATTTCTCCAAAAGCCCGCCAAAAAGATCCGCACAAGCTGGTGCTATTACCATCTACGATGGGGTGGAGAATCCCGCAACTGCCGCTCGCCTTGTACCTTCTCGGGAAATGCCTCGGCCGATCGTACATAGAGGCAGTTGCGATTGGCCAGAACCGACGCCTCTACGTCCGAGACCGATACACGGACACAGAATTTTTGGTTGACACGGGAGCCATTGTCAGTATCGTACCGCCGACCGACCTTGAGACCAGATCGAGTAAGACAGGTCCTACCCTCATCGCGGTTAATGGCAGCCCCATCCGCACGTATGGTACGCGGAAAACGTCCCTGGTTTTAGGCCTCCGCACGTATGAATGGCCATTCATTATAGCAGACGTCAGCCAGGCGATCCTAGGCGCAGATTTCCTCTGGGCCTTTTCACTAGTCCCCGACGTCCGCGGTAACGACCTCCGACCCTTCGCCAGCAACGATGAGCCCGCCGCTCCGACAACCGCCACTCCGCCCAGCCTGACTGTCCAGGCCGTCGTCGCGGCCCCCAACTCGTATGCTGAGGTCCTGGCGGAGTTTCCAGAGCTGCTCATCCAGCGTTTCGACGCCCCTTCGGCCAAGCACGGCGTGGTCCACCACATCCGCACCGAGGGCCCCCCCGTTTTCGCTCGGGCCCGGAGGCTACCGCCCGACAAGCTGGTGGTGGCGCGGGCGGAATTTAGGAAGATGGAGGAAATGGGCATTGTCCGTCAGTCCGACAGCCCGTGGGCCTCGCCGTTGCATATGGACTCCACAGCATCTGGGGGGTGGAGACCATGTGGCGATTATCGGCGTCTCAACGCTGTCACCACGGCTGATCGCTACCCCATACCGCACCTGGGCTGGAAGGTGCGGTGGTGTTCTCCAAGATCGATTTGGTGCGGGGATACCACCAGATTCCTGTGCGGCCGCAGGACATACCAAAAACTGCCACGATCACTCCGTTCGGGTTGTTCGAATGGTTGCGCATGCCTTTCGGTTTAAAGAACGCGGCACAGGCTTTCCAGCGACTGATGGACCGTTTGGGTCAGGATTTGCCTTTTGTGTTTATTTATTTAGATGATATCCTGGTCGCCAGCCCCTCAGTACAGGAACACCGGGCCCACTTGCGGGCCGTATTCGAGCGGCTCCAGGCACACGGGCTCGTCATCCAACCCTCCAAGTGTCAATTCGGCCTCCCTTCTCTCGATTTCTTAGGGCACAGAATCACCCCTGCCGGCGCCACACCTTTGCCCGAGAAGGTGGAGGCTATCCGGGCATTTCCGCGGCCCACCACAGTGAAAAGTCTGCAAGAGTTCGTAGGCATGGTTAACTTCTACCATAGGTTCGTCCCGGCAGCAGCGCGGGTCATGCGCCTGCTCTTCCAGTGCCTCGCGGGTAAACCTGTAGAGTTGATATGGTCCCCGGCCGCGGAGTCGGCCTTTGCAGCAGCTAAGGCGGCTTTGGCAGACGCCACCATGTTTGTCCACCCGAGCGCCTCCGCCCCCACGGCCCTGACAGTTGATGCCTCTGACGTGGCGGCGGGTGGGGTTTTGGAGCAGCAGGTGGGTGGCTTTTGGCAGCCCTTGCCGTTTTTCAGCCGGCAGCTGAGTTCGGCTGAGCTGAGATATAGCGCCTTTGACCGAGAGCTTCTGGCCCTCTATTTAGCTGTTCGTCACTTCAGGTATTTCCTTGAAGGCCGCCCGTTTGTGGCCTTTACGGACCATAAACCATTAACTTTTGCTTTTTCCACCTGACTGCCATCTCCGAGTTTACCACCGATGACCGTCATGTCGCTGGTAAGCTTAATGCCGTTGCTGACGCCCTGTCTCGGCCTGCTTTTTCCCTCATTTCAGCGGTGGACTGCGAGGTGGATCCCCAGGAGCTTGCGGAGGCACAGCTTCTGGCGGATACCGCCTCGGTATACCAGTCCACCACTTCGGGGTTGAAGTTGGCTCAGGTGGCCTGCGGGCCGGAGGGCACAAAAGTCTGGTGTGATGTTTCCCTTTCACGGGCTGGCGCACCCGTCCATCCGTTCCACCTCTGCCTTAATAGCCGCTCGGTTTGTGTGGCATGGCCTGCGTAAACAGGTAGCTGTTTGGGCCCGTTCCTGCGTTCCCTGCCAGACCGCTAAAGTCCAACGCCATGTCCAGCCCCCGGTACAGGAGTTTGAGGTTCCAGCGGTCCGTTTTTTCCATATTCACGTGGATTTAGTAGGACCCTTGCCTTCCTCCCGGGGCTACACCCATCTGCTCACGGTGGTGGATCGGTTCACCCAGTGGCCAGAGGCTTTCCCATTGTCAGATACCTCTGCTGCCTCTTGTGCCAGGACCTTGGCCCTCCATTGGGTGGCACGTTTCGGGGTTCCGGCTGTTATTACCACCGACAGGGGGCCACAGTTCACTTCGACCCTCTGTGCCACGCTACCAGAGCTGTACGGTTCCCGGTTGCAACACACCACAGCGTACCACCCCCAGGCTAATGGGCTTGTGGAGAGGTTCCACCGACAACTCAAGGCGGCCCTCAGTGCGAGGCTGGAAGGCCTGGACTGGGTAGACCAACTTCCCTGGGTCCTTCTGGGCATCCGGACCGCTCCTAAGCAGGATCTCGGTTCTTCCGCCGCGGAACTAGTATATGGCTCGCCACTTCGAGTACCCGGGGATTTGCTTCCGGACTCCTCCGGTCAGCTGCCTCCAGTTCAGTCAGTCTTAGCATCTCTCCGGGCACGCGTGGGTTCCCTGGCCCCGGTTCCGACTTCACGTCATGGGTGTCCCATGGTACACGAACCGCCTGCCCTGCAGGACTGCGAGTTTGTATTTCTGCATAAGGATGCCCATCGTTCCCCGTTGCAGAGGGTCTATGAAGGGCCATTCCGGGTTTTGCGTAAGGGGACGGTCACCTTCACCTTAGACGTGGGTGGCAGGAGTGAGCTCGTCTCGGTGTCCAGGCTTAAACCTGCGCACTTGGATCCGGACCGCCCGGTCCTGGTCGGCCAACCACCTCGGCGAGGTCGGCCTCCTGCAGTTCCGCTCAGTCCAGGATCCCCCGCTCCGGTAGTTCCACCAGGTCCGGAATCCCCTGCTCCTGTGGTTCAGGCTGCCCCTCTCCTTACTCGTTCTGGTCGCAAAATCCGGCTCCCTGCTAGGTTCCGTACCTCGGGTTCTGGGGGGGGTCATGTAGCGACCATAGAAAGTGGTCCTAGTTGTCGAACCCTCAGATTGGCCAACAAGGTCACGTGTGGGTGCGACCGTAGGGATTGGTCCAGAGAGCGACACCGCTGATTGGACAGCATGGTCATGTGCGCTTTTGGCGCCCAAAAAGAGTCAGTTGGGAGACGTCTTCGAAGAGAACAGTTAGTTTTAATGGTTGTCTGTAATCTTGTTAAGAAAACTTTGTAATCGAATATTGCTGTCGCAATAAACTTCAACAAAGAACAAGTTTCCAGACTCGCCATACAACTATGTTTTATTGGATAGATTAATTTGCAGGTTGGGTTATAAATCAAAGTGATCATTTATCAAGCATCATGTGTATTGTCACAACTCTGGATCAGACATCAGACCACATATGTTAAATTGCCATAAAAAAGTAGTGTGGCTTCATGTTATTGTAATGTGGTACTTTTTAGCATTGCTAAGATAAAAAACATCAGCAGAGGTCAAAAGACTTTTGAAACAAAGCTAGGTACTTACTAATTAATACAAGGGGGGGGGGGGATGCTGCTTTTTCTTGGTGGTGTAAATATATATTTTTTATAGTTTTTATACACTTGTGATTTAGCTTGTGTTCAGCTTTAGCATTCCAGCAATAAATGAACATATAAAAAACCTATGGATGCCGGAAACCTGAAATAAAAGCAGAAAATGTTGGAAAAACACACTTGCAGGTTTAAGACTCCTCATCGAGTTTGATTCATGCAATGAAAATAGCAAATCCGTGTTCCATCAGTGATAGATTTACAGCCAAAGCAACCATCTGTTTTTCATTGATTATGATCACCTCCAGCGATGACAAATCGTTACTAAGATTTATTTCCCGATTTATATTCTTACAGATAGATTTTTTATAACACACTAGTGAATGTCATGGTGCACCATTCATACATAACGTTCTATTCACACTGGTGTGAATTCAGTGAAACCATGGCTTCTGGAAGCGCAAGTGAGATGGTTAAAGTTTCAGCATCTAAAAGTAATGGAACAAATTGTCAAGATCTGGTGGTAATGGAATAATCCCTCTGGCTCTTGAAGTAATATATTGAGAGATATTTTGTGGGTCAAGGGAAGGAAGGGGCTGGATGTTGGTGAGAGGACGGGTGTGGGTAGAGTGGAGGTGGTCTTGGCTCTAATGGAGTCATTGTAGTGTGACTACATAAGAAATTCTGACCTTGAACTTGTGATCTGTAATTACTGGAGCAGGATTCCTGCAACTTCAAAATTCAACAGTATTGAATTGTCATAAATACTAGCAACAGAATAATGAAGTTCTTACTTGCTACAGCTTTACAGGCCCATTAATGTAGTAACACACAAATAAATATACAATGATTACGATTGGAGGGAAATCCGTACCCATGATGTACTGGACAATGTCGACCACTTTTTACAGCATCATTTATTGCTAGTTTTGAGTTACCGGTTGATCCAGGCCATGATACAGCCAGTCACTATACTGTCTCTGTACACTGCAAGAGTTTGATAGAGTATTCAGCAACATACCGAATCTCCTCTAAGGAAGTAGAGGCATTGATAAGTTTTCTTTGTGATTGCATCAATAATTTTAGCCCAGGACAGAACTTCAGAAATGTGCATGCCCAGGAACTTAAAGCCATCTCGTCGATGAAGACAGGTTCATAGAACCTTGGCTTTCCTTTACCGAAGTCAACAAATGGCTCCTCGGTCTCGCTAAGGTTGAGAGCAAGATTGTTGTTCTGGCACTATTCAATGAGATTATCAGTTCCTTCTTGGAATGATTTGGGGAGGGAAGTCCAATTCTCTGGTGTCTGGGTGCATTGGGAATACAGTCTGAGATTCTGGGAACAGAGCAGAAATTGCTATAACATTTCTTCTGGACCTAGCGAGTCAGGAAACTTTAGGGTGGAGTTTGGAAAAATTAAAATCTCTAATCTCACAAAGTTAACCAATAGCTACTCAAATTATCAAAATTATTCAATAATGGTGGTCTTTTTTAAGATTGCTTTATAAAATGCTCTTCAGTAAGGAAAGTACAATCCATTTTCTCTAATAGTCCTAATATTAATCTTGGGAGAGAAATTACTTTTTGGAACCCTAACATTTGGAAAACATTCATCAACATCTAAATTTAAATAATTTTCTGCCATGTAGGCATATTTCCTTTAATCAGTAAATCTCAAATCCAGCATTTTGTCAAACTGCTGTTGAACATCTAATGTACAATATCTACATGCTGTAGAACCTTGTCTTGGTCTCAAAAGAAATCTGTTAAATTTGTCAGACAAGAATTGCTTTTCAAAATTAGAACACAAAGTGTAATCTAATTTTAATGTGTATTTAGCCATTAGGAAAGGTTAGCATTTTAAGTTTATAGCAGACTCTGGTTACCTGGTTTACTTAAGATATTTAAGTACCTTAACATATTTAAAAGGAAAGTTGATACAGCTATGCCTTGTTCTAGTTACATCACATTGAATTGAATTGAATTGAATTGAATAAATTTTATTAGTCAAATATGTACGCATACAAGGAATTTGCCGTGGTGCTCGCAAGTAACAACACAATATACAGTAGCCAATTAAAAATAAAACATTATAATTTAAACATGGGAGGAATTAAATAAAATACCAGAGCAGAAGGAGGCTACACACTTTTGACTATTGAGTAGAGCTACTGCTCGTGGAAAAATATATGTTTTTATGTCTGGCTGTGGCGGCTTTTGGAGCATTATGTTCAGTTCTGGACGCCAGTTTTTAGAGAAGGCAATGTTGACCTTGAAAGCCGTGGTGCACTGATTCACAATTACATGATCAATCTCTCTGAGGGATAAATGGAGAAAAAAATTACATGAATAAGGCTTGTATTCTTGGAATGTAGAAGGTTAAGAGATCATTCCAGCTTCCAGGAGTTTCAAAAAATAACTGAATAGATGGAAGGGGAATTTTGTTGCTGTTTAATTTTACAACAAAGGTTCATAACACTGAAATAAGAGCCAGAAAATTCAAAAGTGAAGAAACATAATTTTTTATCATACAAATATAATGTAATTGTGAAACTCTGTCAGAAGAAAACCGTAGTTGTTAGGTTAGTGAACAATTTTAAATCTGAAATTTCTGCTCAATATTAATGTTAAAGAGTAGAAAGGCAAAGCAGGTCAATGCAATTAAAGTGTAGATCATTTATGATCTTAACAAATGATTGAATAGGCTGACAGACTGGATGACTTACAGATGCTCACAACTTCCTGGGTTGTTTGCCAAATTGTAAGGCATCTCTTGCTCTTTTTCTCTCACCCTGCTTTTAGGCAACTGGATCTCAGCATCTTGTCTAAACCTCTCATTTAAGGACAAAACCTACTCAGAACTCATTTTTCTAGCCAAATTCTTGTAGCCACTCATTACTTAAATCTCATGGTTTAGTAACCATTTTCAATGTGTGTATTCTCTGAAACATGTTATGTTAGTATATCTGTGTAGAAGAAAGTTATTGCAAGTGTGAGTTGCTCAGTGGTGGAAAAGTTCGCTTTTGTAAAGTGAAGAAAAGATTTAGAAGATAAATTGTACCCCAAATTATTTTTATGATCTTACTTCCTCTCACCCCATTTCCCTCCCTATTCCCTTGGCTTGTTCATAAAACCATCCTGAGCAATGTTGGTCTCGTAATCAGTGATATTGGGTAATGCAATAGAAGGATTATCAGCACACAGGAAAGGTAATATTTATCGTCCCAACACTTCTTTTCCTCATAGCATTTATTTATTTGTATCTAACTGCTGAGATTATGCAATATTATAAGCCAAAACCCAATTCTATAATGTTGGCAAGAGGTAATTAAAAATTAATATATATTGATGTCTATCACTTGGATCTTGAGATCTTCAAAATTGTCCGCAATAGTCTGTCCTCAGCAGAGGTCTTACCTTTGCACCCCTGACCCCACACCTCAGCAAGTTCTGAGCCCGCCACGATGTTGAACTCTACTTCTACCGTCTCCACCTCTGGGCCTATTTCTCTGATAAACAGTCCACGCCCTCCAGTGACCACTGCTTCCCCTTTCTCAACTTTCGTTTTCTCCTGGACTACCCTGCTGGCCTTCTACCCGCTCTGGACCTTTATATTTCCAACTGCCGGGGTGATGTCAATTACCTCAACTACCCCACTTTCCGAACCCTCTCTAATTCCACGTTACCACATAAAGATGCGAGTTACATAACAGGAAGCATGGGGACAAGTAACTGGGAAAGGCAACCGATGGATTTCATTTAGGGAGACTTCAATTCAAAGTTGGCTCAAATCACAGCAGAAATTTTGTAACTTCAATTGATAAGGGAGTGTGAAAAATACACATAGAAAGTGATTGTAAATGCTTGAAAAACACTGTGATTGTAAATGCTTGAAAAAATATCAATTTTGGTGAAATATTTGTTTACTTGTTAATAACTAAGGTGAAAATATTGTTTCCTATAAAATCCAGAAAGCTTTGAAAATTAAAGTTTTCATGTATAGCTTTATTTTTGTTGTGAATTTCAGTTTACAGCCTTACCTCAATAATATATATGTTGAAATGTCAATTCCCAGGCTGCTAACATTATAAAATTGCTGCTTTAACTTTTACATGAGATTTATTTGCAATTATAGAAAACTGACAGAATCCCTATTGTGGCACAAGAGAGGCCCATAAATGGAGCACCACTTGTCTCTGCTCCTTGTACGGCAGACAAATCGTAAATTTGGAGCCTTTTCTCAAAGGACAGAAAATTATGTTGTTGTTCTCAGAAGGCACAAATTCTGGATAGATGAAGCTTTTAGGCTTGTAACTAGAATCATTCCCCCTTATTTTGAGAACCTAGAGATTACAGCTGTGTTTTCTCTGGCCTGCACACCCGTTTTGACAGTACACTAAAATCTATAGAGGAAAGAAATTTAAAGCTACAATTTCTAGTAATTGGACTAGAAAAACAATGTTTTGTGAAAAGCTATTTCTCTGGAGAAAAATCTAACCTAGTGTTCTCTATGATCATTAATCAAGTGTATAGACTTTTTAATTAATTTAGTATTTCTTCTACTTTTTGCTCCATGGAGGAAACTTTTCACTTTTCCTTACATGAAGCTGCATCCAAAAATACAAATTTATTCTCTTCTTAATTCTCTGTAAACCTCAAGACCATCCATGTTACACTAAATTGGTAGGTCTGTGACCGAAATAAATTAGGAGAGAAATTTTGCCCATTGAATGTGGATTTCCAACCCCTTCTGCAGCCCCCGTATCCGTAACATCTTTACCCTGACCAAATTAGTCTTTGTGTTTACCAACACAGTAATGGTTAGTTTGTCTGTGCATTGTCCTCTTTAGTTCACCCTAAATAGGCTGCTCTACTTTCCCCCCTTTTCACCCTAAAACAGAGGCTTACCACATACTTTCTCTTCAGAACCAGAATCTATAAATTGAATTTCATGTCTGGAACTAAACATTCAACTTTTGCAATTGTAAAATATTTTTAACTTAAAATTTTTAAACTTTCCGACTACCAGACTTGCCTTTAAACAACCATCAAGCATAATACTTTCCTACGGAAAATTAATGTGAAAAAAATCTCTTGAATCTACCAAATCAATATGTTTAGCATATCAATTAGCATATCATTCATTGATACATTTGGTTCTTATGCTGTTGAACTGTTTAAAAAGAATACTCCAAATTTGTTGTATTTTCCAAAGAGGGAGGGCGACTTGAAAGATATTTTGTCATTTGTCAATGGAAATTCACTGGGTTTGTATACGAGAATTGAGTTGAGTATTTTAGCATAGAAATGAAGTAGAGGGTAAGGGTACATTTTCATGATTCAAAACTGTAGAGTTGCATCTGATTTTCATAACATTAGTTTAGACCATAGTTCTCCACTTACACAGCTGTAAGAGCAGTGCCAAGATGTGGCCGTGAGCTCGTCTATGCAGACAGAAAGAAAAAAGAACTAAGGGTTTCAACAAAGTCTTATGCATCTCTTCAAATGCAAAGGGTTAGGAACAAATGATCTGCCTACCTTCACAATATTAGACTGATATAGAAAAATCTTTCTGCACATGCTAAAAATCTGAATCCTTTGCTGACTCGAAATTTTGAATGTTTCACTTTCGAGGGAGGGTGTCAGGCCTGTGTTTTTCAGAATGTTTTTAATATTTATGTGCATTAGTAAAACCAATTGATGAAAAGGTAAATTAAAGAAAGTTCATTCTCATTCTTTGGTGTACTTTGCAGAGTTGGATTGATAATTTCACTCTGTTCAAACAACTTAAAAAACGTTTATTGCAGATGGACACAGCACAGCTGCATGTCAAGCTCCATGAAACCCAATGTGTTACTTTTAAGATTGTTTTTTAATATTTTCCTTTATTGTTCAATGACCAAACCACTTTGAAATTTGTGTCTTTCTGTGATGCGTTACAAGGCCAGATGGCATCCCCGGGGTTATCATAAATTCAGCATGTGTAACTTGTGCATGTATGGCAATGCCAAAGCTTGTTAGGCCAAGTTACAAGGATTTAATTCCTGCACCCTGGAGGCCGATTAACACCATTATGCAGCAATTGCTAACTCTTCAACTTCAAGCACCACTGAGATGGTTGAATCTCCCCAAATATATTATGATGACAAATTCCCCAGTAACTACTTTCAAACATCACTCTTGTGTATTTTTCAAGCAAGGATATTCTGCAGGCACAACATTAACCTTTTGATAGGTTTAGTTTTAGTTCAGAGATACTTTGGAATACTTTACTGTATTGTCACATGTGACAAGGCTCAGTGAAATTCTTTGCTTGTATACCCAATGTATACAAATAGCGGCCACCTATGGCACTGACAGTTGCAAAGCACACCAGCTACTCCATGCTGTGTGGAAACAGGCCCTTCGGCCCACCGAGTCCACGCCAACCAGTGATCCCCGCACATTAACACTATCCTTCACACACTAGGAACAATTTACACTTATACCAAGCCAATTTACCTGCAAACCTGTACGTCTTTGGAGTGTGGGAGGAAACCGAAGATCTAAGAGAAAACCTACCCGGTCATGAGGAGAACGTACTCCGTACAGACAGCACCCGTGGTCGGGATTGAACCGGGGCCTCCGGCGCTGCAAGCGCTGTAAGGCAGCAACTCTACCGCTGCGCCACCGTGCCGCCCATGGTTCAGTCATAGTCATTGTAGAGCCAGCTGACACTGTTATCTTAGTGCAATGATAACATTATGGTTAAATTAGCTCCCTGGGTCGATTTGTGAGCATTGTTTATTCTTATGAATACTTAAACATCACTTTAGCTGTAATATTGTGGTTGATATTAATTAGAACAGTAGAAGGGATTTCAGTACTATTAGCCAAGGAACTCCATGACTCCCAACTAGCCTGTGTGTGCATGCACACACACTTATACAGGCTCATATACGATTGTTATATGAAACACCTTTTTGAGAATGAATGATACAATGAGAGATGTGGTTCTTGACAACTTAATTTTGTGACAGTATTCACTATTTAGGTACAAAGATGCAGAATTGGTATAATGCTGACAGCTGACCATCTTTTATAGATCTATATCTCAGCCATATTTTTGGGAAATATGAAGATGAGAGAGAAAAAAAAAATTTACCAGCTTGTACCTCTGAGAAGTTTATTGCTATCTTTTAAGACATATGTGATAGTTTTTCTTTGGAAAAAATTAAATAAAAACTCTTGTAAAGATTTAAATAAAATAAATTGACTTGCTAATTGCTACCACATGATAAAGGTTGTCCAAAATATTCATTATCTGATATTTCTTTCTGTTTAGGATTTACTAATTTAGAAACATAGAGAAATAGGTGCAGGAGTAGGCCATTCAACATGATCATGGCTGATCATCTAAAATCAGTACCCCATTCGTACTTTTTTCCCATATCCCTTGATTCCATTAACCCTAAGAGCTAAATTTAACTCTCTCTTTGAAACATCCATTGAATTGGCCTCCATTGCCTCCTGTGTTAGAGAATTCCACAGATTCCCAACTCTGGGTGAAGAAATTTTTCCTCATCTCAGTCCTAAATGGCCTACCCCTTATTTTTAAACTGTGACTCATTGTTCTGGAGTCCCCCAACATTGGGGAAATTTTTCCTGCATCTAGCCTGTCCAATCCTTTAAGAATTTTATATGTTTCCATAAGATCCCCTCTCATCCTTCTAAATTCCAGTGAATACAAGCCCAGTCGACCCATTCTTTCATCATATGTCAGTCTTGCCATCCCGGGAATTAACCTGGTGAACCTCCCCTGTACTCCCTCAATAACAATAATGTCCTTCTTCAAATTAGGAGATCAAAATTGCAATGCTCCAGATGTGGTCTCACCAGGGCCCTGTACAACTGCAATGGGACCTCCTTGCTCCTGAACTCAAATCTTCTTGCAATGAAGCTTTCTTCACTGCCTGCTGATGTACAAGCACTCTCAGGTCTTATTACACCTCCCTTTTTCCTAATTTGACACCTTTCAGATAATAATTTGCCTTCCTGTTCTTGCCACCAAAGTGGATACCCTCACATTTATCCACATTATACTGCATTTGCCATGCATCTCTGCCCACTCACCCAACCTATCCAAGTCACCCTGCAGCCTCATAGCATCCCCCTCGCAGCTCACACTGCCACCCAGCTTTGTGTCATCCGCAAACTTGGAGATGTCACGTTTAATTCCCTCTTCTAAATCATTAATAGATATTATAAATAACTGGGGTCCCAGCACCGAGCCTTGCGGCACCCCACTAGTCACTGCCTGCCATTTTGAAAAGGACCCGTTAATTCCTACTCTTTGCTTCCTGTCTGCCAACCAGATCTCTATCCATGTCAATACCCTACCCCCAATACCATGTGCTCTAATTCTGCACACTAATCTCTGGTGTGGGACCTTGTCAAAGGTTTTTTTGAAAGTCCAAATACACCACATCCACTGGCTCTCCCTTATCCATTCTACTTGTTACATCCTCAAAAAATTCCAGATTAGTCAAGCATGATTTCCCCTTCATACAGTAAATCCATGCTGACTTTGACCGATCTTGTCACTGCTTTCCAAATGAGCTGCTCTAACATCTTTAATAATCGACTCAAGCATCTTCCCCACTACCGATGTAAGGCTAATTGGTCTATAATCCCCCATTTTCTCTCTCCCTCTTTTCTTAAGTGGAGTTATATTGGCTACCCTCCAGTCCACTGCATTCAGAGTCGAGAGAACATTGGAAAATGATCACCAATGCATCCACGATTTCTAGGGCCACTGCCTTGAGTACTCTGGAATGTAGACCATCAGGCCTTGGTGATTTATCTGCCTTCGGTCCCAGAAGTTTACCTAACACCATTTCCTGACTAATATGGATTCCCTTCAGTTCCTCCCTCCCACTAGATGCTCGGTCCCCTAGTATTTCTGGGAGATTGTTTGTGTCTTCCTTAGTGAAGACAGAACCAAAGTACTCGTTTCACTGTTCTGCCATTTCCTTGTTTCCCATTATAAATTCACCTGTCTCTGATTGTAAGGGACCTACAGTTGTCTTCACTAATCGTTTCCTTTTTACATATCTACAGAAGCGTGGGTTGTTTTTAAATGTGCTATACAAATAAAATTGACTTGACTTGACTTGACTTAGTCTTTGTATTCCCTGCAAGCTTTCTTTCATGCTCTCTTTTCCCCCTCTTAATTACCCCTTTGTCCTCCTCTGCTGAGTTCTGAATTTCTCCCAGTCATCCGGTTTGCTGCTTCATCTGGCCAATTTATATGCCTCTTCCTTGGATTTAACACTATCCTTGATTTCCCTCGTTAACCACGGTTGAGCCGCCTTCCCCATTTTTTTTTCACCAGACAGGGATGAACAATTTTTGGAGTTCATCCATGCGGTCTTTAAATCTTTGACGTTGCATCTCCACCGTCAACCCTTCTAGTATAATTTGCCAGTCTATCCTAGCCAATTCCCGTCTCATACCTTCAAAGTCTCCTTTATTCAAGTTCAGGACCCTAGTCTCTGAATTAACCGTCTCACTCTCCATCCGAATGCAGAATTTCACCATATTATGGTCACTGTTGCCCAAGAGGCTCTGCACAACAAGATCGCTAACTAATCCTTCCTCATTACACAATACCCAGTCTAGGATGGCCTGCCCTCTAATCGGTTCTTCTACATATTAGTTTAAAAAAAACATCTCGTATACATTCCAGCAAATCCTCCTCAGCGCTGCTACCAATTTGGTTAGCCCAATCTCTCTGTAGATTAAAGTCACCCATGATAACTGCTGTACCTTTGCTACACGCATCCCTAATTTCCTGCTTGATGCTATCCCCAACCTCTCTACTGCTGTTTGGTGGTCTGTATAGAACTCCAACAAGCATTTTCTGCCCTTGACTATTTCGCAGTTCTACCCATACCAATTCTACAGCATCCAAGCTAATGTCTCTCTTTGCTATTGCATTAATCTCCTCTTTCACCAGCAATGCCACCCCACCTCCTGTTCCTTTCTGTCAATCCTTCTTGATTATCGAATACTCCTGCATGTTTATCTCCCAGCCTTGACCACCCTGGAGCCATGTCTCCGTAATTTCAACTATATCATATTCCTTAACTACTAACTGCACATTCAATTCATCTACCTTATTATGAATGCTCCCCGCATTAAGGCACAAAGCTTTCAGGTTTGTTTTTCTCATCTCCCCTCAACCTTTTGCATCTGTCCTTTTATGACCCTCTGTCTCCTTACATTGGTTCCTATCCCCATGCCCTGTTAGATTAAACGTGAGCTTTCCTACACTCTCCTGTTAACTGCATGCATACGCTTCCCACGTTGTTGACGCCATCCCATCCACTGTTTAGTTTCCCACCTTGCATAATTATGAAGTAGCTTGGCATCAAAATGATCACTAAGAAGTTGGACAAAAAATGAAATTACTTGCAGGAAATATTGGACTCCAACCAAGCATACACTTCTCCAACTTGTTTACCCAAACCACCCCATCCCCGGGCACTTTCCCCTGCAACCGCACGAGATGCAACACCTGTCCCTTTACCTCCCCCCTCAACTCCATCCAAGGACCCAAACAGTCTTTCGAGGTGAGACAGAGGTTCACCTGCACCTCCTCCAACCTCATCTATTGCATCCGCTGCTCCAGATGTCAACTTATTTACATCGGCGAGACCAAACGCAGGCTCGGTGATCGCTTCGCTCAACACCTGCACTCGGACCGTGTTAACCAATCTGATCTCCTGGTGGCTGAGCACTTCAACTCCCCCTCCCATTCCCAGTCTGACCTTTCTGTCATGGGCCTCCTCCAGTGCCATAGTGAGGCCCACCGGAAATTGGAGGAACAGCACCTCATATTTCGCCTGGGCAGCTTGCAGCCCAGTGGTATGAACATTGACTTCTCCAACTTTAGATAGTTCCTCTGTCCCTCTCTTCCCCTCCCCCTTCCCAGATCTCCCTCTATCTTCCTGTCAACACCTATATCCTTTCTTTGTCCCGCCCCCCTGACATCAGTCTGAAGAAGGGTCTCGACCCGAAACGTCGCCCATTCCTTCTCTCCTGAGATGCTGCCTGACCTGTTGAGTTACTCCAGCATTTTGTGAATAAATATCTCCAACTTGTTTAACTATTACATTGACCTATAGGGTTCAGTACGCAACTAAGGGGAAAATTAACATCTACATTTTCACTTCATGTCAAAAGTTGACTTGAATGGACATTTCAAACAAGATTTGGAGTAAGTTTGCCTGTTCATAGTCGATTTTTGTTATTATTGGTACAGTTTTAATTGAGGTTTAAATGCACAAAAAAGACCGCAGGAATCCAGCAAAAAGTCTGCTTCAGAATTCATCTCATTTCATTGAATGTCTTCCCAAACAGGTTTACTTTGTACTGTATCAGGAAATAAATTGAAGCAAAAAATACTCTTCATTTACATTGTCAATCTGAAGTCAGATTTGGGTAAACATTAAGTCCTTGCTGACTTATAAACAATATAAATGATTCGTCAGAGAAATTTGGAAGTGTATGTTATGCTCTAGAATTGAGGAGGTCCCTGGCCTCTCTCAACCTTGGTAAGGTGATGCTTTACACTATAGAATGTAGGAGCTGATGGAAATCATGTGATCTATGCAACTATAACTGCAATAAATGTCTGCAACTCAAGGATACTTGAACCAAACACTGCAAGGCATCAGATACAGCAAAAAGTTACCAGAACACTTTGTTGCAGGAGACAGTTACACATCAAGGTTTAGTACTGTAAAACTGGTCAGGCAAAAGAGGCAGCAGAATGACTGAGAGGTATGGTGTTGAGAAGGTAGGGCTACAGAGCCCTATGCCCCAATATTTGTCCAAAATGTATGCAATTCTTGTAACCTTGTATGGTAAAAAGCAGACAGGGAGGATGAATAAAGATAGAATTTGCTCAACTGGGCCGTTCAAGTTGGGAAAGTGAAAAGGAATGTAGCAGTGATGGAGCACAAATACAAAGAACAGATGTTTTCAGAATGAGCATGATGCCCAAAGACTCTGTGGCTTGCTTGAGTTAAGAATATCTTCTAAGACCACAGAGGACCAAGAGGGGGTTGTACGGCAAGATCAAGTTACTGTCTATGTTGGAGTTAACAACATGGATAAAATCTCATCCTATCTTTTTTTGAAGGGTTATTGGCATCTAATGTTCCATAAATTAACAATGACTGGATTGGCAAAACATCAATACGATCATC
This sequence comes from Rhinoraja longicauda, assembly GCF_053455715.1. Taxonomy (NCBI): domain Eukaryota; kingdom Metazoa; phylum Chordata; class Chondrichthyes; order Rajiformes; family Arhynchobatidae; genus Rhinoraja; species Rhinoraja longicauda. The sequence goes on along the minus strand of NC_135962.1, from coordinate 8,790,997 downwards.
GAGAGAGAAATAAAAAAGATCAGAAAGGTCTGAAAGATTGGTTTTGGTGAAATGGGTTTCAGTTAACGCAACACTGATTCCAATGCAAGGGACAGAGGAGTCTTCCATTGGGATGGGCTTTATATATTAAGATTTAAAACAAAAAAATTGGGCAGAGAGTTTTGAAGAATAATTTTGAATATGCAAAAATATGAGTATATTTCTAAGTGGAGCCAGAGCAGGATACAATGGTGCAATAATTTAAGGTTCTTTATTAGAATACCCACAGCACCCAAAACATGGAAAATGAAAAAATGGCGCAGGTACAGTGAAACATTGTTTTCACGGACTTCTATAATGGATTTTGGTTATAACGGGCAGACCTACCAAACTTCAACGCCAGGCCGGACTGCCGGCGACAGCTCCAGCCCATCCACCTCACCGGCACTTCCAGGCCGGGTCGCCCACGCCATGCCCAGACATTTTATGGGCAGGCTGCTGATGCTATCCCAGGCTCGCACTGCCACCCAGGCCATTTTGAGTCCGGGCTCCCGACGCCACCGCCGGCCACTTCCAGACTGGGTCACCGACACCATCGTGGCCCGCACTGCCACCCTGACCGCTTCCAGGCTGGGCCACTGACACCATCGTGGCCCGCACTGCCACTCTGACCGCTTACAGGCTGATCTGCTGACGCTTCCACCAGTCCACACAACTCCCTTGGCTGCGTCCAGACCATGCCTGCCACCACCACTGCCTGCGTTACTGTACTGTGATGTGGGATCTTTGTAGATTAGGGCAGGTAAGGTTTTGGTTTAATGTTTCAGCTGAAAAAAGGCACCTCTGTCAGTGCAGTTCCTGCTCAGCCTAAATTTTATTGTTGGGTCTTTGCATATAAAATGCCATATATTACACTCCATATATTAGCGGACAATTGGCAAAGCAGATACCATCCCTCCCCCATGGTCAATGACAACAAGCGTTTATTGTACAGACAAATGGGTACAATCTGATACCCATTACAGAAATATTGTAAAGTGAACAAGGTTGGGAGTTAAATATTCCTAAATACTCATAGAAGTAAATAAAATAGAAAATGAGTCATGTGTGAATAATAAAGTCAATAGTGAAAAAGAATCTAGCACAGAATATCTAGGAAGTCAGTTTGGCCATAATGTGCAGCACAGTATGAATGAAGAAATTAAAGGTGCATGTAACAAGTATCGCACAAAAGGCAGAGGAGATAGTGGTCTACTTTAGAACTGGCCATACAAATTTAGCATTACTAGTGTGAAGAACTAATTCACGTTGTATATAAGACATGATTTTGTAGAACAGTATGTTGAAGAAGCAATGAAGCAACTAGCCATTTCACATCTAATATTGTATAATGAGAAAGGGCCTTTATGGAAAAAATGATCAAAATTTGATAGTTTTACATCAACACTAGAAGTAATCTATTTTAATCTGAAACAAGGGTCAAACGAACTTGAAGCTTTCAACCATCTCTACTTCGGCAATACATACCAGGGTGTGCGTACCACTTCGCTTCCTAAAGTCAATTACTATCTCCTTTGACTTACTGATATTGAGAGAGAGGTTGTTGTCTTGACACCAGGTCACGAGGTTCTCAATCTCCTTCCTGTACTCCATCTCATCATTATTTGGTATCAGGCCCACAAACAATGATATTGTCCGCAAATTTGTAGATTTGTACTTGGCTGCCCAGTCGTGGGTGTGTAAGGAATAGAGAAAGGGGCTGAGAATGCATCCTTGTGGAGGACCAAAGTTGAGGATTATCATGGAAGATGATTTGTGGTCAGTTAGTTAGGAAGTCGAAGATCCTGTTGCAGTGATGAGAGCTGACTCATCCATACATGCATCTCATGTATGACAGTACCCATACTGTCCAGAGTTTGAATGATGAAATGTGATCTCATTAAAATATTCAAAATTCTTGACAGGCTAAAGACAGGTGCCTCCGTTAACCAGGATTACAGTCATGATAAAGGGTCAGCCATTCAGAAGTGAGAAGAAATGTCTTCAACCAGAGGTTACTGAATCTTTGTAGTTCTTTACGCAAGAGAGTTTTGGGGGTTCAGTCACTTAGTATATGAAAGCCAAGTTAATAGATTTGGAGTAAAAAAAGGAATCAATGTATACGTGTTAGTGCATAAAAGTGGTGCTGATGTAGTGAAAAATCAGTCTTGGTCAGATGGAATGTAAAGCAGCATGAGGAGCTGATTGGCCCCCATCGTGCTTCTCTTTCTTATGCCCTGAGGATATTTTCAAGCAACAAAAGCAACAAGCCTATTTACACACATGCCAATATTTAAATTCAGGGTTATCTCCAGTTAGTCTCTCAAACTGTTTTTCCCATTCATTGAGATCATACTAATGTATAACTTGACTTTTTCCTTTGTTCCATGTTCCATGAAATCTTCCTCCAACAAAAATCTGTCATCTTTGATAGTAAATGTTGGTTTACTGCCTTTTAGGGTTCCAAATTTCTGCCATCCGTTTTTGAAAAATTGTTTCCTGTTTTCCTATGTAAGGTTGTTCCCTTGTTTGAGATTCTCTACCGGAGTAATTCATATTTTCTTTTTACTGTAAAGTGCCTTCAGCATCTTTCAATCTGTCACCATCAGTGCCGGATTAACATAGTAGCAAAAGTAGCATTTGCTACGGGTCCCGCATTTTCGAGGGCCCCGCACTAAATGCTTGCAAGTGAAATGCTTGAAATTGGCATCCCACAGAGGGGCACTGTGTTGCGTGCGCCGCTCCCCAACCGCCGCGGTTTGAATGTATTGGCGGGGCTGCGTGGACCAATGAAAAGAGGATCGGAGGTTCCAGTTCTCACCGCCGAACCGCCCAGTCTCCGGCCCTCTTACTCCACACACCTCCGACCTCACCCAAACACCTCACTCCTCCGGACTTCTCTGCTCGAATATTGGCCTTGTCTCCCCACACATGCGCTTGTCTCCCCACACATCCCGACCCTCTCACTCCTTGCTCATCGGCTCTTTTCTCTCAAGTCCCCGGGCCACTTTCACCACCTGATCGCCCCCCCCATCTCTCCCACTCCTCCGGCCCTCCTTCTCCCAGACCGTACTCCTCCGGTGCTCTCTCCCCACTCCTCTGGCACTTGCTCCCCCGAATCCTGCACTGCTCACTCTTCCGCATACCTCCCGCTTGTCCTTTCCCTACCCCTCCGACCCTCCCTCTCCTTGCTAGGACCTTCTCTCTCTCTTCACTCCTGCGGTCTTCTCTCTCTCCCCACTCCTCCGGCTCTCTCCTCCCCACTCCACGGGGCGTCTCTCTCCCCAATCCCCCTTCCCTCTCGCCTCCCAGACATTCGTCCCTCCAAATAGCTACTGTTCCAGTCCTCTCTTACGCCAATGTACCTCCCCCCTTTATTCCCAGTCTTCTGTCTCACTCTCCCTCCTCTTCTCCATCCCACTCTTCCCCCTGCCATCTCGATTACGCTTTCTCCGTTTCCTCCGATCCTCTTTTCCCCACACCTCCCTCCATGCCAGAAGAGGTAATTGCGACAGGTACTATAACACCATTTAAAAGACATTTGGACAGCTACATCTTTACACTGTTCTTAACAAAAACATTCACCCTTCTTTGTCAGAGTGTAATTTTCAGCAAAGTTTCCTGTTATTTCCCCTCCACCGTCCATAATCCCTCATTAATCAAATATTTTTGTTTTGAATATATTTCATGGATTTAATATATTGATATTCAGTGTCCAGCATTGTAGGTTTGACATGATCACTTCAGCAAGTATCAGAACCTCAAATGGAAAAGGGGCGAATCTTATTTAATCATTTACAAGATGTAGTTGAGCATCTGTGGTAAGGCCAATGCTTAGCAGGCAGATCTAATTGTCCTTGAGAAGAGAATAGTGGGAATCTACCTTGAACTACTGCAGTTCACAAGGGTTATTCCATTGGACTTAAACCCAACAATGGTGAATGTGAATCGTAGGTAGTGGCATTCCCATATGCTTTTCTATCAGTATATTAAAATATAATACAATACAATGTACATTTTCACTTAAGTTTAGGAACATATCTATCATCTGCCACTTAATCCTTATGTGGAATGTTTCATTTATTGATAAAGTGCTACATCAAAGGCTATTTCAGAAAAATAAGCTTGTACTGTAGTCTAGGAATTAATATATCGACATGGATTGGTAAAATGTAAAAAGTTGTGTGCTGCAGTGATCAATGCAGGAACCTCAAATTTTATAATTTATATAACTTATTTGGATAAAAGCACCAAAGTTTTTTTGCTATATTTACTGATGTCACATAAGGTCGCAAAGTAAGTTGTAGAGAGATCATAAGAAGACCAAGAAGGGATGTGTAGATAGTTTTATTAAATGGGTAATGGAGTATGAAGTGCAAGAATATGAAATTGTCCTTCTTTGCACATAAAATCTAAATGATGGGACATTGCAATGTTCTGAAATGCAGAGGCATCGGTGCATCTGTACAGGCGCAGCAGAACTAACAGAATGTTATACCTAATTGCCAGCAGAATTGAATATAAGAATTGTAAAAGTTATGCTACAATTATATAGTGAGACAAAACTGAGGTTTTCAGTACAATATTGGTCTCCTTAATTAAAATAGGACATGATATATTGGCAGTTGTTCTGACAAGATTTAAACGATTAATAGTTGGAATGTGGGCGTTGTTCATGATGAAAGGTTAGGCAGAATTTAGAAGAGTGAGAGTAGGATCTTGTTGGGGGGGGGCTAAGGGTCCTGACAAGGTGAATATGGAGAGTATAGTTTCTCTTGTGGGAGAATCCAAAGCTTTTTCAAAACTAAGGGATCACCCATTAAAAAAAGATGATTTTTTTTCCAGAGCATGGTTGGAATGGCTCTTTGCCAACAGCAGTCTTGAATAAAGTAAAGATAGATAGATACCTGAAAAGGAGACAAAATCTTCCACATATACGATGGAATGCGGAACATATTAATTAAATGATTACGTTTGAGGGACCGCGGGGCCTATTCCTGCTAATTTATATATTTGCATTTATGTAAGTTTGTAGAAATGTGTTCCTTATTTTGTGCATTTGTTTCATCTGGAACAAATACATTTGTAATTCCCATCAGACTTCTAATCTAAGTGAAAATAAATCAATAGGAGCTGTGGATGTATTTTACGGGTAACCTGTCACTGCGGTAAGGCAGTGAGGAGTAGAAATTGGGGAAATAGGTTGGATCAAAATTATCTGGAGCCATCTGCCTCTCATTCTGATCTGTCCATTCTAGAATCTGATTTAATTATGCATCTCTGGGGAGGTCTTTGCAGAGGCCATAAATTAAAGTAATATGAACTCTCAGCAAAAGCTAAACAACTAATCCATCACATTCTGATAAGTCTTGTTGCTTACTCTTGTTTGTTCTTTTAAAAAATACAGCATGAAGTAGATTTCCTTCATTTTGTGCAAGCACCTGCCTCGCTCCCTTCTTTAACAGCGGAGTAATATTTGCAATTTTCCAATCATTTAAAACCACCCGTGACACTGATGATTCTTGAAAAATCACAACTAATGCCTCCACAATCCCTAATTTGTCCCTAGCATGGCATTGATTCCAATTTACTGTCTTCATCTAGTATCAGTGCAATTATGGTGGTAATTGAAAGATAATCTCAGAAAGGTTGAGTACATGCAGCAATTTTTGTATCATCATAATCATAATCACAACTCTCCCAGTTAAATGTGCCTGATCCCCTCTGTCAGTGGATCATCAACTTCCTGACAGACGGGAAGCAGCATGTGAGGCTGGGAAAGCACATCTCGGACCTGCAGACCCTCAGCATAGGAGCACCGCAAGGCTGCATACTTTCCCCTCTACTTTACTCTCTCTACACCAACGACTGCACCTCCACAGACTCCTCCATCAAGCTTCTCAAGTTTGCGGATGACACAACCCTGATTGGACTGATCCAGGATGGGGAGGATTTTCATTTTTCCCACTATCTTGTAGAGCACCCTTTTCAGAGAATTGGGTATAGTCTAGCCTTATCCCAAGTTGGACAGATACAGGGAGACTTAAGCAGGCAAAAAGCTACTGGAAAAAAGAGGTAGAAATTAAGAAATACAAGTTGACGGTTACAGTTATTTCATTTGTTAATAACAAGAAATTGATATTTTAACATTGGACTTGAATTCATGTGAAGTAAATTTTTGTTGCTCTATGTAAACCTTATACCAATGAATAACTTTTTGAATTTATAGTGTAGGGTAATGTTCAAAGTTGCAGATAAGTAACAGTTGAAGAAAAATGGTCAAATTGGTGTCTGTTTCAGAGCATCTTAAACAAGGGGAGAGAATTAGAGATGACAAAAAGTCTTTAAGCTTGGATACTAAAGGCAAAGCAACTATTACTAGAACAATAAAAATCAGCGAGAAGCCAGGACTGAAGGAGCGCTGATATCCCCAGAACTATTTTTGACTGAAAGAGGCTAAGAGAGGGGCAATATCAAAATGTTATTTGCAGCTCTCTTGAGCCCAGCCTGTCTTTGAGCAGTCATTAATCACAGAAATGAACCATCTGCAAAGATTGCATGGAGATGCAAGGATAGGGAATGTTAGAGAAAGCAGAGATGTATACTTTGTTTTGGATGCCATGGCAGAAATTTAAAACAAGGATGAGAATTTTATCAATCAAACATGATTGGGCTATATTAATAATACACCAAGATGGCTGCGCCGCGCTGCGGCTCGCGGGCAGTCTGTTTGTCTTTTTCTTTTTTTGTCTATGTGTTAGTGTTAGATGTGTGTAGTAGTTTATTTTTAGCTGTGTCTATGTGGGGGTGGTGGGGGGGGTGGGGGAAACCTTTCTTTAAAAAAAAATCTCTTCCTCGAGGCGCGGCACGGCCGCGGGACCATCCAGCGCCCGGTGCGGCTAGGCCGCGGGGCTTTCCATCGCCCGGCGCGGCTCGGCCGTGGGACTTTTCATCGCCTGGCGCGGCTCGGCCGTGGGACTTTTCATCGCCCGGCACTGCACTGAACATGTCTCATGAAGAGCTTTTAATTCAATCCATTTTAGGGGTGTGGCATTTAGCACTTTTAACAATAGAATCTGAAAACTGGAACAAAGGTGTCATGAAATGGTGTTTTGAGGGCCCATATGCATAAGAAATGTCATAATTAATTTACAGCAAAATTATTTTTTCTATGATCTTTAATTTTATTTTGTAGATAGCACAATTGGGATGGATCGAAAAGAAAGCAGCAGCCACTTTCTATGGGACGCCTCCAACTTCCACCATTGATGAAGCTCTGACAAACTTTTTAAAGGTGAGATCGGATTTGAAGTTGCTGAGGAAAGCTGATTATGCTACAAGACTGGTAGACACAAAATGTTGGAGTAACTCAGCGGGTCAGGCAGCATCTCGGGAGAGAAGGAATGGGTGACTTTTCGGGTCGACACCCTCCTTCAGACCCTTTGTCACCCATTCCTTCTCTCCCGGGATGCTGCCTGACCCGCTGAGTTACTCCAGCATTTTGTGTCTACCTTCGATTTAACCCAGCATCTGCAGTTTTTTTCCTACACATATATGCTTCAAGACTGGCTCTTTATGGAGTCCATTGTTGGAAAAATAATTGCTTACACTTGCACACTGAGTTTTCCACAAAAAACTGTATCTGGTGCAAAGACATGTTAGTGGCCTTTTCCAATAGCCCAGAATGGATGGGAATACAATGCCCTCCATAATATTTTGGACAAAGACCCATTATTTATTTATTTGCCTCTGTACACAATTTGAGATTTTTAATAGAAAAAATCACATGTGGTTAAAGTGCACATTGTCAGATTTTAATAAAGGCCATTTTTATATATTTTGGTTTCACCATGTAGAAATTATAGCTGTGTTTATACATAGTCCCCCCATTTCAGGGCATCATATTGTTTGGTACACAGCAATGTCATGTAAATAAAAGTAGTCATGTTTGGAATTTTGTTGCATATCCTTTGCATGCAATGACTGCCTGAAGTCTGTGATTCATGGGCATTACTAGTTGCTGGGTGTCTTCTCTGATGATGCTCTGCCAGGCCTTAGCTTATGCTTGTTTTGGGGGCTAGTCCCCTTCAGTTTTCTCTTCAGTATATAAAAGGCATGCTCAATTGGGTTCAGATCGGGTGATTGAATTGGCCACTCAAGAATTGACCATTTTTTAGCTTTGAAAAACTCCTTTGTTGCTTTCGCAGTATGTTTGGGATCATTGTCTTGCTGTAGAATGAACCGCCAGTCAATGTGTTTTGAGGCATTTGTTTGAACTTGAGCAGATACGATGTGTCTGTGCAATTCAGAATTCATTATGCTACTACCATCAGCAATTGTATCATCAGTGAAGATAAGTGAACCAGTACCTTCAGCAACCATACATGCCCAAGCCATAACACTCCCAGCACCGTGTTTCACAGATGAGGTGGTATGCTTTGGATCTTGGGCAGTTCCTTCTCTCCTCCATACTTTGCTCTTGCCATCACTCTCATATAAGAATATATATAAGAATATATATTCTTATATATATATAAGAATCTACACAATTATTCATAACTGTCAGCAGTCATTAACCTTCAATTAGTTTTCAGGGCCAATGGAGAAGGTTTATTCTTCACTTAAATACATAAAAACATGGAGCAAAATATAATTCATCCATTCCATCTGCACACTTTGGTAACATAACTTTGTACAGAGAGTAGATACAAGAAGTGGTGACAAAAAAAAGTACAACTTTCTGACCTCTCCTGCAGGCCCAGCAACCCTCCCCCAACTGATGACACTCACCCACTTATTCAAGGCTCTTGTAGCTACAGTGCTTATATATATTGGCATCATTATTTCAAATTAGTGAAGCTCGTGCAAGTGATATTTATGTAGGCCAGTCACAATTGCACATTTATTACATCCTTGAGTTATTTCAGCTGTAAATTAGACTGGAGAAATTGAAGTTGTTCTCCTTGGAGCAGAGAATTAGATATTTCATTGTTGTGTATAAATCATAACTGGTTTCGACAGGATAAACAGAGAGGAACTCTTTTGTCATGTTTAAGGACAAAGGAATACAGATTTAAACACACATTGAGGATGTGATGAAAAACTGTTTTTTTCTGCAGTGAGAAATTATGATCTGTAGCTCACTGCCTTTGTGAATTGGCAGGAACAGAATCTCTCAGGCAAGGCTTTCGAAAGGAAATTAGATAAATATTTCACAGGACTAAGGGAAAAGTGATAGATAGATGGGATTGCTTGCCAAGGTGTTATATTGGGCTTACTAAACCAAATAGTTCATGTTATTGAATAATGAGAAAAATAATTAATTAACAGCTATTGATTTTATCTAAAGGGATGTTAGTGAGAGGTATGGGAGATCCAATAGTACAACATATGATGTATAAAATTTGACATTGGTAAAGGGCGATGAGAGACCATTAAAAGTCCAGGTCTAAGTCCAGAGTAGGGTTCTGTTTGAGTGTTTAGCATTCCTCATTTGCTTTATGATTATTTTTTTGCCAGACCATGAATAATTCTTGTTTCAGCACAGGTTCCAAAAAAGCACAACTGAATGTCAGTTCTTTAACTGTTGCTGTCTAAACAAATCTGAATTCCCAGCCTTTTCTCCGTATCCTTTTATATTATTCAACTTCCAAGACTCTGTGCCCTAGGCCTGGAACCGGATAAACACTCTAGACCAACATAATAGTAACTTTATATTCAAACTGCAGTACTTTTCAGCATATTGTAACAGACTCTTCCATAATGCATTCAGTCTTTAGACTATCCATGTATGTATATGTTGCTTTATTCCAAGTTGTACTTTGAACTAGATTGAATGCCAGGCACTCAGAGCTCTGAGCTAAGTTTACCCTCGCTTCAAGATGAAGAGCAGCTGGCGATGAACCAGTGAGATACTAATATTGCATTTCAAAATGCAAATAATTTACCGAGACTTTTGGCGAGTTATTTGGGAATTAATATTTTTAACAATTGCTCAGCAGTTAGATAATATGCTGTTCATAACCCGTATTTAGTATGAACCAGTAAAGTTGTTCCTTGTTTGTTCTCCCTCTGTTTCAGTGCATCTTTGTTGATGTAGCAGCTCACCCATTACGTTTTTAGACAAGATGTAAATCCAGGGAAAGTGAACTGATTAAATTATGAAAGTAAACACAAAATAGCATTTGTGTCCGAGTGACAGTATATTAGAATATTTTATTAACTACAGTGAGAGGACGATTTAAATTCACATGAACCAACAGATAAGATTTTGATCGTAATTGTTCGAAATGAAATACATTTGCAAAGTTTGATGTGTCTGTAGCACAAAATTGTCTTTAATTTAAGCCTAGAGGTAAAATGACTAAAGTTCTGTAGTACCTTTCCATAAACTGTACAAATTGTTTGAAGATCATCTATATTTTCCTCATGTGATTTTTGTACCAGAACTACAGGTGCAAATCTGAAAAATTCTGTCATGGTGCTTTTCATTTTAATAACTTAAATTAGTTCCATTAAAAGTAAAGTGACATTCACAATCTATGGAAAACAAAGCACTATCAATAAACAAATGTTGTTATTTTTACCACCTTTTTTACAGGCTGATGAATTGAGTCCAGGATATTCCAAGTCCAACTCGTTCTACATTGCGAAGGTATTTTTATGCCATTGCCTAGTGTAGGTTTACCTATCAGGTCTGGCACTGACAATGCCAGAGTATCAAGAAAGGTCCGTGATCCATTGCTGCATTATCTCACCAACTGCCACATAAATGTCCCTATTCATGGTCTATTTTTGTTTAGACTTGGCAGGTTACTCTGATTGTTTAGCACATTTTTATTGTGAATAAAGCTTAAAAATAAAGTATAAAATGTAATAAAGTATATACTTTGATTCTATGTGCTCTATCTCATTTACCTTTCTTTATACAATTGTAAATAGTTTTGCAAGTCAGAAGCAGAAAAATGGTGGGTAGAGTAATGGAATGAAACCAGTGCATTCCATAGGGTTAATTTGAGTTTAGTCTAGTTACGAAATACAGTGCGGAAACAGGCTCTTCGGCCCACCGAGTCTGCGCCCACCAGCGATCCCTGCACACTAACAATATCCTACACATGCTAGGGTCAATTTCCAATTTTAATAAACTCCGTACAGACAAGCGCCCATAGTCAGGGTCGAACCCAGGTCTCTGGTGCAGTAAGGCAGCAACTTTACTGTTGCATCACTGTGCCGCCCCTTAACTGTTCCACAAACGATTAGTTTATCTGGAACAATGGTAAGGGTACAGTCTTATCATCCCTGACTATGGTGGTAAAAAGATCAGCCACACTTTTCAATCCCGATAACTCAGAGTAAACATAATTTGGCAGCAGCACTTGTATCTTTCAGTCAAAAAAAAAAATCACATGATCAAGTCTTGCTTCAGAATACTGTGGTTCAGCACTGCCTCGCTGCTCCAGCTGCATGGGTTTGATCCTGGCCATCAGTCATATCCTTATTGCATTTATATATTCTTTCTGTAGCACCATGAGTTTTCCCTTTCTCTCCATAATCCCAAATACCTGCTGCTAGATTAAGTGGCTGCTGTAAATCACCCCTCTAGTTTTTGTTTGGTAAATCAGTTGATGAGCATGTGAGAGAGAATACATTTCTGGCATATAGAGCTGCACAGATTCAGTGTGCTGAATGGCCTTATTTTATGTCATAAGAAAACATTAAAGTTTAATCCGGGATGGCATCCAAAGGAGAAGAACTGCCCTGATTTTGTTGCTACCCTATTAAGGAAAAGACATGAAAGCACAATTTAAATCACAATTAATTGTACAATTAAAAGAAGAGCAGAAGATCCCAGTTTTGTATGTCAATCAAACCAGGCCTCAACATATTTATTTCCAGAGTTGGCAGTTCCTGATTCTGCCAGGTTCCAGTGGTTCATTGGCAGCATTCTTATTTCAGTCATTATATAATTGGTTCACTTCAGTGAATAACTGCAAGAGTGTTGCACTTTCAAAAATACTATATTTTGGATGAGATAATCAACCAAGATACAGATGGAATAAAATCATGGAATTGTTTGATTTATTCCTCATCCAGCATCATCGAAACAAATTATTTCATCATTTGGTCTTGGTATTGGTTTATTACCGTCACATGTAGCAAGGTATAGTGAAAACAATTGTATGGTGTTATCCAATTAATTCATATTGCACATGAGTATGATCAACTCATGCACAGGTACAACAGGTTGTACAAAGAGAAAAATGTGTGTAGAATATAGTCTTATAGCGTTATACGCATACAGCGACAGAGAAAGTGTAATCAAAATTAAAAATTGCCACATTGAGGTAGGTTGGGAGATCAGGACCACGCCCTTATCTTATGAGGAGACAGTTCAGTAATCTGATAACAGTGGAGAACAAGTTGTTCCTGAATTTGATAATACATGGATTCAAGCTTTTGTATCTCTGTCGGACAGGGAGTGATGGAGCTGTAATTGGTCCTTGATTATCTTGGTTGCTTTCCCAAAGCAATTAGCTATTTATTGTCTGTGATACCTTGCTATGGATAAACTGGTTGCCTTTATTTCTTGCATTTCTTGCAATGGTGAATAGTTGTGAAGCATGTTGTAATTCAGTGACCCATTATAGTAAATGTATTTGCAAGGATACTGGGCAAGAACAAGATCAGACTGGGCTATCAGTATTCCTGGGTAAAGGGTGTCATGCAGCTTAAATAATTGATTTGAGCAAGACAAGATATACAGCATGGAATCAGCTTTTCAGTCCAACTCAACTAAGATGCCCCATCTAAGCCTTTCCCATTTGCCACATTTTGCCCATACCACTCTAAACCTTATTTCTGAATTATCCAAATGTTCATATCCATTGTTCTGAATTATTGAAATGTGTTATCAGATATTTTAATGCATTAATATTACATGGGTGAGCACATACAAATCATTTCACATAAGTTGCCGAACATGAACTTGGTTAGACCTATCTGAGGGGCACAAATTAATGCGGAGAACCAATGCACTGGTTTCCTATGAGCTACCAGCAAGCATGTAGACAAACAGAATTATTACCAGATACCATTTGGATCATTTACAAAGTATGTGAACATTAAGCTAGTCCACAAATTGGAATTACTTAGGTAAACAAGGGTTATGTGATTGAATCCAGTGGAGAAAATAAGATGTTTGGAGAGTGGGCAAAAACAACAGGAATTGTATCATGTAGCTAATAGCATTTTTGGCTCTCTAGTTTCTCAATTCCCTGGAAATCATAGAACATTCTGCTATATATCGGTAATGCCAATGAATTCCTCACTGAGAGTCCTACAAGACCAAAAATAAAAAATCCTCTTCTTTGGTTAATTGCACTATTATTTCTTGTATACTGCATACCAAGCAGCTGATGTAACGTGGCATGAAACTATTAGTGTTTTCACTGAGGAAATAGCATTTGTACTTGTCAAAGATAAGAATAGAAAATGCTTGAAACAGACTACAGGTTAGGTAACATCTGTAAAATGAAGAGTTATAAAAAGGATTGGATGTGCATCTTCATATCCTGATTATTGCACACTCCAAACTTGTTTGTACTCTGCGGGACTTTAATTTAACCTTTTGGACATGTCAAAGAATTTCTTGCTCTGTGCCATTGTCCTTTTTCTTTTTTCATATAGTGATCCTATTTTGTTTCTCAACTTAATTAAACTTGTGTGGTTGTCCAAATAAATGCTGGCTGAATCTTGAAACCTTAATATTCATGAAGAAATGTTGTTGATTTTATATGTTGGATGTAATCTGGACCTGTTTTGATATTCACAGTGCTACAAGGACCTTGGCAACAATGCAATTGCCCTAAAGTGGCTGAACTTAGCATTTAAATTGCCTATCAAATCAAAAGACGTAAGTGAATTCAACAAAAGATTAGTATAATTAGATGAAAAAGTCTTTCATGTTGTTCAGTTGACTAAAAATTAATATTTATCAATATAGATAAATGTGAGGTTATTCACTTTGGCGGCAAAAACAGGAGGCAGATTATTGGTGTCAGGTGAGGTAAGGGGGAAGTGCCGCGAGCCCTGGGTGTCCTTGTGTGCACCAGTCATTGAAAGTTGGCGTGCAGGTACAGCAGGCAGTGAATAAAGCTAATGGCATGTTGGCCTTCATAACGAGAGGATTTCAGTATAGGAGTAAAGAGGTTCTTCTGCAGTTGTATAGGGCCCTGGTAAGACCATATCTGGAGTATTGTGTACAGTTTTGGTCTCCTAATTTGAGGAAGGATATCCTTGTAATTGCGGCAGTGCAGCATAGGTTCACGAGATTGATCCCTGGGACGGCGGGACTGTCATATGAGGAAAGATTGAAAAGACTAGACTTCACTGGAATTGTCAGATAAACCCCTAAAGTTCATTTTACCATTTCCAAGATCATACCTGTGTGAAGTTGGGATTTTTGGCCCTTGTGACATTAAGATGAAGAAGAGGAACCACATATTAGATATTGAACCACAACTGAGGTTGAAATTAACAAATACAGAGCCAAATTTTGCCAAAATATTTTCCCAACATAAGCAATTTCATCCTTCACATTGATGATAAATTACTTTAATTAAACATTTATTTAAAGGATACTTTATTAATTTTATTCTAGTAATTCTACATTATATTATAGAAAACATTTGTTTACATGCAGTCCGTAATCCAGAATAAAAATGTATGCAATTTTTATCGACTTTTACAATGAAATGCGATTGTTTTTAATGAGTGGTACAAGATGCTTACGAAATTTTACGAAGGGGTACACGGGTATCAAAACTTTGGGAATCACTGCTCTAATGCATGTATTTGCACATTTTTAAAAATCACTATTTATTCTCTTAATCTAGGATTTAGAAGCCCAGAACAGCCTAGAAGAAATGCAAAATGCCCTCGACCAAAGCAGCTAAGTGTAATCCTATTAACCAGAAGGAGCTCAGAGAATTTTTATCTTGCTACGGACTGTCCTTGTGTTGTGTTATCTGATCTAACTTTGAATACAACCTCTCTCAATATTGTGGTATTTTGTTCTGTTGCTTCCAAACCACAAAATATCATAAATCATGTAAGGCTGATGAACAGAGATTGAAAATTTTCACCAAGTCACAAAGGGGCAACTCTTCACTCAAATACATTTAGAGCCAGACTTCAGATACTAATGAGTTGAAAGTTTTATGTGCAGTGAGATTTCTTATTCCATGTGAAGAAATTGACATCACCGACATCCCTGAAAAGAAACAACGTAATTTTTGCAAGGCTCCATATATGCTCTTTTAACAATAGCTTTGCGTGTTGATTCAAAGGTGTTGCTTGCTATTTATTTGTTCAAATGTACATAGTCAGTAGATATAATGAATACATTTATTTAATTTTCAGGGTTAATCACATGCAAGTTTCCAAAGTCCACAGTATGGCTGTATCAGAAGGGTCTTAGAGTGTATTATTACAGTGTATATTATCTGATCAGCAGTTGAAGTTCCTATGTATCTTTAATGTTAACAAACTGAATATTAAGCAGTGTGATGATTATCTATGCATTCCCTTTGGCTTTGCAGTGAATATACATAATTGATGGTAGAAAGAGAACCCGTCCAGTGGTTCTTTGGTGAGGGAAAGTGTAGCAATCATTAGGGCAGATGTACCAGGTTAGTTTCTCGCTCTCTGTTGCCTCAGCTCTTAGATCAAAAGCAATATCATTTGATCTTGAAAGTTCTCTACCGAGACCAAGAGAAAAGTCCACATTCGTGATCTCAGGAAGTATAAGAGCTTATGACCACTTGAATAGGGTTAAAATTGGAGCATCACTGGCATCGACCATGATGTCTGAGAGAATTTACGGCTTGGTCATTTAGGAGAAGTGTGCAGGATGCTTTCGATGAACTGTCCAGTCAAATTCTTCAGAAATGGAAAGAACTGACAGAGATGGAAAAGTTAGGTGTGTTCTGGTATTTCACAAAAAAAAACATGAGACTAGTTTTGTTGTTACCCAATTATGTTTTATGCCTAGATTTAATTTGACCAAGGTTTGCTAATCAATATTGCACATTTTTAATATCATAGCATAATAAATAACATGGAAAATCAAAAACAGAAGTGGTTTACAAACCACTTGTATCTGGTGTGCCACTCAAAGGAGCGTAGACACAAAATGCTGGAATAACTCAGCGGGTCAGGCACCATCTCTGGAGAAAATAAATAAGTGACGTTTCGGGTCTAAACCCTTTCTCAGACTGAGAGGGAAACTAGACGTATGAAAAGATACAGAACAGATCAGATCCAGCACTGGTCATGGTCCATTGTGGGCTGTGAAGGAGGTGCTAATGAGGGGACATGAACAGTAAAGTAGCAGGATGACTAGGGTGGGGGAGGGACTAGATTTACTGTTCGTATCCCTTCGTTATCACCTCCTCCACAGCCAACAATGGACCATTATGGGCTCTTGGCCATTGGTGCCGGCTCTGATCTGTTTTGTATCTTTTCATACCTCTCGTTCCACTCTCCCCTTACTCTCAGTCTGAAGAAGTGTCTTGACCTGAAACGTCACCTATACCTTTTCTTCAGAGATCCTGCCTGTCGTGCTGAGTTACTCCAGCATTTTGTGTCTTTCTTCTGTGTAAAGCACCTGGCTTCCTTCCGACTCAAAAGAGCATGATGGATTCTTTGCCTTGTTCACTTTCCCACCCAATCACCATGTCCTCTGACATCATCTCTAATCAAAAATCTATCATTCTTGTGATCTCAGCCTTGAATATATTCAATAACCTGACCATCCACAGCCTCTAAGGCAAAAGATTCTATTTTATCAGGTCATAAATGACAGATCCTTCAACCTGAGATTATGTTCTCTATTTGTAGGCTCTACAGCTAGAAACAGCATTCACTCTCAATGAGATTCACTCTCAATATTATTCACTCTCAATGAGATTCACTCTCAATATTATTCACTCTCAATGAGATCAACTTACGTTCTTTGAAATTCCACAGAGTGTGAGCTGATCTTAATTTCACCTTATTGAATGGCACCAGCATCTCAAGAATCTGTTGACTGTGCACTAATTCCAAAGTAGGGATATTCTTCACGAGGTGTGGATACCTAAATTATGCTCACATCGCAAGATAAGGTTTCACCCTGTAAATCTCCAGAAAGCATCCTTCTTTTTGTAAAGGCCAATGTATTATATGTTAGTGCAGAAAATTGCATCCCAGCTGACACAATACCAGAATGTTGCCATCTACCCATGTTCTACAATGAAAATTGGGTAGAGCTTGGTCGTGGTTACCTGTGGTTAGGAGATAGATCTCTGTTTACACGCAAGGTATATTTGAAATGTGGCAAAGCAAAAGAGCTCAGGTTATCACTGACTTGTTCACTGAAGCACAAGAGGAGAGACCATTCAACATCCACCAAACAAAAGTTCTCCAATAACCTGACCCCACTGTATGTCATACTTTCTGACAATGAAGGCCCACAATAAGACCCTGGAAAACATGGACCACTCCCACATTTTAGGAGGCATCAACACAGCCTATGCTGCCTGAGTAAAAAGGTATTTGAGAATGAAGTATCAAGGTACACTGGGTAAAAAGATACCTGCCCTCATATTTTTCTCTCAATCAAAATATTAGAGAGATACCACCAATAGTGTCCGCAAAATCCTATAAATATGCAAACAGTAAAAGTTAACCAACTTCATCACGCTCTCCATAGTCCATATAATGGACATTGAAGCCCTAATTACAACCTGTCGACTCTGTTGAGCAGACCAGATAATTTGCAGGCCTGACCCCAGACTCCTGAAACAAACACTATATTCTGC
This sequence comes from Rhinoraja longicauda, assembly GCF_053455715.1. NCBI lineage: Eukaryota > Metazoa > Chordata > Chondrichthyes > Rajiformes > Arhynchobatidae > Rhinoraja > Rhinoraja longicauda. Next base: position 8,773,118 of record NC_135962.1, on the reverse strand, counting down.
CACGGGAGTAGATTACCAGAACAGAGGAAAAGATACGGGAATGTTCTCACAGCCTCCTTGAGAACAACATCCCGCTAATCCCTACGAATTTCTACCCCACAATTGCTCAAGGTGGAGGAAAAGTGGAGGAGTGTACAGAAGCCAAGAATAATCAATGGAAGAAATGAACCACCTCTCAGATTACGCACTTACACTATCATGTACCTCCTGCCACCTGTGCGCACAGATTGCACGTTCACAAAGACCTTATCAGTCACTCAGAACCTATGGAAATGGAGTGGAAGCAAATCATCCCTGACTCCAACGGAAACAACTAGGAAGAGGAGAGAACCTGGCTCTGCTATCATTTCAAATATGGTCATTTTGTAACCCTACAAAAGCATTTTGTCAAATAAACAATTAAAGATGTAAATAGACACTATCCAGAAATGTTCACATAGCCAGAAAAAGTGCAATATTTTTTTTTTAATCCAGTTTATATGATTTCAGCTCTACTCAATCATCTCACACATATGGTCCCAAAGCACCCACATACATTTATTGCAAATTCCTGCCAATAAAAACAGTTATTTCTTTTTCTACATTGCAGTAACGTTAATTTGCAGCTCTTGCTGTTTATATAATAATAATAATAATAATGCATTACATTTATATAGCGCTTTTCAAACACTCAAAGACGTTTTACAGGGATTTTTTTTAGAACATAGAGAAGTGAATAAATAGATAAATAAGTAAACGAACAGAGAAAGGAGACAGAAGATGAGGTGACCTTCAGTGGTTGAAGGCAGTGCTGAAGAGGTGAGACTTCAGTGATGTTTTGAATGTGGTGAGTGAGGAGGAGTCTCTGACGGTTTGGGGTAGTGAGTTCCATAGGGTGGGATATTCATCTCATATCCCTGACCCATGTATGGCACCCTTGTTAACCTGCTCATTCTAAAATCAGGAATTAGAACTAGAAAATAAAAAGCTTGAAAAGAAATCTGGATAGCCTGAATTTGGCTTCCATTCTCGAATATCTTTTAAACTAAATTTCCTTTTGGATTACATCACTTAATTATGGATTCATATTTTTACTTTCAGATTAATTAGTGATTGTCTTTATATCATAGGGGGACAAGGCAGGGAGGGGCACCGAGATCAAAGGGGGACCTGGTGCGGGGTGAACCGAGAACAGAGGGGGAACCGGAGGGGGGGGGGGCGCCTGGAACCACTTGCAGCAGCAGCACAGCACCGCTGCGAGCAGAAGATAAGACTTCGATTAACTTTTTATAACTTTGTCGGCGCAGAAACATGGTGACTCTTTTGTGTACTGCCAAGGTGAGGCCTGCTGTATGATTTTACCGGGTTGTATGCAAAATAAAGAATTTCTGTAGCTAGGTACATGTCACAATAAAGTATCATTGAATCATTGAATCCTCACTTATAATTGATTCAAGATGTTCTAATGCAAAGAACATCCACAAAAAAAACAAGTAAATATTTTAATATCACTATTTATGGTTGGTTGTTTGATTATCTGACGATCATCACTAGCCTGAAGCTTAATTGGAGAAGGCACACAAATATTGTGCCCATGGGAGCCACTCAGAAACAGGGTTTCCTGCATAGAGTAACTCAGGTTTCAACTTCAAAAATTCATCATCTGCCAATCCCAAGTTAGGGATGTGATGGAATACGGATGCATGGTTTTAATTCAAACCATCGACCATCCCTTTCCATCATCAATGAATGAATTAAAAATTCTGTAGAACATAATATGTTTACCTGATTCTGGAAGAAAGAATATTGAACTTTCTTTTTTTACATACTAGTGTTTTTGCACTATCATGCTCTACTTTACCTTGAGTAACTGATAATTTATTGAAAATTTATTGTTGGTACTGCATCTAATGTGCCTGTTAAACTTTAACAAGAATTTCATGGTTCCAGTTCATATCTGGTGCATATGACAAATAAACACTTTTTACTCTTGAGCCCATATTTCTGCCCAACTCTCTATCGACACCCACAAGTCTGGGAACTGGTAGCTAACTGAAGAGCAAACATAAGTGCAAGATTTATTTTCCTCTCTCCCAGGACCAATAACATGTGTGACTTAAAATCAAAAGAACTATAATAGACACAGAAAATATTGGAAGCACACAGCAGGTCTGGTTGCATCCATGGAAAAAGAAACAGAGTTATTGTGTCAGTTTAAAGTATGACTTTCAGACAACCAGCATTATACGTCTTTCTTCTGGGTACTCCAAACTTATCTGCTGCTCAATTTGTGGATCTTTGCTCACAAGAGCTTTGTCATTTGTCAGTTCACATTCAAATCTGACCAGCTACTCACTATCTTCATAGTCTTCCCTTCATAGGCTAGCCTTCTGCTTATCCAGTGAGCAAGTGCACAAAAGGTTTATTATCTCAAACAGCATTAGCCTTCAATTTTTGCCACTGAAAATAATATGAATGAGCAGGACAACTTATTGAGAAATGCATTTTGTACATGTAAAGTGGGATTTGCATTGAAATTCCACATTACCTTCCCTTTTTAATATTTTTTTAACTCAATGGAATAGCAAAATAATTCATTAGGCCTCAGTTGCTACCTTTAAGGAGAGAGACAGTTACTAATTGCTGAGGGAAGAACAGTGTGTAAAACAACATGGAGCAACATACTGAGCCAAGTACTAGCCCACCATTTCAACTACTTTACCTCATCCTTGGCACCCCTGAGCTCGGTTATAACTTTATCCTGCTGCAACATGGCATGGTAATGGGCTTTTCCCATGTTTATGTTGCCAAGGCGTGCATGATTGGAATCCTTGGGAACACTAAAGTTTTTCTATTAATTAGCCTGAAATCAGCGTGTGATATGCTCATGGTTTCCTGTTAATGAATTAAATTGCCACTAGCAATGCAAACACAGAATATTGCCCTGTGCATCAAATAGTCCTATTAATTTTAAATGCAAGAGAATATGCCATTAGGCCTCATATGACAGTATCTCGAAGGATAAGAACCAACTGTGTAAACATCTTGACTTTATCTTCCAAAATAAATAATGGTTAGTTTACACTTATGCCTTTATAAAACTGTACTATAGCTGCACAAGAATACACTCAAAACAATATTGGGATTAATTGGTCAAATGTTGGCGCAAAGATTGTGGGGGAGAATTGAACGTTTTTGTACTTATAGAGTTCATGTACAGACCTTTACAAATGCTATCCTTTGGTACCTCTTAATGATCAGAATGCTGGCCTTAATTTTTATTATTTTTTAATTCAGCAGTCACAGCCAAAAAAAACACATCCCATCATATTTCTCTCTGTGGCGTTTGAGTATAACATTTCTCACAAATTTATTTTCTGTTGGAACAAGTTTGATTAATGTGAGGGAATGTAAAACACATGGACTCTAAATTGTATAGAAACTGAACATAATGGCATTATAATATTGTTGTTCTAGAGTAGACCCAGTCAATGACTGGTTGTAGATCACCCTTGAGGTGGCAGCTGCTATTTTAGAAGTTTCAAATAAATAGAAAAGAAGAAAAATAGTTCTAAAAGGGGAATTGACAGCACACTTACCTTCTTCAGACAGGGTACTGAGTACAAGGGATGGAGTATAATGTTACAGTTGTACGAGGCTTTGGTGAGACCACACCAAGAATATTGTATGCAGTTCTGATCACCATACTATAGGAAGGATGTTACTAAATTAGAGAGAGTGCAGAGAAGATTCACAAAGATGTTGCTGGGACTTGAGGGATTGATTCATGTGAAGAGACTGGATAGATTGGGACTATTTTCCCTGGATCAAAGGAGGCTGAGGGGTGACCTTATAGAGGATTATAAAATTATGAGAGGCATAGATAGGATACAGAGCCATAGTCTTTTCCCCAGGATATGGGAGTCTAAAACTAGAGGGCACATGTTTAAGGTGAGAAGGGAAAGATTTAAAGAGCAAGTTTTTAATGAGCAAGTTTTTTACTCAGAGGGTGGTGGGCATAAGGATTGAGCTGTCAGTGGAAGTCATTGAGTCATCTACAATTACAATACTTAAAATATATTTGGAGGATATGTTGTAAGGAAAGGTTTGTGGATGAAACGATTGTGGATGATCAACCATGATCACATTGAATGGCGGTAGTGGCTTGAAGGGCTGAATGGCCTACTCCTGCACCTATTGTCTATGTATGTATCTATGGATGTGGGCCACGTGGGACTACCTTGAGGCTAGGGATGGGCAGCATGGTGGCAGAGTGGAAGAGTTGCTAGCCTTACAGCGCCAGAGACCCGGGTTAGATCCTGAATATGGGTGCTGTCTGTACAGTGTTTGTACGTTCTCCCTGTGACCATGGAGCTCCGGGAGCTCTGTTTCCTCCCACATTCCAAAGACATACAGGTTTTTAGGTTAATTGGCTTAGTGAAAAAAAATTGAAAATTGTCCTTAGTGTGGAGAATAATGCTATAGAATAGTATGGGATCGTTGGTTAGCGCGGACCTGGTGTGCTGAAGGGCCTGTTTTCGCGCCATATCTCTAAACTAAACTAAACTAAACTCAGGAAGGCACCTTGGTCGGTATGGATGAATTGGGATGAAGAGACTGTTTCTGTGCTCTATGACTATTATGTTGCAGGTTAAGATTTGTAGACTTTATTCTTAAACCAAGATTCCTGTCATTTCCCAAGATAGCAAATTAGTTATTATAAAACTATGCAGCAGATCATTTTGTATTCAATATAATAGGTGCACGTATCTTGAGATGAAACATGCCCTTGTATAAAGGGGCATGGATTGATAACACTTGCTGAGTAACAGTTGTTCCAGTATGTTCCATCCCAACAATTCTTGTGGATCTAGCTTTCAGTGAATAGTCCAGAGAATGCTTCAACTGTGTAAGAACATATAGAAGATAGATACAAAATGCTGGAGTAACTCGTTGGGTCAGGCAGCATGGAGAAAAGAAATAGATGATGTTTTGGGTCAAAACCCCTTTTCAGACTGAGAGTCAGGGGTGAGGGAAACTAGAGATATGAAAAGGTACAAAGAACAAATGAATGAAAGGTATGAAAAGAATAAATCAAAGCCATCAACAATGATCAAGGAACAGTCGAAGCCTCAATGATCCATTGTTGGCTGTAGAAATGGTGAAAACGAGTGGATACAAACAGTGACACTAAGCAGAATGACAGTGAAACTAGTACGACGCCTTGGGTGGGGGAGGGACCGAGAGAGAGGGAATGCAAGTTTTGCTTGAAATTAGAGAAATCAATATTTATTCTGCAGGACTGTAAGCTGCCCAACCAAAATATGAGGTGCTGTTCCTCCAATTTGCATTTGGCCTCACTCTGACAATGGAGGAGGCCCAGAACAGAAAGGTCAGTGTGGGAATGGGAAGGGGGGTTAAAGTATTTGGCAAATTATTATCTGCTGCTGTAATGCTCCTGCATTTGCACCTATGGGGACTCAGAAACTTGAATTAACTGATAAAGAGTCTACAAATCATACATGATAGAGACTAGAAATAATATTTTGCTTTCTACAGTGTCATCACAGTTGTCATGAAATGTTATCTTTATGATATTTCCATTGAGTGATCCTTTATTGTTTTATAAGAGTTAGAATTAGCACTCGAGTTTCCAGTTCATGAATCAAAACAGAGATTATGCATTACTAAAAGCTATAGATGTTTACTTTGTAATGCATAAAGTGCTGAAATTGATATTTCAGTAAATGAACAAATATTTTTACTTATAAAACACCCACCAGAAAAAGTAGAAATTCTGATCCTTCAATCATCCTCTATACACAGGATGGGTTTATGGGTAGTTGCTGAAGTCAAAATGTTGGGAAAGCTCATCTTGTTTTGCATTTTTTTAAAGCACTATTTTCTTGCCTATTACTTTGTGAAATGAGTACTCTCAATGAAGATGCTATGTCAAATGAAGGAAGTTGTGAAACCCTGTCCCTAAACACTAACTTTAAGGTGCTGGTACCTGTCAACATATGAAGTAAATCTAAAAGTACTGTTTATCATATCACTTCCTATTTAACACTTACGAGTTTCTCAGTTCCTTCTCTTGCAAGCATTAAATCTCAACATTTCTGTTTCTTTTATTGAAACTTCTCGTCCTTCAATGATATTATTCAATTGCATTCTAATGTCCTTGAGATCAGCAGATTATATCCAAATGGATATTTAGATTTCACAATGCTTTTATTTCCAGATGAAATCAGAACTATTGTCTTAACAGAAAGGGGGTCGGGATAATGATGTCGTGAGTGGTGTCCACAGCCTTCTCTAGCACAATTCTTGAATAGAACTTACTCCTTCTATCCACAAGAACAACAGTAAAAATGATGCATTCCATGAACATTTAATGATTTTTACTCTGCTGGAGTGCAATAAAAAATCATAACCATTAAGATGAAAATATTTAAGCAGACTCCCATCAACATCTGTAATGTACTGAATAAATACCAGGTGTTCCTATGTTAAATTTATGAGCAGGGATTCAATTTACTGTTAGATGCTTAGTTTGTCTTTGTTTTCCTATTTTACAATTATATACAAACCTTATTACTTCCTGCAGTACACTGGATTATCATTTAATAAATTTGATTATCATCTCCAACTTGATAGTCTGATTTCATGGCATAATGGCACTGTAGTCAAGAGGCTAGCACAAAATTGGTTCACAGACCTCTTTAGTATTTTGTGTGTGAAGTAACAGCATATGTCATCCATTGGAAGAGCAAGAAGGTTGTGCTGTTTGTTTTACTACAGCAGCCCAAATGTAAATCGCAGGAAGGAAAGGAGGGAATGGAGATTTGGAGAATGCAGGTGCTGGAATCTTAAAAAAAGCCCTGTTTTTTAAAAAATACTGGAAGAAATCAGCAGAGTCCACACCGACCAGCGATCCCCGCACATTAACACTATCCTACACACACTAGGGACAATTTACACATACACCAAGCCAATTAACCTACAAACCTGTACGTCTTTGGAGTGTTGGAGGAAACCGAAGATGTCGGAGAAAATTCACGTGGTCACGGGGAGAACGTACAAACTCCGTACAGACAGCACCCGTGGTCAGGATCGAACCTGGGTCACCGGCACTGGAAGCACTGTCAAGCAGCAACTCTACCACTGCGCCACCATGCGGACCCTTTGTTGTCAATAGATAGCATGTGACAAGGGGGATTGATTGATGGCTGGATCCTTGGAGGACACCAGTAGTAACTGTAGAACTGCATGAACAAAAGGTAATTGCTGGTGATTTAGGCTACAACTGGATTCTGTTTGATCTCACCAAGATGGAGAGACATTGGCTGTGGTCAGAAGCGATTGATAAGGAACAGAAGTAATAAACTACCTTTACACAATTACATTGCCATAAGTAATTTTTAATCAAATTGTTTTGGCTTTGTGATAGAACCAGAGGAACCTGATTGAAATGATAGAACCAGAGGAACCTGATTGAAATGTACCTGACTTTACAACAAGTCAGGTACATTTTCTTGATTACAGTTTAATAACTGCGAAAAAATTAATACTTATATTTTAAAACAATAACCCCCACAATTAAAATGTGGACTACGGAAATGACAGAGACCCTGCATTTGGAAAAAATAAGATTTGCCTTAATTGACAAACCTGATTTATTTTTTAAAATATGGTCTCCATTTATTGAATTTTTAGAAAAGTAAATGGGTTTGACACAGGACTAAAATAAAAATTTTTAATTAAAAGTTGAAACTTGAGTTTAGGGTTGGATGTACAACTGTGGTTATTGTCTCCCGGATCTACCCCCTTTAATTTTTACAGTTATACCTTTTTTTAATTTATTTTTAATTCTCTCTTCCCAATAGTTTATAGGTTTTTTTTTTCTTTCTTCTTTATTTTTTATTTTCTCTCTTTAAAATTTTTTAAATTGAAGCTATGTAAGAACTTTGTAACAAATTTGTCTTTTATTTCTATCTGTACATATGCTTTTCAAAAAAAAAGAAAAGGTTGAAACAAGAAATGGATATGATTATGGAAGGATGCATTGGACTTCACACTCTGGAAAGCACACACTTGTGCTATCATTTTCCCAGTGACCAGCCACCCAGTTCTGCTCTGTTGCATGCAGATCCCACTTACAAGCTAACTGGTGGCTGAGGGTGTTTAAGTGTCTACGTGCCTTTGTCCTCTCTCCCTCATCTACCACAGTCTGTCAGGGTTACACTTCTTGACTAGTTGAAATATATAAACAAAGGGAAATAATGATTAGTGATGGCGAAAGTAAAAGGTACATGATTATACTTGTAAACCTTATAAATCTGAGGTTTGAGATGGAAGAGGGTAAAGCAACACCTATTTTTTCTTTTTTTTTTTGTTTACCAACTCCAGTAAGGCCTCCATGCAGCATCTGAAAGCAAAGAGCTTTCTCGTGCTATTCTTTGTGGGTTCCCTGGTTGATCTTTGCTCTCAAAACCCAACCAATACCTGCAACAGCCATGTTGCACTTTCACTTTAAGAGGTACAGGATGCTTTTAATTAGTGCAGGCAGGTTTTTGCAGGCATGCCACACACGAAACTAGGCTTGTGAGATGTGCAGCCAGTTAATGCAATTAGACTGCACAAGGCAATCTCGTAAGTGTGCAGGCTTAATTAAATTATCATGTTGCCTGCATCAGAAATAATGCATACAAGTCATCACTCATCATTACCTTGTGCTTGTTTTGGAACAAGTGACTGATTTAGACCCCTCTAGTTGATGTCTCAGTAATATCTTGGAGGGTAGTTTAAACTAAAGCACATTGGTATGTATTAATCTGTACGCAGTGAAATCTTGGGCTACAGATGATGCAAAAGAAAGATTCAACTTTTACACAGCTTTTTAGAGTACATTAATAATGGACCTAATACCCAGTGGTGTGTTCAGTTGAGATTTGTGATAATATTTAACAGATGTGGCCTATGACTGTCCTTTGTTAAGAATATGTCCAGTTGATAGACCACAGGGCACATGTGATCCTCCAGTTCTCACTAGAAAAGGATGGCTTAACATGTTCCAGTAAACTCCCTTCCCCCTCAGTCCCCCTACCTTGCTCTAAAGAGACTGTCTGATGAAATAACAAGAAATGAACCAACATAAATTGTGCAAGTAATCCCATCCACCGGCACAGAATGTATTTTGAAAGACTTCTCCAAAATTAATGACCATATAAACTATTGTTCTTGGATCTGAAATGTATTAATTAAACTGTGGGCAAAATAAGTAATTTCTAAGCAAAAAAAACCTTGTATTTTCCTTTTTTTTAAATCTTGCTGTTTGTACAGCCAGAGTTTGGAGTAACTTTCAGTTTTTTAGGACAAGGTTGTTTTCTCGGGAACATTTCCCTGGGATGGGTGTGGCAGCATGGATTATCCTGTCTCTCTTGCCCCCATGTATAACTGCCTTCCCTTAACCTCCTTTCCCCAGGAAACCTCAGACTGTCCTAAACCACTTTGGAATCTATCTATCTGCCTATATATAACTCGTGGGCTCTGATTTGTTGAAAAAATAACTTTGTGTTACTGATGCATACTCTTATTAATCTTCATATCAGCCAGCAAATTCATATTGTAAGTTGTGAATATCCAGAACTTGTTGATTTAGACTGTCATTTTCTTCACATAAGCAGCCTGTCATCCCTCACCTACCCACTATTTGTCAGAGTGAGCTCTAGGTGGGGAGACTCGCCGCCAACGGAGCCTGGGTCGATGGAGCCCATGGCCGGCCCCTGCACCGATGGAGCCCCTGCACCTGGGGCCTGGGACAGTGCCGCGGAGGCGCAGGAGGGGACCCGGCAGCGGTCTTGGAGGAGTTTGGTGCAGCAGTCGATGAGGGCGCTAGTTGGACTCGGAGGTCATTGAGTGGGCCAGTGATCAGTGACGGCCCACATGGGAGTTGGAGGGCCCGGCGTGGCATGACTGCCGTGAGAGGAGGGAGAAGAAAAGCCGACCTGGCGCAAGATACTTCGTGACTTTGTCAGCGCGCTTTATGTGGTGATTATTTGCATACCTTGGGAATGCAAGCAAAAAATGTCACTGTGACTTGTCACATGTGACAATAAAGCATTCATTCATTCATCATTCAGTTTGATTATACATCACACAGCGCAAAATGTTATCTGGTAATTAGCTTCAAAGTAATTTTTTAACAACTTGGTAATCACAAATACAATGCTGATTGTGCTGTCTGCCCCAGAAATTGAACAATTTAAGTTGTTTCAATCTTGCACTTAGTGAATTATTTTTATCAATATTTTTTAAAGAGTTTAACTCTCTGTTTTATTTTCTTTAATTTCTCTCAATTTGATCTTACTTTATTTTCCTTCATAATCTACTTTGATTTTAGTTTTTCTCCCCAGAAATTCTGGTTCTTGCATCATCATTAGATTTCATTGATCCTGGCATTTACTCAAAAGCTTCTTTGTCTATTGGCAGTCTAAACATTAAGCAAATTACAGAACAAAATCTCCAGCACGGTGCAACTACAGTGTGATAATGGAGATTGGATTATATCAGATTTTCCCTGCACAGATTATGTAAATGCTAATCCAATCTGTTTTTGAATGAGGGCCAGCAATGCTGGGAAATGACATAAAGCCCTGGCAGCCAGTCCTTTCTTACATGGACATGCAATTGACATGCAATTTTATATCTGTGAAACCTGTTTATTGGTTTTCATTCTATTTTTTCCAATGGCATCTCGCCGGGTGCTCAGTTGGGGTCAGATGCAATTCAATGTGCGAGCGAGAGAGATTATTAAAACCTCCAGACCCAATGTCTACTCAGTCCAATCAGTGCTCCAAAGCACAAAGGACATCCATCCACTTAAGATTGGAGAACTTGTCATGTATTCTTTGATATATCATCTACTGACTATTTAAAACCATTGTTATTTTCTATGGCTTACAAATTTTTAATTTATCTTGCTCCAGTGTTTGCCAAGATTAATTTTATGAGTAACCAGATAACCGGCACTGTACTCTTCCTTGTGCATCTTTGCCGGCTCTTTACAACCCCCCCACTCCCACCCCTCCACGCACTTCCCCTCCCAACTTCATGAGCTCTTGACCTTAGCCAAAGTCAACATTGTGTGCTGATGTATCCAATCTGGTGTTAAATGGTTGGACGACATTGAAGTGGAATGCGCTGCCTGTGGGAGTGGGGCCTTTGCCCCTCATTCTACTGCATCTCGAGACCATGTTCCAGGGAACGTGGCCAAAAATGTCATTTACCGAGGGAGTACATTTCCAGCAATACTGCAACCCAGGAAGTCAACTAAATAATTGTGCCATAAAGGGGAAGAAATAAACACTTTGATGTAAAGAATACTCAGGAAAATAAAAGCTTTTGCCTCTAAGATATTAGATAAGTTGCGAAGGAAACCTCTGCTCATCCTTCCCTACAATGTGCAAAAAAAAAGTTCTGATCACCTAATCTAGGACTCCTCAAACCAATATCTAATAAAACCCCATTTTAACACTGGAAATTTCACACAATTCCAGAAAAAGTAATCGAGTGTAGAACCAGATATCAGAACTAATTGTGCAGTGAAGACCAGAGAATTTATTAAAGTGATGTTATCCATAGACAAATATTAGGTTACCAAAATAGGCCTGCTGGCATTCTTTCCACAACTTCTTAAGATCTCTCCTTCCCTCCATCTTTGGTTGCCCAGCTGAGCCAAATACCATTGTCTCTAGCCCATGGGAGAGGTCAATAAGCTGCAACTCCTACGTGAGCCATCAAGGCAGGCATTAGTGCATAGAGGGGATCCAACATGAAGAGCAGTCTGTGACAGGTGAGGGGTGGGTGGAGGAGCAGGTCAGTAGTCCCCTGACAGCAGGTAGCCAGGGGGATCCAAAACCCAAAACTGAAAATGGCCAGTGGATCGTAACCCTATCAGCTGATCTCAACCCTATCAGCATTTGGACTTGCAACCCCACCATTTGGCAAGTTTCTCGCCCAGATATTTCCAACACCGACAGCTCCAGAAACCAGGGATAAAACGAATATTTGAAAGTAATTGATAGCATTCTTGCTTCTAAGATTATGGTTTAAGTACGCAAGGTTAAACTGACTGCCCAGTACGGCTATTTCTGAAGGTACATTAAACTGGTGAACCGAGGAGATCCATGGCATTAATGTGATGAAGAGCAGGGGAACTAGAGATATTCTGCCTTACCTTCAGGGGTAGCAAGAGAGATCACAATAAATTATTCAAGGAATGTCTAGTGTTTCATTCATGTGTCCTAATTAATATCCTCAGTGTCCTGGTCAATACTTAACCATAATGTAATTGAAACAGATTACCTGGACATTAGTATCTTAATTTTAAAACTCAGGATGGAAAATACAGGTGAGAGTTATGTATAACACCCAAACAATGGCAGCATTGTAATAGATGGAACTGAATAGGAAATTAGAGGTGCTTGTAAGAAAGGTACAAATATAAGCATGGGTAACTTTAATCTACATAGAGATTGCTCAAACCAAATTAGCAATAGCACTGTGGAGGAGGAATTCCTGGAGTCATAGTCAAAGAGTCATACAGCACAGAATGCTCTTGTATGACGCTTCAGCCCAACATGCCCATGGCGATCGAGATGCCCCATCTATACTAGTCCCACCTACACACGTTTAGCCCACATCTCTCTAAACCTGTCCTATTCATGTAGGCGTCCAAATAAAGTCATAGAGTGATATAGTGTGGAAACAGGCCCTTCGGCCCAACTTGCACACACTGGCCAACATGTCCCAGCTACACGAGTCCCATCTGCCCGCGTTTGATCCATATCCCTCCAAACCTGTCCTATCCATGTACTTGTCTAACTGTTTCTTAAACGTTGGAATAGTCCTAGCCCCAATTACATCTTCTGGCAGCTTGTTCCATACACCCACCACCCATTGTGTGAAAACGTTACCCCTCAGATTCCTATTAAATCTTTTCCCCTTCACCTTGAACCTATGTCCTCTGATCCTTGATTCACTTGCTCTGGGCAAGAGACTCTGTGCATCTACCCAATCTATTCCTCTCATTTTATACACCTCTACATGATAAGATAAATGTCTATTAAGTGTAACTCATTGGAAATGTTTGAACTATCTTTAATCGGACTTTACCTTGCTCTAAATTGTGTACCTTTACCCTTTATCTTGGCACTGTGGACAGCTTGATTGTAATCAATGATAGTCTTTTCTCTGACTGGATAGCACGTAAACAAAAGCTTTCCACTGTACCTCGGTAGTACAAGATTTGCATTTATTCATAGTTAAACTAAATATTAAACTAAACTAAACTATGAATAAATGCAAATCTTTTTAGCCTTGCGCCTAATGTGCTTCACACATATGTCTAATTATCTGTGGCCTACTGGCCCACATTACCTTTACCATTCCATAGTTTTCGGGTGGAATTTGGAGCTCCTTCGATTGTTGTAGCTTTATACGGCGAGTGGTGTGCAAAATGCTATGTGTCAGGTCATGTTCAGACATCATTGATAGGGGGGAGCCCATCTTTAATTCAATTCCAACAGTCAGGGTGATGTTTCATTAGGTTCTGGGGGTCAGAGGCTGATGTTTAATGGGGACTGCGATTTTTTTATATTTATGGGAGTCTGGTAGAGCTCACATTTTCTGGGAATCTGGCGATGAAAACTAATGTTTAATAGGTTCTGCTGTAGAGAACTAATGTTCACTGGGGATATGGGGGAGATTCAATTACTGGGATCAGTGTAGAGGGTCAAAATGTAATGGTGATTTGAGGTGAGAGCCCCTCTTCAAAATATTTTTAAACTGCTGGAATTTCAGGAAAATTGGCCATTCTGGAATTGAATGGACAAAATGTAATTGTTTTATTTTTGTTTTGCTGACAATTATTTATTTCATTACGTGTGAGCTCACATTTAGTGTTGCGGTTTACAGTGTGACTGGAGTCTAAATGTGGCTCAAATTCAGCTATCAAATTGCCCTCTTCACCACCTGCACTCTTTATCTGCCTAGTGACTGTACTGTAGCCCGCTGCTACCCCCTGCTGTCCACATTTCACTCACACTTTGGAAACATCCCATCCCAATTCTTTTTGGGAAAGAAATGCAATGAAACTTACGTTTAGAACACACATGCTCTGACAACTTAATGGATAGATTTTTTGGAATATGCTGGAAAGTAATGAACCTCTGTGTCTGTGTGACCCAGCCATCATGTTGCTTGACAAATACTGCCTCATTTATCTTCTTTTCAGCCCAGACTGATATACAGGTTCCCCTTGTCCAATGGCAGGTTGCAAAGTTGAATTCCATACCATTCCCAACCCTCCCACCCCTACCCACACCACATCAATTTCCCGAAGACGCAGAGGCCCTCGAAATCCCAGAACTCAACCACACGCAAACTACCACTTACAATCCCATTCCCCATCATCCTGTAAAAGATGCTTTCCAAATGGGAGATTTTCATTGTTGTAACGGATGAAGGATGCTGCCCTCCTTGTGGAATACTTTGTCTCAACTCATCCCATTGGATGAGGTTACTGCCCTCAATGTTGAACACTCTGTCGCAACCCATTGTATTGGATGAAGATCCTGCCCACCAAAGTTGAAGACTTTGTCTCAGCTCATCCCAATTGATGAGAATGTTGTTCTTCAATATTGAACACTTTGTCCCAACTCATCCTGTTGGTTGAGAATGCTGCTCTTCAACTTGAATACTATTTCAAGTCATTTAATTGGATGCCAGTGTTGTCCTGTGTTGAACAGTTTGCCTCAACACATCCTGTTAGTTGAGAATATTATCCTCCAATACTGAACACTCTGCCCAACATTAGAAACATTATGGGCAAGAAAGAATATGATGGGAAGAAAGCTTATTCTCACTTTTAAATATAAAATTAAAGGATTTATTTCACAGGATATTAGAAATATGCTGACATTAAAGTTCATGTAAAGACAAGTAACATTTTTTAAATCTTCATCTCTTTACATTAAAAACATTTCTAAACATATACAGGACAACCTCATTTCATACCACAAAGGCAATATCCACATGCATTTTAGAAAGTGGGTATAACAAAGTATTCTTTACCTGTATGTTACACCTCACTTGAGTACATCCCCCAGCACCTATACAGGGTGTGATGCTTGATCGTGGATAGTCTCTTCTGCAGGAAAGTTGGAGGCTTCAGCAGACCATGCACCTCTTCCACACTGATAGTCTTCCAGCAGCAACTTACAATTTCATTCTTATCATTTTTCTACAAAACTAAAGACTTTTTCCATAGAACTGTATATTTTATCCTCAGTACTTAAGCTTATGAGAATGCTCCACCTGAATGGTGTACATAAGAGTTGCCATAACTTGAAGTTACAGCCCAGCAGAATCTCAAAGAAAGCAATAAATACTTGTTTCTAAATTAATTAGAGCACTTTCTCAAATTGGAGATTTACCTTCTTTCAATATTTTTTACTGTGGAAAGTTAATTCACACTATTTTGCACAATTGAGCTATTTGTTAATAATTCTATTTTAAATCTATGGAGCGGCAAAATCTATGGAGCGGTCTGAAGAAGGGTCTCGACCTGAAACGTCACCAATTCCATCTCTCCTGAGATGCTGCCTGACCCACTGAGTTACTCCAGCATTTTGTGATAAGTCTGAAGAAGGGTCTTGACCCGGAAAGTCACCCATTCCTTCTCTCCTAAGATGCTGCCTGACCCGCTGAGTTACTCCAGCATTTTGTGATACCTTAATTCTATGGAAATACCTTAGTGATCTTTTCCCTTGTCCCTGTGAGACCACCATGAAGATGTTTGCACATTGAGTACCAGAATGGATTGGTGCAATGCCTGAAGAAGGGTCTCAACCCGAAACGTCACCCATTCCTTTTCTCCAGAGATGCTGCCTGTCCCGCTGAGTTACTCCAGCATTTTGTGTCTACCTTTGGTGCAGTACCCTATGCTATGAGGCAGGAAGATGAGTACAAGCCAGCCATTCCTCCGGTTACTAAACAAAGGTGGACATATGATGAACGTTTGACGACACTGGGCCTATATTCGCTGAGTTTAGAAGAATGAGAGGGGACCTCATTAAAACGTACAGAATAGTGAAAGGCTTGCAGGCATGTGAATTTTCCGCGTTTCTGCGGATTTCCCTGTTTTTAAAACCCATTTACCGCGCTTTTTGCATGATTTCCGCGTTTTTCACTTTGCCAAAATCGCGTTTACCAAGGGAGAAATCGGATCGAAAAAAAGAAAGAAAAACAAAGAAAATAAATGATGTATAGCAGCGTTTCTCAACCGGGGTTCATCGGAACACTAGGGTTCCGCTAGAGGTCGTTAGGAGTTCCACGAGAAAGAGCCACTAATCATTGAAATCCGGACAAAATTACGAGAGTCCACTTGAAATCCCTCTGCCCTGGAAGTCACCCCGAAAATGTGGCACCCAGGCTGGGCAAGGCAGCCAATCTCGACCTCATTGGGATTCCACGGCCGATCGGTGGGTTGAATTTGCAACCTGTGGCCGGGGCTCTGGAATTCCAGCCCGGCTGGAGCCAGTACATCTGTCCCCATAGTCAATTTCAGTGGCCTGCTGGATAAACCAGCAAAGCTCTGGAACCAAAAGTGCCAGAAAATCAGTGGTGGAAAGTAAATATTAAATTTAGGTGCAAGATTATTTAACTAAATTAATTAAAATAATAAAAATGTTATTAGTATACAGTGACATATTCACATTATTTTGTAATGTCTGTTTTTATTTTGAAATGTACTAAAAGAGGCTTGAAACTAGTAATTTTGTGTGTAAATTTTCGAAAAATTCCCAATTTTTTGACCCCTGCTTGGCTCATTTCCTCTTTTTTTTACCTCACTCACATGCCTGGGCTTGGATAGAGTGGATGTGGAAAGGATGTTTCCACTAGTGGGAGGGTCTAGGAATTAAAGGATGTTCTTTTAGGAAGGAGATGAGGAATTTCATTAGTCAGAGGGTGGTGAATTTGCAGAATTCTTTGCCACAGAAGGCTGTGGAGGCAAAGTCAGTAGGCACATTTAAGGTAGAGACAGATAGATTCTTGATTAGTACAGGTGTCAGAGGTTATGGGAAGAAGGCAGAAGAATTTGGTAAGGAGGGAGAGATAGATCAGCCATGATTGAATGGCGGAGTAGACTTGATGGGCCGAATGGCCTAATTCTACGCCTATCACTTATGACCCTATGATCTTGTGAAAGGACACAGATGCTAACAACTCAACCCCAGTTGGATTGGCAGTTCAGCTGGCTGCTGAATCCACGCCCTGCATATGGACGCCTAATGATGACAATATATCATAATGTTCAAAGACAGGACTGAAGGAATGACTTTGATTTATATATTCTAGTGGATAGAAACAGAATGTTTTTACAAGCAGGTGGTTGGTAACTAGATTGCTTTTAGATTATTGGCAACAAAAAAAACGCAAGTTGAGATGAGAACATTTCTCAAGTATTAGATTATTGCAATCTGAACGTAATGCCTAAACAATGATGGAATCATCCATCGTTTTCAAATATAAATTGGCTACACCGTCGATACAGAAACTGCAGAAACTTCTAATAAAAAACAAGATAATTTCAGTAGGAAGATTCAATGTGGAGATAGTTACAAATAAACGAGATGCATAAAAACTATCGCAATTATTGTGGCGCCCAGCTTGCTTCTAGACCCTATGGATTTCTGTCGGCCAGCTGTGAATATGTGCAGTCATACTTGTAAATGAAGATGCAGCTTCATAAGGAAGCTGTGGGAGATTGATTAGATCACTCTACCCTGTGAACTCAATGACCTGCACTATATGACAATAAGACTCTTTTGCACAATCTTCAAAATGTAAAACACTTGTCATGTGTTAGATGTTATGTAATGAACCTAAAGCCAGGAACAACATGGTTGATGAGGGAAGGGGACCAGTATGCTTGCATACCGACAAGGGGTAAAAGACAGAACAAATTAAGGACTGGGTCCATCAGAATTAAAAACATTGCTTACTTGAGTTATCCACAATTCTCCCTCATTTTGTCTCAGGTTTAGAGTTGACTGTTTCTGCCAACCTGCCTTCTGGGAAGGAAAGCATGATTAAGTAGTCTGAAGTGATGTTCTTGATTCACCAGTTGCTGATGTTTCCGTGTCTCTGAGGTAACATGCCCAATAAAACATTGTCAATGATTCTACAGAAATTTCAACAATCCTTAGTTCTTAAGTCTTTCAACCATTTGCCAATTCAACTTGCCGTCCGTGCTCAAAAGCTCAAAATAAAAACTGACGTTCCTTACTGAACTGTGTAGTGATACTGCAGATGGTAAGCAGTGCTTCTGTTACATTTGTAAACTCAAAGTAAATCTTTGATATAATCCCACTCTCATTGATGCATACGTTAATATCTGTCTTTGCAAGTTATTCTCTTAATTTGCAAAGGCAGCAATTGAGTAATGGATTACACCAATGTTTCACAACGTTCATCAACTTTCACATTTACAATATGAAATTTGATAATAATGTCAAATGGAGGTTAGAAGTTTGACAGTGAAGCATGGAGGGGGCTGTGTTCCAGTCTGATAAATTAAAGTGTAGTTTGGCACCATATCTGAGGAATGATGTGTTGGCTTTGGAGAGGGTTCAGTGGAGGTTTACAAGAATGATCCCAGGAATGAGGGGATGATGAGCATTTGACGGCACTGGGCTGGAGTTTAGAAGGATGAGGGGGGACCTCATTGAAACTTAACAAATAGTGAAAGGCTTGGATAGAGTGAGTGTGGAGAGGATGTTTCCACCAGTGGGAGAGTCTAGGACTAGAGGCCATAGCCTCAGAATTAAAGGGTGTTCCTTTAGGAAGGAGATGAGGAGGAATTTCATCAGAGGGTGGTGAATCTGTAGAATTCTTTGCCACAGAAGGCTGTGGTGGCCATGTCAATGGATACTTTTAAGGCAGAGATAGATTGATTCTTGATTAGTACGGGTGTCAGAGGTTATGGGGAGAAGGCAGGAGAATGGGGTTAGGATGGAGAGATAGATCAGCCATGATTGAATGGCAGAGCAGACTTGATGGGCCAAATGGCCCAATTCTGCTCCTATCGCTTAGGACCTTATGGAATAGAAAAATGACATGTATTCAAATTTAGTGATTAAAATACCTTTGTCTGCAGTTACAAAGATTATTAAAGATGCAATAGAGCTTGGGGGAGGGTGGTAGATTATGGAAGCAAGGAGTTATTGTTGAGTTTGTGCAAGGCCTTATCTGCATTCCGAGTACTCTGTACTCCATTGAGGATGGAAGATAAAGCTGCAGGAAAGGGTGCAGCAGAGATGTACATGGATATGCAATTGTTGATACAGAGATATTGGAGAGATTTTCAGAAAATGCTTATCTATTAGCGACCTCCAATCAATTAAATGTTGAGGTAAATAATAACCCAATGTTCTCCACTGGTCTCAAAAACATTTCCAAGAATATTTATACATTTTAGCTTGGTGGGGCGGGAGCTAAAAATCTCTGCGACAGCGCAGCGGTAGAGTTGCTGCTTTACAGCGAATGCAGCGCCGGAGACTCAGGTTCGATCCTGACTACGGGTGCTGTACTGTAAGGAGTTTGTACGTTCTCCCCGTGACCTGCGTGGGTTTTCTCCGAGATCTTCGGTTTCCTCCCACACTCCAAAGACGTACAGGTATGTAGGTTAATTGGCTGGGTAAATGTAAAAATTGTCCCTAGTGGGTGTAGGATAGTGTTAATGTACGGGGATCACTGGGCGGCACGGACTTGGAGGGCCGAAAAGGCCCGTTTCCGGCTGTATATATGATGATATATGATATGATATTATTCTGACAATCAGAAGCCTTTTTCACAGGGTGGACATGTCAAAGACTAGTGAGCATAGCTTGACAGTGAGAGGAGCAAAGTTTAAAGGAGATGTGCGGGGCAAGTTTTGTTTACACCGAGAGTGGTGGGTGCCTGGAATCTACTGGTGGTAGTTGAGGCAGATATGATGGTGGCATTTGAGAGGCTTTCGGATAGATGAATGTGTATGCAGGGAGTTGAGCTAATTGGATCATGTGCACACAGAGGAGATGAGTTTAATTTGGCATCATGTTCGGCATAGACATTGTGGGCCAAAGGGCCTGTTCCCGTACTGTCCAGTTCTATGTTCTACCTTACATCATATTTGCAAGTTAGATATTTGTTTGAAGCAACGGATATTAGAGGAGTGGGGTTATAGCAGGGCCAGTGTGAAGTAAAACTCAGGGCAGACTAAAGGGGCCTCTTAAGCATTTTACAAATATGTGAGAGGGCTGAATGTTCTCAAACCTGCTGGTACACCGTCAAATCATATTGTTATAGCAATTACCAGGTTTCTACAGCAAAACCTTTCTCACCTGCCACAATGGTGCAGCTATTTGTTCACACTTCAGTGACCTGGGTTTAATCCTGAACTGTCTGTGTGGAGTTTGCACATTGTGCCCATTGGATTTCCCCAAGGTGCTTCTGTTCCCTTCCATGTTGCAAAAAATGTGTCGTTTGGTAGGTTTAGTAGGTTAATTTACCCCTATTGCAGAGGAAAGTAATGGTAAAATATGGACTGATTTGATGGGAATATGGAGTGAATAGGTTAGAAATCAAAGTTAGCGGAGGAATGGGATTGCTCTGGGTGTCAGCATAGACTGGATGGGATAAATTTGTGATAAATTAAACAATTGTGCGAAAAATAAAATGGATTCATGTAGAATATTGGTGTAAATGTGTGTTCGATGGTCAGCACGAATGATGGAAGAAGGGCATGTGTCATGTTATACTGCCCTCAATGTTGCGGTGCTGGCTCGAAGGGCCGAATGGCCTACTCCTGCACCTATTGTCTATTGTCTATTCTGAGACCTCTTGAATTCTGTAGTGACTCTTGGTGGATTTAAATTCCAAATTTTTTAAAAATCTCCTCTCAATCGAGGTAACTTTGCATATCAATTCTCACCGTAAATGCTGGAATGTAAACATGTGAAGGCATTGGAATATGTCCCAATTGAATCATTCATGCCCTGACATCAATGCCAGTGAACCGAGAGCACTGGGTGGCAATACTGGGTGGGAATCCTCACTGCTTCATGTTAGCCATTTGTAATACCAGCAAAAGTCAGCCAAAATACAGAGAATCCAACCGTATCATTTAGGACACAGCTAGCAGTGTAGATGATTTACAGAACTATTGACCCATGAAATCAATGACCCATCTAACCAACAAGAGATGTTGCTGATTATAGTCAGGTGTAGAAAAACAAACCTTTTAAAAAAGTTAGACTCTTGCTTTTCACTGCTAACATTTTTCAGCTCAGCAGAAACATAACGAATTTAGTTTAAACTTTAAGAGATACAGTGTGGAAACAGGCCTTTTGGCCCGCCGACTCCATGCCAACCATCGATCACCCGTACACTAGTTCTAGATTATCCCAGCTTCACATCCTATACACTAGTGGCAGTTTAAGGAAGCCAATTAACCTAAAAAAACTGCCTGGTCTTTGGAATTAGAGAATAATTTGAGAATAATTTGAACACACTCAAGAATGCGATATAAAAATACATTTGTGTTATTAATGTTCACAGTGGTAGTAATACTGTAGAGTACATTCAGTAAAATAATTTACACATGGTGAGATTCAGTGACAATTAAATGAAACATACATAGCAATTAATATTAATCTAATCTGATATTCAATAAACGGTGTGAATAAATGCAAAGTGGAACAGAAAGAAACACAAATTTAAAAAGATTTGCAAGTGGCATGAAGATTGTTAATATGAGCCCATTTATACCTTCACACCTGAATTGTTAGCTACACTACTGTTGAGTTTACTTCACGGCATTCAGTGAGGCTCAACTATCTCAGAAACTGAAGGCTGTGTGTGTGTGTGTGTGTGGGAGGGTGCTGTGAGCGGGAGATGAAAAGTGGAAAGAAATTAGCAAGTTCATCAGTGGCCAGTTTGAATTTGGACACTGAAAAACATAATTATTTCAGATGCTGATGGGCTTGATATGGAATTTTCTTGGTCCATTTTAGTGTCCATGCCTTCTCTTTATGGATATACATTGATTTAATTTTTTTTAAATCTATACAGATCCACCAGGCTTAAGTAGAGAGAAAACGTACGGCTTGCGTCCTCTTTTATTTTTTAATCCCCCCCCCCCCCCCCCCCAGCTCTCCATCACTAAAGGCTTCTCGCATCTCAGCTCATGCTTCAACGAGCTGAATGTTAAGGCAAGCAGCAATCAAATTATGTAGAAACAAGAAACTGCAGATTGTGGTTTACCAAAAAAGACATAAAGTTCTGTTCCTCCAGTAATCAAATTAAGTCTATTAAGTCATCATCTCCAAAAAGGCAATGCAGAAAATCATTGTAAATTTAAATATAAATTTTAGGGGAGGCAAAATTGGAATTGTGAGATTAATTACTTAATACACTGTGAATGCAAACGGAAATATCACCCAGCACAGAATGATAAACAGTATAAAATAGACACAAAGTGCTGGAGCAACTCAGCGAATTAGCCAGCTATCCTACACAGAATGCAATATGCTCCCCTTAAAACAATATTACAAAAACATTTCTATCTGGACTGATCCCACCCCCAATCTCCCAGAATAGAGGCACATATAATGCAGATGTTGCTATCACTTTGCATCTTACTACTGAATTTCATCACAACTGAAATTTCAGTGCAGCACCACTGTACTTGTGCATCCAATCGGATACTAAAAATCTTACATTGAAGAAATACTTTTTGTTAATACAGGTTTAAACTTCAAGTGAACTATTTACGCATTATGTTAGCGACTGTCAGTTGTACATAATGATATCACGGGATGCCAGTGTGGGCGTTTGGAGTCAACCTCAGTCCAGTTTAGTTTTAGTTTAGAGATACAACTAGAAACAAGCCCTTCGGCCCACCGAGTTCGCGCCGACCAACGATCACCAATACACTAGTTCTACGTTGTTCTCGTTTCGCATCCTACACACTAGGGGCATTTTTACAAAAGCCAATTAACCTACAAACCTGCACGGAGCACTCGGAGAAAAAACCCACAGGGAACATGGGGAAAAGTACAAACTCCGTTCAAGTAGCACCCGTAGTCAGGATCGAACCCACCCGGGTCTCTGGAGCCGTGAGGCAACATGTCTGTGCCGCCCCATACTATTTATTCAAGAAAAAACCTCAGAGATAAGACTCTGATACAGAGAGAAACGGGGTTCATACTCTTTTAATTGGAATGGTTCAAGGAAAGGTCATTGACCTTAAACGCTAACTGTTTCTCTCTCCGCGGATGTTGCCCGACCTGCTGAGTGTGGGTCGTGGCTTGTATTTCAGATTCCCAACCTGTCCCTTTCCCCGCTAGTCACCCCAGTCTTGCGCCCAGCAAGCGGGAGCCTCCGTTTTTCTTTCAGGATGTGCATTTTAGACACAAGGCATCAGTGGAGTCCCCGTCACTGTTCGCAGTTCGCAGCCCCTTTGTTCAAATTAACTCTGCTAACACCCCGCTGCGATTTTTGTCCCCTAATAAAATAAAACGAGTCCATTATTTCAGTCCACTGTTTTCAGAATACCGAGTCAATGGAGTTGTTGGATGAAGTGGCACAGCGCCGCCCCCCCCTCTCTCTCTCTCTCTCTCTCTCTCTCTCTCTCTCTCTCTCTCTCTCTCTCACACACACACTCCGGCGGAGGGTCCCTTTCCTCGGTTTATTTTGCCGACTGAGGCTTTGAAGCACGAACTCATGCAAAACGCCTCCAGACCACTTCCAACTGATTTTATATCAAGATTATTATTTCTCCCCCGAAGATCGGGAGATGCACCAGTGCCGCACACAACACCTATTTAGCGCCGAGTCAAGCTGGAATATGTTGAAAAAGTGGTAAAAAAACATGGTCTAAAGACGGGTCCCGACCCGAAACGTCGCCAATCCATATTGGCCAGAGATAGATACTGCCTAACCCGCTGAGTTACTCCTGCACTTTGTGTCTTTTACAGGAATATTTTTAAATGGGTTTCGGAATCAGTTGATTTAAAAACTGTGTGAACCCCTTCGTTATAAAATCCCGGTACAAAATAATGTGACATTTTTTAACGCATTAAAAGGGGACAGATTTACGCTTGTTCTCTTTACGAGTATTTGGCTCGGATCAAACATTTTATAGTGTTCATTTAAAGTCATTCGCAGGCTGCCTGTTAAAGAGAGGCAGGGCGATTTAAGACGGTGTGGGAACAGTCCGGCAGTCAGCCGACTCACTGGGTTGTGCGTCTGCCTCAGCTGCCTCCTGCACAAACTTGTCCCGGAGTCGGACCAGCAAGGTGAAGGACATGGGTTTGATGGTCAGTCCGTAGTGACAGTCCATGGTCAGCTTCTCAGCGGGGTTGGCTTCGAAGGTGCACTGGTGGACGAGGATGGCGGTGAAGAGGAAGGTCTGGATCTTGGACAGCTGCTCTCCGATGCACCTCCTCTTGCCCACCGAGAAGATCATGACGCTGCTGGTCAGGTCCTTGTTGATGGAGCCGTCCGCGTTCAGGAACCGCCCGGGGTCGAAGGTGCTGGGGTCCTTCCACTTGTCGCGGTCGTGGTTGACCGACCACTGGTTGATGAAGACCACCGTGCCCTGGGGGATGTGGTATCCGTTGATGTCCACGGGCGAGGTGGTGGCGTGCGGGATGGTCATCGGGACGAAGCTGGTGAACCTCATGATCTCGTAGAGGAAGGCCTCCAGGTAGGGCAGGCGAGCCTTGTCCTGGGCTCCGGGCAGACGGTCCCTGCCAACCACCTGGTCGATGTCCCTCTGGAGCTTGGCCTGGAGCTGCGGGAACTGGATCAGGTGGAACAGGATCCAACTGAGGGCGGTGGACGTGGTGTCCTGGCTGGCCCCCAGGATGTCGGTGACTGAACCCTCTGCGTGCTCCGGGCTGAGACCCTCTTGTGCCATCCTGTCCCCCTCCAGCGCCTCGATGAAAGCGTCGCTCATGTCCCGGGTGGTGCCCGGGTGGAAGGTGCGCCGGTGCTGCTCCACTTTACTGCGGACGAACTCGAAGAACTCGCGGTTGAGCTGCTGGAAGTCGCGGTAGATGGTTCGCACCGGGTTGGGGAAGGACTGGAGCCAGGGCATGACATCCACTAGGCTGCCGGCTCCCACCGTGCGGCCGAAGCGGTAGGTCCTGCCCAGCAGCCGCCGGAACTCCTGGTCATCGTGGTTGTAGCGGCGCCCGAAGCACAGGGCGCACATCACGTTGGCGGCCGCCACCGTCAGCTCTGGGCAGGGCTGGAAGTGTTGGCCACCGGCGCCCAGGCGCAGGAATACCAGCAACAACTGGCGAGCCTCTCCCTGGACATGGTCCTCCAGGACACGGCGAGCCCGGGCATCGGCCGTGGAGAAGGAGCGCACTGCAGATTGCGCCAGGCGGCGGTGCACCTTCCACTGGTGGTTGTACTGGCCGAAGGCCATGCTCTTGCCGCCGGACACCAGGCGGAATGAGGCGAAGTCCGGCCGCCCGGCGAACTTGGCTCCGTGCTGCAGCAGAGCCTGGCGGATGGTCGCGCCGCCGTTCAGCACCACAATGTCACGGCCGCCCAGGCGGATCTGGAACAGGTCTCCGTATCGCCGGGCCATCCTGCTGAAGGTGAGGTGTGGCGACTTGCCCAACTGCATGGCGTTGCCCACCAGCGGCCAGGCGAAAGGTCCAGGTGGGCAGCGGCGGCGACCCTTCCCCCGGCGCAAGAGGCACCTGCACAACTCCATGCACAGGAGCAGGGCGATGGACAACAGCAGGGCCGGCTGGACCTGTGGCTTCCACTCCTCCGCCATCATCCCGCCTCTCGCTCACCTTCCCGTCCCTGGTTCAGGTGCCGCACGGACCTCGATGGCAAACCTCCTCCTCCTCCTCTGTTCCCTCGCACACTGCACAAGGTCTGTGTCCTTGATCCGTGTCTCTACCTCAGCCCGCTCGGCTGCCGGCTGCTCTCACATCTGATCCGGTTCTTACTTTGCATTTAAAGAGTGCGGGCCCTGGCCGACTCCCCTCCCTTTCAAATTCTCCAACACCATTCATCCGCGCTTCGTGGTGTCAAACCAATGGGAACGAGCAACTCCTGCGCCGGGAGAGCCGCTGTTACTGCCACCGACCGGGCTCCTCTTCCTCCCCAAAGTGAAGCCAGATCGCCTTTGACCCGGGCCTCCGGGGGGGGGGGGGGGGGGGGTGCATCGTATCCTCTCGTAAAGAAGCCATCTAGTTCATTTTAAAGCTGCAACATGCACAACTGTCCGCGGCGCTTTGAAACCATGAGATTGGCGAGGAAAGGGTTCCTGTCCAAAATGCAGACAAACTCCGATAGTCCGACACCTTCGTGACCTGGCGCTCCGGATTAGCGGAGTTTTCCACACTATTGGTTTCACGCCTGTCAAGACCCATTTTTAATCCTCCCCATATCACACGGAACGCTGACGGGCTGAATTGTACGCGGCTTCCCGTCAGTTCGTTTTGCACAAAATAACCTAATATGGCATCCAGAATCCATTCCCTAAATTACCTCGAAATGATTGCAGATAGTGAGAGAAAGGGAGAGAGAGTGTGTGTGTGAGAGAGAGAGAGAGAGAGAGAGAGAGAGAGAGAGAGAGAGAGAGAGAGAGAGAGAGAGAGAGAGAGAGATCTCACAAAGTCAGGATTTTACAACGCACTTTACATCCAATGAAGTATTTTGAGAATGACAATGTAGGGGCTCCTCTATTCTATTCAACTCAAACAAAACCACGAATAGAACATAGAACAGCGCAGGAAAAGACCCTCTAGCCCACAATGTCTGCGCTTACCATAATACAAATTTATATTGCACATCTGCTTATGACCCATGTCCCTCCATTCCCTACCTGTCCATGCGCCGGCCGAAAGACCTCTTAAACGTTGCTATTTTTCGGTTTCCACCACAGCCGTTGGCAACACGTCCTGGGCACTCGCTGTAAAACTCTGTAAAACATCTTGCCTCATAAATCACCTTGAAACACTCCCCTCTCACCTTAAAACTATGTCCTCTAGTATTTGACATTTCCATTCTGGAAAAAAAGACTATCTACCCTGCCTATGCCTCCTACAATTTTATATATATATTAGGTCGCCCCTCTGCCTCCAACACGCCAGAAAGAATCCTGGTAAACCTCTTCAGCAACCTCTCCAAAGCCTCCATACCTTTCCTGTAATGGGGCAACCAGAGCAAAAAAAGTCACAAAGTGCTGGAGTAACTCAGTGGGTCTAGCAGCATCTCTGGAGAACATGGTTAGGTGACATTTGGGGTTGGGACCCTTCTTCAGACTGATTGCGGAGGAGGAGGCAGAACAAAATCTGGCAATTAATAGATGGATATAGGTACAGGAGCAAGAGAGGGAGGGGAGAGGGGTGTTAATAGGCAAATGATTGGACAAATGCCAGAGATGGTAAAGACAGAAGGTGAGAGACATAAGGAGATGTTGGTTTACAAAAAAATACACAAAATGCTGGAGTAACTCAGTGGGCCAGGCAGCATTGTGTTGGGATACTTCTTCAGACTGATTGTGGAGGGAGGGGGGGGAAAGCTTAAGGGGAGGAGAGGCAGGACAACGCCTGGCAAGTAACAGGTGGATATTGGTGAGAGAGAAGGTTGATAGGCAGTTGGGGGGGGGAGTGACATTATCAGAAATTGGAGAGTTCATTTTTCATACCATTGGGTTGTAAGCTACCTGTCAAATATGAGGAGCTGTTCCTCCAGTTTGCATAAGGCCTCTGACAATGGAGGAGGCCCAGGGCAGAACGATCAGTATGGGGATGGGAAGAGGAATCTAAATCATTAGCAACCAGGAGATCCAGCAGGCCTGGAGTTCCCCTGGTCCTCACCTTTTACCCCACCAGCCTCCACATCTAACATTATTTTCCGACATTTCCGTCCCCTTCAAAGTGATCCCATCACCAGTCACATCTTCTTTCCTCCACCCCTTTCTGCCTTCTGCAGAGACCGCTCCTTCCACAACTCCTTTGTTCACTCATCCCTTCCTACCCAAACCAGCTCTTTCCCTGGCACCCCCCTCCCCTTCAACCGCTGGAGATGTAACACCTGTCACTATACCTCATCCTTCTTGGTTCTTGGTCCCCCCAAAAATTCCAAATGGAATTGAAACTTCACCTCCATCCAGGGACCGCAGCAGTCCTTCCAGGTGAGACAGAGGTTCACGTCCACCTCCTCTAATCTCCTCTTCTGAATCCGGTGTTCCCGATGTGGCCTCCTGTACATCGGCGAGACCAAGTGTAGACTTGGCAACCACATGTGCTTTCACCAAACACATGCGCGTCTGCCGGGGGTTACATGATCTCCCGGTTGCTAATCATTTTAACTCCTCTTCCCATTCCCTTACAGACCTTTCTGTCCTGTGGCACCTCCATTGCAAGAGTGAGGCCACACGTATACTGGAGGAACAGCACCTCATATTCCGCTTGGGTAGTTTACTAGCCAACTGTAGGAACATTGAATTTTCCACTTTTAAGTAACTTCAAAACCCCTCCCTCCCCACCCTGCCCCCCTCCCCACTGCCCCACCTGAACTCGTACCTATTTGTCTCCTTCCACCTACTGCATATTTCTTCGTCCAGAGTCACAATTTGCAATTCATTATCCTTTTGTCTCAACGTCTGTCTTTTCTTCTCTGGCATTTGTCCAACCATCTGCCTATTAAACATCCTCCCACCCTTGTATATATCCACCTATTACTTGCCAGGCTTTGTCCTGCCTCTCCTCTCTTGTAGTTTTATTGCCCCCTACCCCCACAATCAGTTTGAAGAAGGGTTCCAACCTAACGCTGCCTGACCCACTGAGTTACTCCAGCATTTTGCGTATTTTTATGTAAACCAGCATCTGCAAAATCTTGTTCCCATAAAGCAGCAACATAACTGTTTGATTCTTATACTCAAAGCCCCGACCTATGAAGAAAACCTCCCCTTCGCCTTCTTTACCACTTTACCTACTTGTGCTGCCACTTTATTGGAGCTATAGACTTGCACACCAAATGAAGCACAATGCTCCTCAGGGTCTTGACATTCACTGCATTAAAGATACATTGGTGAAACAATCTGTTTTGGTGCTGGTCGAGTCACAAGGTTGTGGATGAAAGTTGTAGTTCAATCCAATGTGCTAGCTGATGCAGGAACACACTTTTGTGAGAGAGTCCTGCATGGGTCCAGACTTGAGACAGGATCAAAGTCACGTGGATAAGTGCCAGTTGATGGCAAAATGGACTTATTAAAAGCAAATCGTGTTTCACTTGATAAGAGCTTATGGTGAAGTAATAGCAATGATTGTTGAGAGAAATGTGGTTGAAGGAGTTTCCAAAAAGTGTTTGTAAGGTGCCACGTAAACTACGTCTTTAGGAGTGAAGCATGGGGAATAAAAGGGACTGTAGCAGTATGGATAGAAAATTACCTGTGACAGGAAACAGAGAGCAGCGTGGAAAAGCTCCAGAAACACAATACCGTACATGAGTACATCGGGTAGAGCAAATGAGAAAAATAACTGCAGGATATAATGTTACAGCTACAGAGAAGGAGCAGGTGAAAAAATAGCGCAAGGACTACAACGAGGTAGATTGGAAGATTGGAACTCACTCCGGGTCTATGATAAATCCATTCAAGGGTCTGATAACAGTGGAGAAGAAGCTATTCTTGAATGTGGTGCTAAGCGCTTTTATGCAATTGTATCTTCTGCCAGAATCTCCAGAAGAACAGAATTTGGAATTGGAAGGTGTAGAAGCAAGCAGAAATTAATCAGAATGGAAAGATGCTAAGAAG
Source organism: Rhinoraja longicauda (assembly GCF_053455715.1). Lineage (NCBI taxonomy): Eukaryota > Metazoa > Chordata > Chondrichthyes > Rajiformes > Arhynchobatidae > Rhinoraja > Rhinoraja longicauda. The sequence continues at coordinate 8,743,240 of NC_135962.1, read as the reverse complement.
TCGATGGAGGAAGGGAGATAAAATGGGAACCCTGTTACCCCAGGATTAAAGCAGCATCCACCAGCATGTAGTTTATAACATATTCAGGAAAGAAAAGGGCAGGGTAGGGCAGGCAAATGCTAACACAGGTTTAGGGGAAGAGGAGAAAACAGCTGCTTTACAAAAAGTGTGATTGCAAGTTGGGAATTAATAATGTTTAAGGTGGGATTGCCGTCTGGCAGAGATGGATGGTGTGCGTGTGAACAGTCCCGCCAAGTCCGAGGACAAGTTCTGAGTGATAGCCTGGACCTTTGGTCTCGTCCCTACACAGATCAGCCTCTCTACGCTTGGCAAAGACACACGCACGCACACACTCACATTATTGCCTCACTCTCTCTCCATGGGGAGGACACACAGTCTGCTCATCCCATCAAATGGTTGTTTGTCCAGTTGCTTCTTCATCTCTAAGGAGTTTTACAGTAACAGCATTAACTGAAAGGCAAGCACGAAAGGCCAGAAGAAAATCTGAAGACAAATTACTTGTGGGAATACTAAGTTTCTCAAATACCCAGTGATGATTATGTAACTTTCAAATGTATTATTCTACGTGTACATGTGTGAGAGTGAAAAGGATGTGATAATTTGACCAGTTTTATTTTTTCTGTTTAGTATCAATAACTAACATGTTACCAATGGTATTAGCACCAGGCCTTTCAGTTGCCGTGTCACCTTTAGGATATTTCGTATGTCCTAGCCAGGTGACCTCCTTGTTTGAGGCTGACTCCCACTATGAAAAGAAGCTATAAAAGAAGCACTGCCTCTCGCCCAGTGTCGCCTGCTGACAATCTCAGTATAAGAGCCTTGTGAAGGATTAGTTTTAGACATATATATGGTCTGTATATATGTGTATATGTGAGTATGTGTATGTATACACACACTGAATCTTTTCTCATTTATTATATTATTTACAGTGTACTTTGTTTACATATTCTGGTGTGCTGCTGCAAGTCCGAATTTCATTGTTCTAATTGGGACATATGACAATAAAACACTCTTGACTCTTGCACTGTGAAGTGTGTCACAGCAGCCTGATCCTCACAAGTAAACAAATAAACACAAACATTCATGCACACACACACCCCAACACATTCCTGTGCAAAGCAAGCATCTGTCTAAAGCACATACAAAACATAGTTACTCATGCAGATTTAGAAAGGTGCAAGAACACCCATCCACAAATACACACAGAAACTCATGAGCACAAACATATACTAAAGCATGCATGCACACATACGCATGAGTGTAGAAACAAATAGGCGGGCATGGGCACAAGACAAAGTTTAGAAGCAGATAAGAATACGTGCATGTATAAAGACAAAAGATTACAGTCACATAGAAAGACATGCACAAACATATACACAAAGAGTTCAACAAAGGAACAGGCCCTTCGGCCCACTCTGTCTGCACTGAACACGATGCAAATCAAAACTTCTCCCATCTGCCTGCACGTGGTCTGTATCCCACTATCCATGCCTGTTATGTGTCTAAATGCCTATTAAATGTTGTCATTTTCCAGCACCTCCCTTGACAATAGGTTCCAGGCACCTATCACCTATCACCTATCACACTCTTTTTTTCAAACTTCTCTTTTAAACTCATCGTAAAGCTTTGCTCACATACGGTCATCTATTGATACACCTACACAGACATAAATACAAACGCTGACATTACATTCTCACAACATAACAACATATAACATATAACATATATATAACAACATATAACAACTACAGCATGGAAACAGGCCTGTCCGGCCCTACCAGTCCACGCCGACCATTCTCCCTGACCTAGTCTCATCTACCTGCACTCAGACCATAACCCTCCAATCCCCTCCTATCCATATACCTATCCAATTTACTCTTAAATAATAAAATTGAGCCAGCCTCCACCACTTCCACCGGAAGCCCATTCCATACAGCCACAACCCTCTGAGTAAAGAAGTTCCCCCTCATGTTACCCCTAAACCTTTGTCCCTCAATTCTGAAGCTATGTCCCCTTGTTGGAATCTTCCCCACTCTCAAAGGGAAAAGCCTACCCACGTCAACTCTGTCCGTCCCTCTCATAATTTTAAAAACCTCTATCAAGTCCCCCCTCAACCTTCTACGCTCCAAAGAATAAAGACCCAACCTGTTCAACCCACAGTACACAAACCCACAGTCTAGTGGTCATTTATACAAACATGCAGACTCTAAGTCTCATAAATATAGACATACAAATACACACAGAGATATTTGGGCAGTTGATGAAAGGCAGAGGAAAAGAGCTGGGTTTAAGGAGATTTAAGGAGGGAACTCCTGAGCTTGGGGCTTGTGTATCAGCAGTGGAGAGATTGAACTCGAGGGGAGGAAGGGGCCAGATTTTGAGAAATATAGAGATCCCGGAGGATGAAATGCTAATGGCAATACGAAGACACAGGAGACTACAGAATGTGGAATCGGTATTAAAACAAGGAGGGCATAGAGGAACTCAACGGGTCAGGTAGCATCTGTGGAAGGAAAAGTGTAATGTCTCAGTGGATTCAGACATTACACTGAGACTGAAAGCATAGACGGAATGTACCCAGTATAAAGAGGCGGGGGTGGGGTGGGGTGGGGTAAGAGTTAGCAAGAAATAGAGAGGAACAAAAACAAACTGCTGGAGGACTCTGCCAGCCAGACAGCCTCTGTGAAGGAACATGGAAAGACAGCATTTGAGCTTGGGATCTCTCTTGAGACTGATGAAGGGTCCCAACCTGAAATGTCATCTGTCCTTTTCTCTCCAGTTGTTGTCTGACCCGTTGAGTTCCTTTGGCAGATTTTTTTTGCTCAAGTCTCTTGTGTCTCCAGCAATAAATGGATACAGGTGAGGAGAGGTTCATTGGTAAATTGGTAGAGTTGCTGCCTTACAGCGCTAGAGACCCAAGTTCGATCCTGACTACGGGTGCTGTCTGTACGGAGTTTGTACATTCTCCCTGTGACCACATGGGTTTTCTCCAGCTGCTCCAGTTTTCTCCCACACTCTGAGGACGTACAGATTTGTAGGTTAATTGGTTTTGGTAACATTGTAAATTGTCCCTAGTGTGTAGGATAGTGCAAGTGTACGGGGTGATTGCTGGTCGGTGTAGACTCAGTGGGCCCGTTTCCACACTGTATCTCTAAAGTGTAAAGATGAGGGAAGGGTATGGATAGTGACAGAGGCTGGGACGTGATAAGTGGGGAACTGAAAGTTGCTGATAAGGTAGTGTGATGAGAAAGGAGGGTGAAGTATGTAACTGATAAAGATGGCACGGAAGAGATCTAGCGCGGAGAGTGTTTGGGGTGTTGGGGAATGGGACAGGGTGATTGGGGGCTGTGGGGTAAGGTGGGAAGAAGGCAGAGTGAGAGAGAATTAGGGCAGATAGGTGGCGAGAGAAGAGTATAGAGGGGGCGGAAGTTACCGGAAATTAGAGAATTCCATGTTCATGCTATCGAATTGTAGAATCGGAATGTGAGGTGCTGTTCCTCTATTTTGCGTTTGGCCTCACTCTGGCTGTGATAAAAGCTGAGGACAGACAGGTTGGTGTAGGGAATGGCAAGGAGAATTTAAATGGCTGGCGATCAGGAGATCCAAACAGTCACAATGGACAGAGTGCATGCAGGTGCTCAGTAAAAGGGATTGCCTTGTCTGTATTTAGCCTCACCAATGTAGAAGGAGCCTCATTGAGAGCACCAAATGCAGCAGATGAGATCAAGTGAATCTCTGTCTTACCTGGAAGTTAAGGTCTAGGTCCCTAGATGCTAAGGGAGGAAGTGTGGGGACAGGTGTTACACCTCCTACATTCTGTGGGGGAAAGTGCCTGGGGAGAGGGCATATGGATGGGGAGGAATGAGAGAACGAGGGAGTCATGGTGAGTGGTCCCTTTGGAAAACAGAAAGGGGTGAGGAGTGGAAGATGTGACTTGTGGTGGGATCACATTGTAGCTGGCGGAACTGTCAAAGAACGATGCGCTGCATGCAAAGACTGGGGAGAGAAAGGTATGAACTTATGACTTGGATCTTAGGTCTTTGGTATGACTTGTCAGTACAGTCGGGTGAGAGGTAGAGCAGAGCAGAAATGCAGAATATATACAGGTGAGTCAACCACAATGTTTTGGGTGGGGTTCTAAAAAAGGAAGACATTTCAGATGTCCTGGAGTGGAAAGCCTCATCTTGTGAGCAGATGCAATGGAGGTGGGGAAACTGAGGGAAGTGATGGTAAAGGATAAGAGACTGGGTGGGAGGAGGTGTAGTCAAGATAATTGTGGGAGTCTGCTGGTTTGTAATGAATGTCAGTGAACAGTTTGTTCCCTAAGATGGAGACAGAGAGATCAAGGAGAAATAAATCTGAAATAGTCCCAGGGAATTTGAGGGCCGCGTGAGTGTTGGTGGTGAAGTTGATAAACTGACATGGGTGCACCAGGAGCCCCAATGCAGTTGTCACTGCAGCAGAGAACGAGTTGATGAATGGTGCCAGTGTAGGTTTGGAACAAAGACTATTCCTTGTAGCCACGAAGAGGCAGGCCCATGTGAGCCCCATGGATACACTTTTGACTTGTAGAAAGTGGGAGGAATCAAGAGAGAAATTGTTACCTGTGAGAGCTAGTTCCACCAGGCGGAGGAGAGTTAGTTGAGGGAACTGGTTGATCCAAGTGAAGGATCTGAACGTCCTCATCACTATCTTTCCAGGTTTATGCGGTCAAGGAGAATGTGATCAAGAATCTTGTGGTCAAGGAGACCAGTAGTGCGGGTGTCAGGGGTAATGGGGAGAAGGCAGGAGAATGGGGTTAAGAGGGAGAGATAGGTCAACCATGATTGAATGGCGGAGTAGACTTGATGGGCCGAATGGCTTAATTCTGCTCTTATCGCATATGATCAATTTCTGTCAGACCATCAGCTCCGTGTCATTAGAGGACAATAGGGAGCCTGAGTGAAATGATTGATCCTTCTATCTCGACGTGCAGATTGAGAAATTCTTCTGACGCTCGTTTGAAGCCTCAGACCCTAAGCTGACAGCAGAGGGTCTCTGTGAAGCTGTACTTGGTCATTTTCACTTTCAGAAACAATCTTCAATCCGTTTGGTTCCATGTCCCACCAGCACCATCGGTTTGCTCTGCCATAGAGGAAGAGCATTTAACCCAAGAATCAGGTAGGCTTTGGGCACGGGGAAGTTAAAGTGTCAATATTCGGAAACCGAAATCCAACCCAATTTATTCTCTTCAGACTCCAACACAGTGAAGATGCAAGAAGGAAACAAAGTGACTGGAATACTATTGCTGCAGGGCTGTGCTTGATTTAACCTGAGAGGCGAGGGTCTCGTGCCCTTTCAGTGCCATTGTGGCCTGTGCGGTGCCAGGTGATCCAACCCCTCTCCCCTTGTCGCCACTGTCTGCCCACTGTCGCCAGTCTCAGAACTGGTGGAAACAAACAAAAATTACTCATTAGTTCCTGCTAAATTTCCATCAGGACACAGAGAAACAGATTTCCTCAGTTCCTGATGCCGAATCTGCTCCCCTGCACCTCTCACTTGGCTCTGTACCAGGGCCGTGTCGATTCACTTGGCAAGGAAACCCATGCAGTCCATGGTGGGGCCAGCAGCTGAGCACTCAGCCCTGCGGACTGCCCTGTCATTAAGAAAACATGTATCAATGATATATGTTTATATCGACAAATGAGATGAGAATGTGCAAAGCATGATTATTACATTTGCAAATTAAACTAAAGTAAGTGATATCACAGACAGTGAAGATGTTTTACAAAAATCACCCACACTCCAGGGGCAACCTACAGAGGCTCAGTCTGAAGAATGGTCCCGACCCGAAACGTCACCTATTCCTTTTCTCCAGAGATGCTGTCCAAACCACTGAGTTATTCCAGCTTTTTTGTGCATATGCCCAATTAACCTACCTGTCTGCATGTCTTTAGGATGTGTGAGGGAACCAGAGCGCTCGGAGGATACTCAATGTGTCACAGGGAGGACGTGCAAACTTCACTCAGACAGCACAAAGGACAGCAGGATTGAACTTGAGTCTCTGGGGGTGTGAGGCAGCGTCTCTGCCAATGATGATACATTTCTGTTGGTGGGGGGGGGGTGGAATAGATTTTCCAACAGTATTCGTATTACAATGTGGGAGAGTCTTCCCATCAGGGACCATTTTAAAGAGAGATCCATTTATTACAAATATTTGTTGGATATTTTTCCAGTGGTAAAATTCCCTAAGGTGTTTGCAGCCAGGCAGGGAAAGAGCTGGTCTGGCTTCTGTGCCTCCATCACTCAAACCACAGGCCTGCAGCAGACTCTCTCCTTGCTCAGAATCAAGTGTCCTTCTGTGGCAGAGCTCCACCGTGTGGCCAGATAGAGAAGTCAAGTCAAGTCAAGTCAATTTATTTGTATAGCACATTTAAAAACAACCCACGTTGACCAAAGTGCTGCACATCTGACTAGGAAAAAAAAAAGAAACATACAGTGGCAGGCAGCCAAACACAACGGCGCGGCCATCTTGAACAAAATGTTAATTCAATCACCCACAGTCCAACAATAAAAGCACTAAACAGGCACCCAAATTACCCAACCCCAAAAACCCCCCAAAACACAGTCCAACAATAAAAGCATTAAATAGGCATTCAAATCACACAACCCCAAAACCCCCAAAAACTCAGTCCAACAATAAAAGCATTAAATAGGCACTCAAACCACCCAACCCCAAAAACACACAAAAAAGAAACATCCATCAAAGAAACATCCATCACAGTGAGTCTCCTCCAGTCCTCTCTCTCCTCACTGTGATGGAAGGCCACAATGTCTTTCCCTTCTCCTGCTGTCCTCGCCCGCAGTCAGGTTGTTGTGGTTGCAGGCCGCACCGGACGGTCCATAGCGGGCCAAGCCCAAGGCGCGTCGCGTCGCAGCCGCTCCCGCAGCCTCCGAGAAGCACGGATCTCCCTGACACAAAGTCAATAGTTGGTGTGCAGGAAGGAACTGCAGATGCTGGTTTACACCGAAGATAGACACAAAATGCTGGAGTAATTCGGCGGGACAGGCAGCATCTCAGGTGAGAAGGAATGGGTGATGTTTTGGGTCGGGTCTGAAGAAGGGTCTCGACCCAAAATGTCACCCATTCCTTCTCTACAAAGATGCTGGCTGTCCCGCTGAGTTACTCCAGCATTTTGTGTCAATAGTTGGGGCACTGGAGATGGGAAAGTGACCTGCCAGCCCATCTCTTCATGCAAACTTGATACTTCAACAATATCTCTTTATTTGTGTGTCAGTGTGACGTAAAGCTTTGCTTAGTCCATCTCCTCCGGTGATTCCGGGAACCCCGGTCTGGACTCTCCGATACCCCATCCGTCAGTAACCATGGGGCCAGGCTATTGGGGATCCTTCCCACTGCTCTGCTCCTAGGTCTGGCCAGGGTGACCCTGATCCTGCACAGACAACAGGTCTGTCCAAGCCAACTGCCTGTCCTCCTTGCCTGGGTATCTCTGGCTCGCTCGAGGCCTTCCAGAATCAATAGCCACCGCATCCTAGGCAACAAGCCTTGCTTTTCAATCTCAGTATGTTGCCAAGAGTTTATTCCTAAAAAGAGCCAAATTGTGCGGTGTGGGTAAGCGTGGCCCCTTTACACACGGTTCCACTGCAATTTGTGGGTGTGCTAAGTGACATGTGGGTCAGTTCTTTCATCACCCAACTACACATCACTTGGAGACCTGACCTAGCATCTTGTTTAGGAAGGAACTGCAGGTGTTGGTTTATACAGAAGATAGACACAAAATGTTGGAGTAACTCAGCGGGCCAGGCAGCATCTCTGGAGAAAAGGAAGAGGTGATGTTTCGGGTCGAGAAGTTTCTTCAGACTCTTTAGATCTTCATCTGAATGGATTCTCAATTTAGAGATTAGGAGAAGAATGGTTTTTCAATTATTTGTATTTTATAGGTACCAATTATTTCTCAATGTTTTTTAATTTGTTTCATTATTGTTGTTCTATTTTAATTGTAAGAATGTCTGGAAATATCAGAGCTATTTGATCTCCTCTAAACTCTGACAAAAGCTCTGACCCCAGCCTTGCTTCGATTCAAAGTTCTGTTTCAGTTCTGGAGGTTGGATCTCAGCAGTTCACCGATTGAGGCTGAAGCAGTACTGAGGTCTTGTTGCATAGGTGAACGCACCATCCTCAGACGAGTTTTAGTGGCATCATCCTGCTACAAACATTTCCACTGAGACTGACATAAGTTGGAGTTCAGAGGTCCATGCTAGGACGAGTCTCAGGAGAGCTTGGAGCACTTGACTTTACTCATTGTTTAAAGGTGCACTCTGTTGACTGGTCATTCTCAGACCTGACTGCAGACAGTTCAAACACATCCCATGCTCCACAGAATGGGGTGGCAGAGTGGCACAGCAGTCGAGTTGCTGCCTAACAGCGCCCTTCGAGCCAGCACCACCATTCGATATGATTATGGGTGATCATCCAAAATCAGTACCCCGTTCCTGCTTTTTCCCCATATCCCTTGATTCCCTTCACCTGACCACGGGTGATTCAGCACCTGACCACGGGTGCGGTCTGTACGGAGTTTGTACGTTCTCCCTGTGACGGTGTGGGTTCTCTCCGGGTGCTCCGGGTTCCTCCCACACTCCAAAGACTTACATGTTTGTAGGTTAATTGGCTTCTGTAAATTGTACAATTGTCCCTAGTGCATAGGATAGTGCAAGTGTATGAGGTGATTGTTGGTCGGCACGGACTTGGTGGTCCGAATGGCCGGTTTCCACACTGTATCTCTAAAGCCTAAAGTTCACTAAAATGGCCAAGGAGTGTTTGTTGCAGCAATTATCTGCTGAGATTCCCATTCGACTGATGCCTCAGCAATGACCTGGAATAGGCCTGACAAGCCACTAAAGAGGGTCAGGGGCCTCAAAGCAGAACTGCAAAGAGTTTGCTGTGAAAGAGCCTGCAGATACATCACATCCCACCTACACCTAAGTAATGAGCATAGGTTTGGTAGCAGTGAGATACACGAATCCTATCAGAGGATTCTGGATGATAGTGGCCTACTGGCACAGCCAGTTTAACCGTTGTCTCATCGTGCCAAACCATGATTTCGATCCAGACCTTTGCCGCTGTCTGTGAGGAGTTTGCACATTCTCCCTGTGGTCGCATGGGTTTCTTCTAGGTGCTCCAATTTCGTCCCACATCCCAGAGACATGGGCTGAATTGATTAATGGGGGGTGGGGGGTGGGTGTTGGTGAGAATGTGGAGA